>NW_028290842.1:0-294000 GCF_964205215.1 Stylophora pistillata
GGTGGAAGTAGCAGGAGTAAGTACAAGACTCACCGCCTGCTTTAGCACATGTGCCTCAAAGTTCACAGCCTCTCACTCGCAGGCGTGCCACTACGGCTGCCGTGATTTGGCAGGAGGTGCGCGCCTACTCCCCAACTCCCCTGGGACTATCTTGTGCACCCGGGAATCCGTTTTGGCCGCGCGGTGATGTGTTTGGTGGAAGTAGCAGGAGTAAGTACAAGACTCACCGCCTGCTTTAGCACATGTGCCTCAAAGTCCACAGCCTCTCACTCGCAGGCGTGCCACTACGGCTGCCGTGATTTGGCAGGAGGTGCGCGCCTACTCCCCAACTCCCCTTAGACTATCTTGTGCACCCGGGAATCCGTTTTGGCCGCGCGGTGATGTGTTTCGTGGAAGTAGCAGGCGTGAGTACAAGGCTCGCCCTTTCCTCTTGCACACCGTCTCACTCTCACGCATGCCACTCCGTCGCCCGTGAGTTCCCGGAGTTGCGCCTCTATTGGCGAGGTTCCCCTGGGTCTAGTGCACCTGGGATTTCATTTTGGTGGCGTTGTCATGCGTTTCGTGGAAGTGGCAGGCGTGAGTACAGGACTCACCGCCTTCTTTAGCACATGTGCCTCACAGTGCACAGCCTCTCACTCGCAGGCGTGCCACTACGGCTGCCGTGATTTGGCAGGAGGTGCCCGACTACTCTCCAACTCCCCTGGGACTATCGAGTGCACCCGGGAATCCGTTTTGTCCGCGTTGTCATGCGTTTCGTGGAAGTGGCATGCGTTGTCATACAAGGCTCACCGCCTTCTTTAGCACATGTGCCTCATAGTGCACAGCCTCTCACTCGCAGGCGTGCCACACCGGCGCCCGTGATTTGGCAGGAGGTGCGCGCCTACTCCCCGACTCCTCTGGGACTATCTACTGCACCCGACAATCCATTTTGGCCGCGCGGTGATGTGTTTGGTGGAAGTAGCAGGAGTAAGTACAAGACTCACCGCCTGCTTTAGCACATGTGCCTCAAAGTCCACAGCCTCTCACTCGCAGGCGTGCCACTACGGCTGCCGTGATTTGGCAGGAGGTGCGCGCCTACTCCCCAACTCCCCTGGGACTATCTTGTGCACCCGGGAATCCGTTTTGGCCGCGCGGTGATGTGTTTCGTGGAAGTAGCAGGCGTGAGTACAAGGCTCGCCCTTTCCTCTTGCACACCGTCTCACTCTCACGCATGCCACTCCGTCGCCCGTGAGTTCCCGGAGTTGCGCCTCTATTGGCGAGGTTCCCCTGGGTCTAGTGCACCTGGGATTTCATGTTGGTGGCGTTGTCATGCGTTTCGTGGAAGTGGCAGGCGTGAGTACAGGACTCACCGCCTTCTTTAGCACATGTGCCTCACAGTGCACAGCCTCTCACTCGCAGGCGTGCCACTACGGCTGCCGTGATTTGGCAGGAGGTGCCCGACTACTCTCCAACTCCCCTGGGACTATCTACTGCACCCGGCAATCCGTTTTGTCCGCGTTGTCATGCGTTTCGTGGAAGTGGCATGCGTTGTCATACAAGGCTCACCGCCTTCTTTAGCACATGTGCCTCATAGTGCACAGCCTCTCACTCGCAGGCGTGCCACACCGGCGCCCGTGATTTGGCAGGAGGTGCGCGCCTACTCCCCGACTCCCCTGGGACTATCTACTGCACCCGACAATCCATTTTGGCCGCGCTGTGATGTGTTTGGTGGAAGTAGCAGGAGTAAGTACAAGACTCACCGCCTGCTTTAGCACATGTGCCTCAAAGTTCACAGCCTCTCACTCGCAGGCGTGCCACTACGGCTGCCGTGATTTGGCAGGAGGTGCGCGCCTACTCCCCAACTCCCCTGGGACTATCTTGTGCACCCGGGAATCCGTTTTGGCCGCGCGGTGATGTGTTTGGTGGAAGTAGCAGGAGTAAGTACAAGACTCACCGCCTGCTTTAGCACATGTGCCTCAAAGTCCACAGCCTCTCACTCGCAGGCGTGCCACTACGGCTGCCATGATTTGGCAGGAGGTGCGCGCCTACTCCCCAACTCCCCTGGGACTATCTTGTGCACCCGGGAATCCGTTTTGGCCGCGCGGTGATGTGTTTCGTGGAAGTAGCAGGCGTGAGTACAAGGCTCGCCCTTTCCTCTTGCACACCGTCTCACTCTCACGCATGCCACTCCGTTGCCCGTGAGTTCCCGGAGTTGCGCCTCTATTGGCGAGGTTCCCCTGGGTCTAGTGCACCTGGGATTTCATTTTAGTGGCGTTGTCATGCGTTTCGTGGTAGTGGCAGGCGTGAGTACAGGACTCACCGCCTTCTTTAGCACATGTGCCTCACAGTGCACAGCCTCTCACTCGCAGGCGTGCCACTACGGCTGCCGTGATTTGGCAGGAGGTGCCCGACTACTCTCCAACTCCCCTGGGACTATCGAGTGCACCCGGGAATCCGTTTTGTCCGCGTTGTCATGCGTTTCGTGGAAGTGGCATGCGTTGTCATACAAGGCTCACCGCCTTCTTTAGCACATGTGCCTCATAGTGCACAGCCTCTCACTCGCAGGCGTGCCACACCGGCGCCCGTGATTTGGCAGGAGGTGCGCGCCTACTCCCCGACTCCCCTGGGACTATCTACTGCACCCGACAATCCATTTTGGCCGCGCGGTGATGTGTTTGGTGGAAGTAGCAGGAGTAAGTACAAGACTCACCGCCTGCTTTAGCACATGTGCCTCAAAGTCCACAGCCTCTCACTCGCAGGCGTGCCACTACGGCTGCCGTGATTTGGCAGGAGGTGCGCGCCTACTCCCCAACTCCCCTGGGACTATCTTGTGCACCCGGGAATCCGTTTTGGCCGCGCGGTGATGTGTTTCGTGGAAGTAGCAGGCGTGAGTACAAGGCTCGCCCTTTCCTCTTGCACACCGTCTCACTCTCACGCATGCCACTCCGTTGCCCGTGAGTTCCCGGAGTTGCGCCTCTATTGGCGAGGTTCCCCTGGGTCTAGTGCACCTGGGATTTCATTTTAGTGGCGTTGTCATGCGTTTCGTGGTAGTGGCAGGCGTGAGTACAGGACTCACCGCCTTCTTTAGCACATGTGCCTCACAGTGCACAGCCTCTCACTCGCAGGCGTGCCACTACGGCTGCCGTGATTTGGCAGGAGGTGCCCGACTACTCTCCAACTCCCCTGGGACTATCGAGTGCACCCGGGAATCCGTTTTGTCCGCGTTGTCATGCGTTTCGTGGAAGTGGCATGCGTTGTCATACAAGGCTCACCGCCTTCTTTAGCACATGTGCCTCATAGTGCACAGCCTCTCACTCGCAGGCGTGCCACACCGGCGCCCGTGATTTGGCAGGAGGTGCGCGCCTACTCCCCGACTCCCCTGGGACTATCTACTGCACCCGACAATCCATTTTGGCCGCGCGGTGATGTGTTTGGTGGAAGTAGCAGGAGTAAGTACAAGACTCACCGCCTGCTTTAGCACATGTGCCTCAAAGTCCACAGCCTCTCACTCGCAGGCGTGCCACTACGGCTGCCGTGATTTGGCAGGAGGTGCGCGCCTACTCCCCAACTCCCCTGGGACTATCTTGTGCACCCGGGAATCCGTTTTGGCCGCGCGGTGATGTGTTTCGTGGAAGTAGCAGGCGTGAGTACAAGGCTCGCCCTTTCCTCTTGCACACCGTCTCACTCTCACGCATGCCACTCCGTCGCCCGTGAGTTCCCGGAGTTGCGCCTCTATTGGCGAGGTTCCCCTGGGTCTAGTGCACCTGGGATTTCATGTTGGTGGCGTTGTCATGCGTTTCGTGGAAGTGGCAGGCGTGAGTACAGGACTCACCGCCTTCTTTAGCACATGTGCCTCACAGTGCACAGCCTCTCACTCGCAGGCGTGCCACTACGGCTGCCGTGATTTGGCAGGAGGTGCCCGACTACTCTCCAACTCCCCTGGGACTATCTACTGCACCCGGCAATCCGTTTTGTCCGCGTTGTCATGCGTTTCGTGGAAGTGGCATGCGTTGTCATACAAGGCTCACCGCCTTCTTTAGCACATGTGCCTCATAGTGCACAGCCTCTCACTCGCAGGCGTGCCACACCGGCGCCCGTGATTTGGCAGGAGGTGCGCGCCTACTCCCCGACTCCCCTGGGACTATCTACTGCACCCGACAATCCATTTTGGCCGCGCTGTGATGTGTTTGGTGGAAGTAGCAGGAGTAAGTACAAGACTCACCGCCTGCTTTAGCACATGTGCCTCAAAGCTCACAGCCTCTCACTCGCAGGCGTGCCACTACGGCTGCCGTGATTTGGCAGGAGGTGCGCGCCTACTCCCCAACTCCCCTGGGACTATCTTGTGCACCCGGGAATCCGTTTTGGCCGCGCGGTGATGTGTTTGGTGGAAGTAGCAGGAGTAAGTACAAGACTCACCGCCTGCTTTAGCACATGTGCCTCAAAGTCCACAGCCTCTCACTCGCAGGCGTGCCACTACGGCTGCCGTGATTTGGCAGGAGGTGCGCGCCTACTCCCCAACTCCCCTGGGACTATCTTGTGCACCCGGGAATCCGTTTTGGCCGCGCGGTGATGTGTTTCGTGGAAGTAGCAGGCGTGAGTACAAGGCTCGCCCTTTCCTCTTGCACACCGTCTCACTCTCACGCATGCCACTCCGTCGCCCGTGAGTTCCCGGAGTTGCGCCTCTATTGGCGAGGTTCCCCTGGGTCTAGTGCACCTGGGATTTCATTTTGGTGGCGTTGTCATGCGTTTCGTGGAAGTGGCAGGCGTGAGTACAGGACTCACCGCCTTCTTTAGCACATGTGCCTCACAGTGCACAGCCTCTCACTCGCAGGCGTGCCACTACGGCTGCCGTGATTTGGCAGGAGGTGCCCGACTACTCTCCAACTCCCCTGGGACTATCGAGTGCACCCGGGAATCCGTTTTGTCCGCGTTGTCATGCGTTTCGTGGAAGTGGCATGCGTTGTCATACAAGGCTCACCGCCTTCTTTAGCACATGTGCCTCATAGTGCACAGCCTCTCACTCGCAGGCGTGCCACACCGGCGCCCGTGATTTGGCAGGAGGTGCGCGCGTACTCCCCGACTCCCCTGGGACTATCTACTGCACCCGACAATCCATTTTGGCCGCGCGGTGATGTGTTTGGTGGAAGTAGCAGGAGTAAGTACAAGACTCACCGCCTGCTTTAGCACATGTGCCTCAAAGTCCACAGCCTCTCACTCGCAGGCGTGCCACTACGGCTGCCGTGATTTGGCAGGAGGTGCGCGCCTACTCCCCAACTCCCCTGGGACTATCTTGTGCACCCGGGAATCCGTTTTGGCCGCGCGGTGATGTGTTTCGTGGAAGTAGCAGGCGTGAGTACAAGGCTCGCCCTTTCCTCTTGCACACCGTCTCACTCTCACGCATGCCACTCCGTCGCCCGTGAGTTCCCGGAGTTGCGCCTCTATTGGCGAGGTTCCCCTGGGTCTAGTGCACCTGGGATTTCATCTTGGTGGCGTTGTCATGCGTTTCGTGGAAGTGGCAGGCGTGAGTACAGGACTCACCGCCTTCTTTAGCACATGTGCCTCACAGTGCACAGCCTCTCACTCGCAGGCGTGCCACTACGGCTGCCGTGATTTGGCAGGAGGTGCCCGACTACTCTCCAACTCCCCTGGGACTATCTACTGCACCCGGCAATCCGTTTTGTCCGCGTTGTCATGCGTTTCGTGGAAGTGGCATGCGTTGTCATACAAGGCTCACCGCCTTCTTTAGCACATGTGCCTCATAGTGCACAGCCTCTCACTCGCAGGCGTGCCACACCGGCGCCCGTGATTTGGCAGGAGGTGCGCGCCTACTCCCCGACTCCCCTGGGACTATCTACTGCACCCGACAATCCATTTTGGCCGCGCTGTGATGTGTTTGGTGGAAGTAGCAGGAGTAAGTACAAGACTCACCGCCTGCTTTAGCACATGTGCCTCAAAGTTCACAGCCTCTCACTCGCAGGCGTGCCACTACGGCTGCCGTGATTTGGCAGGAGGTGCGCGCCTACTCCCCAACTCCCCTGGGACTATCTTGTGCACCCGGGAATCCGTTTTGGCCGCGCGGTGATGTGTTTGGTGGAAGTAGCAGGAGTAAGTACAAGACTCACCGCCTGCTTTAGCACATGTGCCTCAAAGTCCACAGCCTCTCACTCGCAGGCGTGCCACTACGGCTGCCGTGATTTGGCAGGAGGTGCGCGCCTACTCCCCAACTCCCCTGGGACTATCTTGTGCACCCGGGAATCCGTTTTGGCCGCGCGGTGATGTGTTTCGTGGAAGTAGCAGGCGTGAGTACAAGGCTCGCCCTTTCCTCTTGCACACCGTCTCACTCTCACGCATGCCACTCCGTCGCCCGTGAGTTCCCGGAGTTGCGCCTCTATTGGCGAGGTTCCCCTGGGTCTAGTGCACCTGGGATTTCATTTTGGTGGCGTTGTCATGCGTTTCGTGGAAGTGGCAGGCGTGAGTACAGGACTCACCGCCTTCTTTAGCACATGTGCCTCACAGTGCACAGCCTCTCACTCGCAGGCGTGCCACTACGGCTGCCGTGATTTGGCAGGAGGTGCCCGACTACTCTCCAACTCCCCTGGGACTATCGAGTGCACCCGGGAATCCGTTTTGTCCGCGTTGTCATGCGTTTCGTGGAAGTGGCATGCGTTGTCATACAAGGCTCACCGCCTTCTTTAGCACATGTGCCTCATAGTGCACAGCCTCTCACTCGCAGGCGTGCCACACCGGCGCCCGTGATTTGGCAGGAGGTGCGCGCCTACTCCCCGACTCCCCTGGGACTATCTACTGCACCCGACAATCCATTTTGGCCGCGCGGTGATGTGTTTGGTGGAAGTAGCAGGAGTAAGTACAAGACTCACCGCCTGCTTTAGCACATGTGCCTCAAAGTCCACAGCCTCTCACTCGCAGGCGTGCCACTACGGCTGCCGTGATTTGGCAGGAGGTGCGCGCCTACTCCCCAACTCCCCTGGGACTATCTTGTGCACCCGGGAATCCGTTTTGGCCGCGCGGTGATGTGTTTCGTGGAAGTAGCAGGCGTGAGTACAAGGCTCGCCCTTTCCTCTTGCACACCGTCTCACTCTCACGCATGCCACTCCGTCGCCCGTGAGTTCCCGGAGTTGCGCCTCTATTGGCGAGGTTCCCCTGGGTCTAGTGCACCTGGGATTTCATGTTGGTGGCGTTGTCATGCGTTTCGTGGAAGTGGCAGGCGTGAGTACAGGACTCACCGCCTTCTTTAGCACATGTGCCTCACAGTGCACAGCCTCTCACTCGCAGGCGTGCCACTACGGCTGCCGTGATTTGGCAGGAGGTGCCCGACTACTCTCCAACTCCCCTGGGACTATCTACTGCACTCGGCAATCCGTTTTGTCCGCGTTGTCATGCGTTTCGTGGAAGTGGCATGCGTTGTCATACAAGGCTCACCGCCTTCTTTAGCACATGTGCCTCATAGTGCACAGCCTCTCACTCGCAGGCGTGCCACACCGGCGCCCGTGATTTGGCAGGAGGTGCGCGCCTACTCCCCGCCTCCCCTGGGACTATCTACTGCACCCGACAATCCATTTTGGCCGCGCTGTGATGTGTTTGGTGGAAGTAGCAGGAGTAAGTACAAGACTCACCGCCTGCTTTAGCACATGTGCCTCAAAGTTCACAGCCTCTCACTCGCAGGCGTGCCACTACGGCTGCCGTGATTTGGCAGGAGGTGCGCGCCTACTCCCCAACTCCCCTGGGACTATCTTGTGCATCCGGGAATCCGTTTTGGCCGCGCGGTGATGTGTTTGGTGGAAGTAGCAGGAGTAAGTACAAGACTCACCGCCTGCTTTAGCACATGTGCCTCAAAGTCCACAGCCTCTCACTCGCAGGCGTGCCACTACGGCTGCCGTGATTTGGCAGGAGGTGCGCGCCTACTCCCCAACTCCCCTGGGACTATCTTGTGCACCCGGGAATCCGTTTTGGCCGCGCGGTGATGTGTTTCGTGGAAGTAGCAGGCGTGAGTACAAGGCTCGCCCTTTCCTCTTGCACACCGTCTCACTCTCACGCATGCCACTCCGTCGCCCGTGAGTTCCCGGAGTTGCGCCTCTATTGGCGAGGCTCCCCTGGGTCTAGTGCACCTGGGATTTCATTTTGGTGGCGTTGTCATGCGTTTCGTGGAAGTGGCAGGCGTGAGTACAGGACTCACCGCCTTCTTTAGCACATGTGCCTCACAGTGCACAGCCTCTCACTCGCAGGCGTGCCACTACGGCTGCCGTGATTTGGCAGGAGGTGCCCGACTACTCTCCAACTCCCCTGGGACTATCGAGGGCACCCGGGAATCCGTTTTGTCCGCGTTGTCATGCGTTTCGTGGAAGTGGCATGCGTTGTCATACAAGGCTCACCGCCTTCTTTAGCACATGTGCCTCATAGTGCACAGCCTCTCACTCGCAGGCGTGCCACACCGGCGCCCGTGATTTGGCAGGAGGTGCGCGCCTACTCCCCGACTCCCCTGGGACTATCTTGTGCACCCGACAATCCATTTTGGCCGCGCGGTGATGTGTTTGGTGGAAGTAGCGGGAGTAAGTACAAGACTCACCGCCTGCTTTAGCACATGTGCCTCAAAGTCCACAGCCTCTCACTCGCAGGCGTGCCACTACGGCTGCCGTGATTTGGCAGGAGGTGCGCGCCTACTCCCCAACTCCCCTGGGACTATCTTGTGCACCCGGGAATCCGTTTTGGCCGCGCGGTGATGTGTTTCGTGGAAGTAGCAGGCGTGAGTACAAGGCTCGCCCTTTCCTCTTGCACACCGTCTCACTCTCACGCATGCCACTCCGTCGCCCGTGAGTTCCCGGAGTTGCGCCTCTATTGGCGAGGTTCTCCTGGGTCTAGTGCACCTGGGATTTCATGTTGGTGGCGTTGTCATGCGTTTCGTGGAAGTGGCAGGCGTGAGTACAGGACTCACCGCCTTCTTTAGCACATGTGCCTCACAGTGCACAGCCTCTCACTCGCAGGCGTGCCACTACGGCTGCCGTGATTTGGCAGGAGGTGCCCGACTACTCTCCAACTCCCCTGGGACTATCTACTGCACCCGGCAATCCGTTTTGTCCGCGTTGTCATGCGTTTCGTGGAAGTGGCATGCGTTGTCATACAAGGCTCACCGCCTTCTTTAGCACATGTGCCTCATAGTGCACAGCCTCTCACTCGCAGGCGTGCCACACCGGCGCCCGTGATTTGGCAGGAGGTGCGCGCCTACTCCCCGACTCCCCTGGGACTATCTACTGCACCCGACAATCCATTTTGGCCGCGCTGTGATGTGTTTGGTGGAAGTAGCAGGAGTAAGTACAAGACTCACCGCCTGCTTTAGCACATGTGCCTCAAAGTTCACAGCCTCTCACTCGCAGGCGTGCCACTACGGCTGCCGTGATTTGGCAGGAGGTGCGCGCCTACTCCCCAACTCCCCTGGGACTATCTTGTGCACCCGGGAATCCGTTTTGGCCGCGCGGTGATGTGTTTGGTGGAAGTAGCAGGAGTAAGTACAAGACTCACCGCCTGCTTTAGCACATGTGCCTCAAAGTCCACAGCCTCTCACTCGCAGGCGTGCCACTACGGCTGCCGTGATTTGGCAGGAGGTGCGCGCCTACTCCCCAACTCCCCTGGGACTATCTTGTGCACCCGGGAATCCGTTTTGGCCGCGCGGTGATGTGTTTCGTGGAAGTAGCAGGCGTGAGTACAAGGCTCGCCCTTTCCTCTTGCACACCGTCTCACTCTCACGCATGCCACTCCGTCGCCCGTGAGTTCCCGGAGTTGCGCCTCTATTGGCGAGGTTCCCCTGGGTCTAGTGCACCTGGGATTTCATTTTGGTGGCGTTGTCATGCGTTTCGTGGAAGTGGCAGGCGTGAGTACAGGACTCACCGCCTTCTTTAGCACATGTGCCTCACAGTGCACAGCCTCTCACTCGCAGGCGTGCCACTACGGCTGCCGTGATTTGGCAGGAGGTGCCCGACTACTCTCCAACTCCCCTGGGACTATCGAGTGCACCCGGGAATCCGTTTTGTCCGCGTTGTCATGCGTTTCGTGGAAGTGGCATGCGTTGTCATACAAGGCTCACCGCCTTCTTTAGCACATGTGCCTCATAGTGCACAGCCTCTCACTCGCAGGCGTGCCACACCGGCGCCCGTGATTTGGCAGGAGGTGCGCGCCTACTCCCCGACTCCCCTGGGACTATCTACTGCACCCGACAATCCATTTTGGCCGCGCGGTGATGTGTTTGGTGGAAGTAGCAGGAGTAAGTACAAGACTCACCGCCTGCTTTAGCACATGTGCCTCAAAGTCCACAGCCTCTCACTCGCAGGCGTGCCACTACGGCTGCCGTGATTTGGCAGGAGGTGCGCGCCTACTCCCCAACTCCCCTGGGACTATCTTGTGCACCCGGGAATCCGTTTTGGCCGCGCGGTGATGTGTTTCGTGGAAGTAGCAGGCGTGAGTACAAGGCTCGCCCTTTCCTCTTGCACACCGTCTCACTCTCACGCATGCCACTCCGTCGCCCGTGAGTTCCCGGAGTTGCGCCTCTATTGGCGAGGTTCCCCTGGGTCTAGTGCACCTGGGATTTCATGTTGGTGGCGTTGTCATGCGTTTCGTGGAAGTGGCAGGCGTGAGTACAGGACTCACCGCCTTCTTTAGCACATGTGCCTCACAGTGCACAGCCTCTCACTCGCAGGCGTGCCACTACGGCTGCCGTGATTTGGCAGGAGGTGCCCGACTACTCTCCAACTCCCCTGGGACTATCTACTGCACCCGGCAATCCGTTTTGTCCGCGTTGTCATGCGTTTCGTGGAAGTGGCATGCGTTGTCATACAAGGCTCACCGCCTTCTTTAGCACATGTGCCTCATAGTGCACAGCCTCTCACTCGCAGGCGTGCCACACCGGCGCCCGTGATTTGGCAGGAGGTGCGCGCCTACTCCCCGACTCCCCTGGGACTATCTACTGCACCCGACAATCCATTTTGGCCGCGCTGTGATGTGTTTGGTGGAAGTAGCAGGAGTAAGTACAAGACTCACCGCCTGCTTTAGCACATGTGCCTCAAAGTTCACAGCCTCTCACTCGCAGGCGTGCCACTACGGCTGCCGTGATTTGGCAGGAGGTGCGCGCCTACTCCCCAACTCCCCTGGGACTATCTTGTGCACCCGGGAATCCGTTTTGGCCGCGCGGTGATGTGTTTGGTGGAAGTAGCAGGAGTAAGTACAAGACTCACCGCCTGCTTTAGCACATGTGCCTCAAAGTCCACAGCCTCTCACTCGCAGGCGTGCCACTACGGCTGCCGTGATTTGGCAGGAGGTGCGCGCCTACTCCCCAACTCCCCTGGGACTATCTTGTGCACCCGGGAATCCGTTTTGGCCGCGCGGTGATGTGTTTCGTGGAAGTAGCAGGCGTGAGTACAAGGCTCGCCCTTTCCTCTTGCACACCGTCTCACTCTCACGCATGCCACTCCGTCGCCCGTGAGTTCCCGGAGTTGCGCCTCTATTGGCGAGGTTCCCCTGGGTCTAGTGCACCTGGGATTTCATTTTGGTGGCGTTGTCATGCGTTTCGTGGAAGTGGCAGGCGTGAGTACAGGACTCACCGCCTTCTTTAGCACATGTGCCTCACAGTGCACAGCCTCTCACTCGCAGGCGTGCCACTACGGCTGCCGTGATTTGGCAGGAGGTGCCCGACTACTCTCCAACTCCCCTGGGACTATCGAGTGCACCCGGGAATCCGTTTTGTCCGCGTTGTCATGCGTTTCGTGGAAGTGGCATGCGTTGTCATACAAGGCTCACCGCCTTCTTTAGCACATGTGCCTCATAGTGCACAGCCTCTCACTCGCAGGCGTACCACACCGGCGCCCGTGATTTGGCAGGAGGTGCGCGCCTACTCCCCGACTCCCCTGGGACTATCTACTGCACCCGACAATCCATTTTGGCCGCGCGGTGATGTGTTTGGTGGAAGTAGCAGGAGTAAGTACAAGACTCACCGCCTGCTTTAGCACATGTGCCTCAAAGTCCACAGCCTCTCACTCGCAGGCGTGCTACTACGGCTGCCGTGATTTGGCAGGAGGTGCGCGCCTACTCCCCAACTCCCCTGGGACTATCTTGTGCACCCGGGAATCCGTTTTGGCCGCGCGGTGATGTGTTTCGTGGAAGTAGCAGGCGTGAGTACAAGGCTCGCCCTTTCCTCTTGCACACCGTCTCACTCTAACGCATGCCACTCCGTCGCCCGTGAGTTCCCGGAGTTGCGCCTCTATTGGCGAGGTTCCCCTGGGTCTAGTGCACCTGGGATTTCATGTTGGTGGCGTTGTCATGCGTTTCGTGGAAGTGGCAGGCGTGAGTACAGGACTCACCGCCTTCTTTAGCACATGTGCCTCACAGTGCACAGCCTCTCACTCGCAGGCGTGCCACTACGGCTGCCGTGATTTGGCAGGAGGTGCCCGACTACTCTCCAACTCCCCTGGGACTATCTACTGCACCCGGCAATCCGTTTTGTCCGCGTTGTCATGCGTTTCGTGGAAGTGGCATGCGTTGTCATACAAGGCTCACCGCCTTCTTTAGCACATGTGCCTCATAGTGCACAGCCTCTCACTCGCAGGCGTGCCACACCGGCGCCCGTGATTTGGCAGGAGGTGCGCGCCTACTCCCCGACTCCCCTGGGACTATCTACTGCACCCGACAATCCATTTTGGACGCGCTGTGATGTGTTTGGTGGAAGTAGCAGGAGTAAGTACAAGACTCACCGCCTGCTTTAGCACATGTGCCTCAAAGTTCACAGCCTCTCACTCGCAGGCGTGCCACTACGGCTGCCGTGATTTGGCAGGAGGTGCGCGCCTACTCCCCAACTCCCCTGGGACTATCTTGTGCACCCGGGAATCCGTTTTGGCCGCGCGGTGATGTGTTTGGTGGAAGTAGCAGGAGTAAGTACAAGACTCACCGCCTGCTTTAGCACATGTGCCTCAAAGTCCACAGCCTCTCACTCGCAGGCGTGCCACTACGGCTGCCGTGATTTGGCAGGAGGTGCGCGCCTACTCCCCAACTCCCCTGGGACTATCTTGTGCACCCGGGAATCCGTTTTGGCCGCGCGGTGATGTGTTTCGTGGAAGTAGCAGGCGTGAGTACAAGGCTCGCCCTTTCCTCTTGCACACCGTCTCACTCTCACGCATGCCACTCCGTCGCCCGTGAGTTCCCGGAGTTGCGCCTCTATTGGCGAGGTTCCCCTGGGTCTAGTGCACCTGGGATTTCATTTTGGTGGCGTTGTCATGCGTTTCGTGGAAGTGGCAGGCGTGAGTACAGGACTCACCGCCTTCTTTAGCACATGTGCCTCACAGTGCACAGCCTCTCACTCGCAGGCGTGCCACTACGGCTGCCGTGATTTGGCAGGAGGTGCCCGACTACTCTCCAACTCCCCTGGGACTATCGAGGGCACCCGGGAATCCGTTTTGTCCGCGTTGTCATGCGTTTCGTGGAAGTGGCATGCGTTGTCATACAAGGCTCACCGCCTTCTTTAGCACATGTGCCTCATAGTGCACAGCCTCTCACTCGCAGGCGTGCCACACCGGCGCCCGTGATTTGGCAGGAGGTGCGCGCCTACTCCCCGACTCCCCTGGGACTATCTACTGCACCCGACAATCCATTTTGGCCGCGCGGTGATGTGTTTGGTGGAAGTAGCAGGAGTAAGTACAAGACTCACCGCCTGCTTTAGCACATGTGCCTCAAAGTCCACAGCCTCTCACTCGCAGGCGTGCCACTACGGCTGCCGTGATTTGGCAGGAGGTGCGCGCCTACTCCCCAACTCCCCTGGGACTATCTTGTGCACCCGGGAATCCGTTTTGGCCGCGCGGTGATGTGTTTCGTGGAAGTAGCAGGCGTGAGTACAAGGCTCGCCCTTTCCTCTTGCACACCGTCTCACTCTCACGCATGCCACTCCGTCGCCCGTGAGTTCCCGGAGTTGCGCCTCTATTGGCGAGGTTCCCCTGGGTCTAGTGCACCTGGGATTTCATGTTGGTGGCGTTGTCATGCGTTTCGTGGAAGTGGCAGGCGTGAGTACAGGACTCACCGCCTTCTTTAGCACATGTGCCTCACAGTGCACAGCCTCTCACTCGCAGGCGTGCCACTACGGCTGCCGTGATTTGGCAGGAGGTGCGCGCCTACTCCCCAACTCCCCTGGGACTATCTTGTGCACCCGGGAATCCGTTTTGGCCGCGCGGTGATGTGTTTCGTGGAAGTAGCAGGCGTGAGTACAAGGCTCGCCCTTTCCTCTTGCACACCGTCTCACTCTCACGCATGCCACTCCGTCGCCCGTGAGTTCCCGGAGTTGCGCCTCTATTGGCGAGGTTCCCCTGGGTCTAGTGCACCTGGGATTTCATGTTGGTGGCGTTGTCATGCGTTTCGTGGAAGTGGCAGGCGTGAGTACAGGACTCACCGCCTTCTTTAGCACATGTGCCTCACAGTGCACAGCCTCTCACTCGCAGGCGTGCCACTACGGCTGCCGTGATTTGGCAGGAGGTGCCCGACTACTCTCCAACTCCCCTGGGACTATCGAGGGCACCCGGGAATCCGTTTTGTCCGCGTTGTCATGCGTTTCGTGGAAGTGGCATGCGTTGTCATACAAGGCTCACCGCCTTCTTTAGCACATGTGCCTCATAGTGCACAGCCTCTCACTCGCAGGCGTGCCACACCGGCGCCCGTGATTTGGCAGGAGGTGCGCGCCTACTCCCCGACTCCCCTGGGACTATCTACTGCACCCGACAATCCATTTTGGCCGCGCGGTGATGTGTTTGGTGGAAGTAGCAGGAGTAAGTACAAGACTCACCGCCTGCTTTAGCACATGTGCCTCAAAGTCCACAGCCTCTCACTCGCAGGCGTGCCACTACGGCTGCCGTGATTTGGCAGGAGGTGCGCGCCTACTCCCCAACTCCCCTGGGACTATCTTGTGCACCCGGGAATCCGTTTTGGCCGCGCGGTGATGTGTTTCGTGGAAGTAGCAGGCGTGAGTACAAGGCTCGCCCTTTCCTCTTGCACACCGTCTCACTCTCACGCATGCCACTCCGTCGCCCGTGAGTTCCCGGAGTTGCGCCTCTATTGGCGAGGTTCCCCTGGGTCTAGTGCACCTGGGATTTCATGTTGGTGGCGTTGTCATGCGTTTCGTGGAAGTGGCAGGCGTGAGTACAGGACTCACCGCCTTCTTTAGCACATGTGCCTCACAGTGCACAGCCTCTCACTCGCAGGCGTGCCACTACGGCTGCCGTGATTTGGCAGGAGGTGCCCGACTACTCTCCAACTCCCCTGGGACTATCTACTGCACCCGGCAATCCGTTTTGTCCGCGTTGTCATGCGTTTCGTGGAAGTGGCATGCGTTGTCATACAAGGCTCACCGCCTTCTTTAGCACATGTGCCTCATAGTGCACAGCCTCTCACTCGCAGGCGTGCCACACCGGCGCCCGTGATTTGGCAGGAGGTGCGCGCCTACTCCCCGACTCCCCTGGGACTATCTACTGCACCCGACAATCCATTTTGGCCGCGCTGTGATGTGTTTGGTGGAAGTAGCAGGAGTAAGTACAAGACTCACCGCCTGCTTTAGCACATGTGCCTCAAAGTTCACAGCCTCTCACTCGCAGGCGTGCCACTACGGCTGCCGTGATTTGGCAGGAGGTGCGCGCCTACTCCCCAACTCCCCTGGGACTATCTTGTGCACCCGGGAATCCGTTTTGGCCGCGCGGTGATGTGTTTGGTGGAAGTAGCAGGAGTAAGTACAAGACTCACCGCCTGCTTTAGCACATGTGCCTCAAAGTCCACAGCCTCTCACTCGCAGGCGTGCCACTACGGCTGCCGTGATTTGGCAGGAGGTGCGCGCCTACTCCCCAACTCCCCTGGGACTATCTTGTGCACCCGGGAATCCGTTTTGGCCGCGCGGTGATGTGTTTCGTGGAAGTAGCAGGCGTGAGTACAAGGCTCGCCCTTTCCTCTTGCACACCGTCTCACTCTCACGCATGCCACTCCGTCGCCCGTGAGTTCCCGGAGTTGCGCCTCTATTGGCGAGGTTCCCCTGGGTCTAGTGCACCTGGGATTTCATGTTGGTGGCGTTGTCATGCGTTTCGTGGAAGTGGCAGGCGTGAGTACAGGACTCACCGCCTTCTTTAGCACATGTGCCTCACAGTGCACAGCCTCTCACTCGCAGGCGTGCCACTACGGCTGCCGTGATTTGGCAGGAGGTGCCCGACTACTCTCCAACTCCCCTGGGACTATCTACTGCACCCGGCAATCCGTTTTGTCCGCGTTGTCATGCGTTTCGTGGAAGTGGCATGCGTTGTCATACAAGGCTCACCGCCTTCTTTAGCACATGTGCCTCATAGTGCACAGCCTCTCACTCGCAGGCGTGCCACACCGGCGCCCGTGATTTGGCAGGAGGTGCGCGCCTACTCCCCGACTCCCCTGGGACTATCTACTGCACCCGACAATCCATTTTGGCCGCGCTGTGATGTGTTTGGTGGAAGTAGCAGGAGTAAGTACAAGACTCACCGCCTGCTTTAGCACATGTGCCTCAAAGTTCACAGCCTCTCACTCGCAGGCGTGCCACTACGGCTGCCGTGATTTGGCAGGAGGTGCGCGCCTACTCCCCAACTCCCCTGGGACTATCTTGTGCACCCGGGAATCCGTTTTGGCCGCGCGGTGATGTGTTTGGTGGAAGTAGCAGGAGTAAGTACAAGACTCACCGCCTGCTTTAGCACATGTGCCTCAAAGTCCACAGCCTCTCACTCGCAGGCGTGCCACTACGGCTGCCGTGATTTGGCAGGAGGTGCGCGCCTACTCCCCAACTCCCCTGGGACTATCTTGTGCACCCGGGAATCCGTTTTGGCCGCGCGGTGATGTGTTTCGTGGAAGTAGCAGGCGTGAGTACAAGGCTCGCCCTTTCCTCTTGCACACCGTCTCACTCTCACGCATGCCACTCCGTCGCCCGTGAGTTCCCGGAGTTGCGCCTCTATTGGCGAGGTTCCCCTGGGTCTAGTGCACCTGGGATTTCATTTTGGTGGCGTTGTCATGCGTTTCGTGGAAGTGGCAGGCGTGAGTACAGGACTCACCGCCTTCTTTAGCACATGTGCCTCACAGTGCACAGCCTCTCACTCGCAGGCGTGCCACTACGGCTGCCGTGATTTGGCAGGAGGTGCCCGACTACTCTCCAACTCCCCTGGGACTATCGAGGGCACCCGGGAATCCGTTTTGTCCGCGTTGTCATGCGTTTCGTGGAAGTGGCATGCGTTGTCATACAAGGCTCACCGCCTTCTTTAGCACATGTGCCTCATAGTGCACAGCCTCTCACTCGCAGGCGTGCCACACCGGCGCCCGTGATTTGGCAGGAGGTGCGCGCCTACTCCCCGACTCCCCTGGGACTATCTTGTGCACCCGACAATCCATTTTGGCCGCGCGGTGATGTGTTTGGTGGAAGTAGCGGGAGTAAGTACAAGACTCACCGCCTGCTTTAGCACATGTGCCTCAAAGTCCACAGCCTCTCACTCGCAGGCGTGCCACTACGGCTGCCGTGATTTGGCAGGAGGTGCGCGCCTACTCCCCAACTCCCCTGGGACTATCTTGTGCACCCGGGAATCCGTTTTGGCCGCGCGGTGATGTGTTTCGTGGAAGTAGCAGGCGTGAGTACAAGGCTCGCCCTTTCCTCTTGCACACCGTCTCACTCTCACGCATGCCACTCCGTCGCCCGTGAGTTCCCGGAGTTGCGCCTCTATTGGCGAGGTTCCCCTGGGTCTAGTGCACCTGGGATTTCATGTTGGTGGCGTTGTCATGCGTTTCGTGGAAGTGGCAGGCGTGAGTACAGGACTCACCGCCTTCTTTAGCACATGTGCCTCACAGTGCACAGCCTCTCACTCGCAGGCGTGCCACTACGGCTGCCGTGATTTGGCAGGAGGTGCCCGACTACTCTCCAACTCCCCTGGGACTATCTACTGCACCCGGCAATCCGTTTTGTCCGCGTTGTCATGCGTTTCGTGGAAGTGGCATGCGTTGTCATACAAGGCTCACCGCCTTCTTTAGCACATGTGCCTCATAGTGCACAGCCTCTCACTCGCAGGCGTGCCACACCGGCGCCCGTGATTTGGCAGGAGGTGCGCGCCTACTCCCCGACTCCCCTGGGACTATCTACTGCACCCGACAATCCATTTTGGCCGCGCTGTGATGTGTTTGGTGGAAGTAGCAGGAGTAAGTACAAGACTCACCGCCTGCTTTAGCACATGTGCCTCAAAGTTCACAGCCTCTCACTCGCAGGCGTGCCACTACGGCTGCCGTGATTTGGCAGGAGGTGCGCGCCTACTCCCCAACTCCCCTGGGACTATCTTGTGCACCCGGGAATCCGTTTTGGCCGCGCGGTGATGTGTTTGGTGGAAGTAGCAGGAGTAAGTACAAGACTCACCGCCTGCTTTAGCACATGTGCCTCAAAGTCCACAGCCTCTCACTCGCAGGCGTGCCACTACGGCTGCCGTGATTTGGCAGGAGGTGCGCGCCTACTCCCCAACTCCCCTGGGACTATCTTGTGCACCCGGGAATCCGTTTTGGCCGCGCGGTGATGTGTTTCGTGGAAGTAGCAGGCGTGAGTACAAGGCTCGCCCTTTCCTCTTGCACACCGTCTCACTCTCACGCATGCCACTCCGTCGCCCGTGAGTTCCCGGAGTTGCGCCTCTATTGGCGAGGTTCCCCTGGGTCTAGTGCACCTGGGATTTCATTTTGGTGGCGTTGTCATGCGTTTCGTGGAAGTGGCAGGCGTGAGTACAGGACTCACCGCCTTCTTTAGCACATGTGCCTCACAGTGCACAGCCTCTCACTCGCAGGCGTGCCACTACGGCTGCCGTGATTTG
The DNA here is from genome assembly GCF_964205215.1 of Stylophora pistillata. Lineage (NCBI taxonomy): Eukaryota > Metazoa > Cnidaria > Anthozoa > Scleractinia > Pocilloporidae > Stylophora > Stylophora pistillata. The sequence continues at coordinate 18,852 of NW_028290842.1, forward strand.
GCAGGAGGTGCCCGACTACTCTCCAACTCCCCTGGGACTATCGAGGGCACCCGGGAATCCGTTTTGTCCGCGTTGTCATGCGTTTCGTGGAAGTGGCATGCGTTGTCATACAAGGCTCACCGCCTTCTTTAGCACATGTGCCTCATAGTGCACAGCCTCTCACTCGCAGGCGTGCCACACCGGCGCCCGTGATTTGGCAGGAGGTGCGCGCCTACTCCCCGACTCCCCTGGGACTATCTACTGCACCCGACAATCCATTTTGGCCGCGCGGTGATGTGTTTGGTGGAAGTAGCAGGAGTAAGTACAAGACTCACCGCCTGCTTTAGCACATGTGCCTCAAAGTCCACAGCCTCTCACTCGCAGGCGTGCCACTACGGCTGCCGTGATTTGGCAGGAGGTGCGCGCCTACTCCCCAACTCCCCTGGGACTATCTTGTGCACCCGGGAATCCGTTTTGGCCGCGCGGTGATGTGTTTCGTGGAAGTAGCAGGCGTGAGTACAAGGCTCGCCCTTTCCTCTTGCACACCGTCTCACTCTCACGCATGCCACTCCGTCGCCCGTGAGTTCCCGGAGTTGCGCCTCTATTGGCGAGGTTCCCCTGGGTCTAGTGCACCTGGGATTTCATGTTGGTGGCGTTGTCATGCGTTTCGTGGAAGTGGCAGGCGTGAGTACAGGACTCACCGCCTTCTTTAGCACATGTGCCTCACAGTGCACAGCCTCTCACTCGCAGGCGTGCCACTACGGCTGCCGTGATTTGGCAGGAGGTGCCCGACTACTCTCCAACTCCCCTGGGACTATCTACTGCACCCGGCAATCCGTTTTGTCCGCGTTGTCATGCGTTTCGTGGAAGTGGCATGCGTTGTCATACAAGGCTCACCGCCTTCTTTAGCACATGTGCCTCATAGTGCACAGCCTCTCACTCGCAGGCGTGCCACACCGGCGCCCGTGATTTGGCAGGAGGTGCGCGCCTACTCCCCGACTCCCCTGGGACTATCTACTGCACCCGACAATCCATTTTGGCCGCGCTGTGATGTGTTTGGTGGAAGTAGCAGGAGTAAGTACAAGACTCACCGCCTGCTTTAGCACATGTGCCTCAAAGTTCACAGCCTCTCACTCGCAGGCGTGCCACTACGGCTGCCGTGATTTGGCAGGAGGTGCGCGCCTACTCCCCAACTCCCCTGGGACTATCTTGTGCACCCGGGAATCCGTTTTGGCCGCGCGGTGATGTGTTTGGTGGAAGTAGCAGGAGTAAGTACAAGACTCACCGCCTGCTTTAGCACATGTGCCTCAAAGTCCACAGCCTCTCACTCGCAGGCGTGCCACTACGGCTGCCGTGATTTGGCAGGAGGTGCGCGCCTACTCCCCAACTCCCCTGGGACTATCTTGTGCACCCGGGAATCCGTTTTGGCCGCGCGGTGATGTGTTTCGTGGAAGTAGCAGGCGTGAGTACAAGGCTCGCCCTTTCCTCTTGCACACCGTCTCACTCTCACGCATGCCACTCCGTCGCCCGTGAGTTCCCGGAGTTGCGCCTCTATTGGCGAGGTTCCCCTGGGTCTAGTGCACCTGGGATTTCATTTTGGTGGCGTTGTCATGCGTTTCGTGGAAGTGGCAGGCGTGAGTACAGGACTCACCGCCTTCTTTAGCACATGTGCCTCACAGTGCACAGCCTCTCACTCGCAGGCGTGCCACTACGGCTGCCGTGATTTGGCAGGAGGTGCCCGACTACTCTCCAACTCCCCTGGGACTATCGAGTGCACCCGGGAATCCGTTTTGTCCGCGTTGTCATGCGTTTCGTGGAAGTGGCATGCGTTGTCATACAAGGCTCACCGCCTTCTTTAGCACATGTGCCTCATAGTGCACAGCCTCTCACTCGCAGGCGTGCCACACCGGCGCCCGTGATTTGGCAGGAGGTGCGCGCCTACTCCCCGACTCCCCTGGGACTATCTACTGCACCCGACAATCCATTTTGGCCGCGCGGTGATGTGTTTGGTGGAAGTAGCAGGAGTAAGTACAAGACTCACCGCCTGCTTTAGCACATGTGCCTCAAAGTCCACAGCCTCTCACTCGCAGGCGTGCCACTACGGCTGCCGTGATTTGGCAGGAGGTGCGCGCCTACTCCCCAACTCCCCTGGGACTATCTTGTGCACCCGGGAATCCGTTTTGGCCGCGCGGTGATGTGTTTCGTGGAAGTAGCAGGCGTGAGTACAAGGCTCGCCCTTTCCTCTTGCACACCGTCTCACTCTCACGCATGCCACTCCGTCGCCCGTGAGTTCCCGGAGTTGCGCCTCTATTGGCGAGGTTCCCCTGGGTCTAGTGCACCTGGGATTTCATGTTGGTGGCGTTGTCATGCGTTTCGTGGAAGTGGCAGGCGTGAGTACAGGACTCACCGCCTTCTTTAGCACATGTGCCTCACAGTGCACAGCCTCTCACTCGCAGGCGTGCCACTACGGCTGCCGTGATTTGGCAGGAGGTGCCCGACTACTCTCCAACTCCCCTGGGACTATCTACTGCACCCGGCAATCCGTTTTGTCCGCGTTGTCATGCGTTTCGTGGAAGTGGCATGCGTTGTCATACAAGGCTCACCGCCTTCTTTAGCACATGTGCCTCATAGTGCACAGCCTCTCACTCGCAGGCGTGCCACACCGGCGCCCGTGATTTGGCAGGAGGTGCGCGCCTACTCCCCGACTCCCCTGGGACTATCTACTGCACCCGACAATCCATTTTTGCCGCGCTGTGATGTGTTTGGTGGAAGTAGCAGGAGTAAGTACAAGACTCACCGCCTGCTTTAGCACATGTGCCTCAAAGTTCACAGCCTCTCACTCGCAGGCGTGCCACTACGGCTGCCGTGATTTGGCAGGAGGTGCGCGCCTACTCCCCAACTCCCCTGGGACTATCTTGTGCACCCGGGAATCCGTTTTGGCCGCGCGGTGATGTGTTTGGTGGAAGTAGCAGGAGTAAGTACAAGACTCACCGCCTGCTTTAGCACATGTGCCTCAAAGTCCACAGCCTCTCACTCGCAGGCGTGCCACTACGGCTGCCGTGATTTGGCAGGAGGTGCGCGCCTACTCCCCAACTCCCCTGGGACTATCTTGTGCACCCGGGAATCCGTTTTGGCCGCGCGGTGATGTGTTTCGTGGAAGTAGCAGGCGTGAGTACAAGGCTCGCCCTTTCCTCTTGCACACCGTCTCACTCTCACGCATGCCACTCCGTCGCCCGTGAGTTCCCGGAGTTGCGCCTCTATTGGCGAGGTTCCCCTGGGTCTAGTGCACCTGGGATTTGATTTTGGTGGCGTTGTCATGCGTTTCGTGGAAGTGGCAGGCGTGAGTACAGGACTCACCGCCTTCTTTAGCACATGTGCCTCACAGTGCACAGCCTCTCACTCGCAGGCGTGCCACTACGGCTGCCGTGATTTGGCAGGAGGTGCCCGACTACTCTCCAACTCCCCTGGGACTATCGAGTGCACCCGGGAATCCGTTTTGTCCGCGTTGTCATGCGTTTCGTGGAAGTGGCATGCGTTGTCATACAAGGCTCACCGCCTTCTTTAGCACATGTGCCTCATAGTGCACAGCCTCTCACTCGCAGGCGTGCCACACCGGCGCCCGTGATTTGGCAGGAGGTGCGCGCCTACTCCCCGACTCCCCTGGGACTATCTACTGCACCCGACAATCCATTTTGGCCGCGCGGTGATGTGTTTGGTGGAAGTAGCAGGAGTAAGTACAAGACTCACCGCCTGCCTTAGCACATGTGCCTCAAAGTCCACAGCCTCTCACTCGCAGGCGTGCCACTACGGCTGCCGTGATTTGGCAGGAGGTGCGCGCCTACTCCCCAACTCCCCTGGGACTATCTTGTGCACCCGGGAATCCGTTTTGGCCGCGCGGTGATGTGTTTCGTGGAAGTAGCAGGCGTGAGTACAAGGCTCGCCCTTTCCTCTTGCACACCGTCTCACTCTCACGCATGCCACTCCGTCGCCCGTGAGTTCCCGGAGTTGCGCCTCTATTGGCGAGGTTCCCCTGGGTCTAGTGCACCTGGGATTTCATGTTGGTGGCGTTGTCATGCGTTTCGTGGAAGTGGCAGGCGTGAGTACAGGACTCACCGCCTTCTTTAGCACATGTGCCTCACAGTGCAGAGCCTCTCACTCGCAGGCGTGCCACTACGGCTGCCGTGATTTGGCAGGAGGTGCCCGACTACTCTCCAACTCCCCTGGGACTATCGAGGGCACCCGGGAATCCGTTTTGTCCGCGTTGTCATGCGTTTCGTGGAAGTGGCATGCGTTGTCATACAAGGCTCACCGCCTTCTTTAGCACATGTGCCTCATAGTGCACAGCCTCTCACTCGCAGGCGTGCCACACCGGCGCCCGTGATTTGGCAGGAGGTGCGCGCCTACTCCCCGACTCCCCTGGGACTATCTTGTGCACCCGACAATCCATTTTGGCCGCGCGGTGATGTGTTTGGTGGAAGTAGCAGGAGTAAGTACAAGACTCACCGCCTGCTTTAGCACATGTGCCTCAAAGTCCACAGCCTCTCACTCGCAGGCGTGCCACTACGGCTGCCGTGATTTGGCAGGAGGTGCGCGCCTACTCCCCAACTCCCCTGGGACTATCTTGTGCACCCGGGAATCCGTTTTGGCCGCGCGGTGATGTGTTTCGTGGAAGTAGCAGGCGTGAGTACAAGGCTCGCCCTTTCCTCTTGCACACCGTCTCACTCTCACGCATGCCACTCCGTCGCCCGTGAGTTCCCGGAGTTGCGCCTCTATTGGCGAGGTTCCCCTGGGTCTAGTGCACCTGGGATTTCATGTTGGTGGCGTTGTCATGCGTTTCGTGGAAGTGGCAGGCGTGAGTACAGGACTCACCGCCTTCTTTAGCACATGTGCCTCACAGTGCACAGCCTCTCACTCGCAGGCGTGCCACTACGGCTGCCGTGATTTGGCAGGAGGTGCCCGACTACTCTCCAACTCCCCTGGGACTATCTACTGCACCCGGCAATCCGTTTTGTCCGCGTTGTCATGCGTTTCGTGGAAGTGGCATGCGTTGTCATACAAGGCTCACCGCCTTCTTTAGCACATGTGCCTCATAGTGCACAGCCTCTCACTCGCAGGCGTGCCACACCGGCGCCCGTGATTTGGCAGGAGGTGCGCGCCTACTCCCCGACTCCCCTGGGACTATCTACTGCACCCGACAATCCATTTTGGCCGCGCTGTGATGTGTTTGGTGGAAGTAGCAGGAGTAAGTACAAGACTCACCGCCTGCTTTAGCACATGTGCCTCAAAGTTCACAGCCTCTCACTCGCAGGCGTGCCACTACGGCTGCCGTGATTTGGCAGGAGGTGCGCGCCTACTCCCCAACTCCCCTGGGACTATCTTGTGCACCCGGGAATCCGTTTTGGCCGCGCGGTGATGTGTTTGGTGGAAGTAGCAGGAGTAAGTACAAGACTCACCGCCTGCTTTAGCACATGTGCCTCAAAGTCCACAGCCTCTCACTCGCAGGCGTGCCACTACGGCTGCCGTGATTTGGCAGGAGGTGCGCGCCTACTCCCCAACTCCCCTGGGACTATCTTGTGCACCCGGGAATCCGTTTTGGCCGCGCGGTGATGTGTTTCGTGGAAGTAGCAGGCGTGAGTACAAGGCTCGCCCTTTCCTCTTGCACACCGTCTCACTCTCACGCATGCCACTCCGTCGCCCGTGAGTTCCCGGAGTTGCGCCTCTATTGGCCAGGTTCCCCTGGGTCTAGTGCACCTGGGATTTTATGTTGGTGGCGTTGTCATGCGTTTCGTGGAAGTGGCAGGCGTGAGTACAGGACTCACCGCCTTCTTTAGCACATGTGCCTCACAGTGCACAGCCTCTCACTCGCAGGCGTGCCACTACGGCTGCCGTGATTTGGCAGGAGGTGCCCGACTACTCTCCAACTCCCCTGGGACTATCGAGGGCACCCGGGAATCCGTTTTGTCCGCGTTGTCATGCGTTTCGTGGAAGTGGCATGCGTTGTCATACAAGGCTCACCGCCTTCTTTAGCACATGTGCCTCATAGTGCACAGCCTCTCACTCGCAGGCGTGCCACACCGGCGCCCGTGATTTGGCAGGAGGTGCGCGCCTACTCCCCGACTCCCCTGGGACTATCTTGTGCACCCGACAATCCATTTTGGCCGCGCGGTGATGTGTTTGGTGGAAGTAGCAGGAGTAAGTACAAGACTCACCGCCTGCTTTAGCACATGTGCCTCAAAGTCCACAGCCTCTCACTCGCAGGCGTGCCACTACGGCTGCCGTGATTTGGCAGGAGGTGCGCGCCTACTCCCCAACTCCCCTGGGACTATCTTGTGCACCCGGGAATCCGTTTTGGCCGCGCGGTGATGTGTTTCGTGGAAGTAGCAGGCGTGAGTACAAGGCTCGCCCTTTCCTCTTGCACACCGTCTCACTCTCACGCATGCCACTCCGTCGCCCGTGAGTTCCCGGAGTTGCGCCTCTATTGGCGAGGTTCCCCTGGGTCTAGTGCACCTGGGATTTCATGTTGGTGGCGTTGTCATGCGTTTCGTGGAAGTGGCAGGCGTGAGTACAGGACTCACCGCCTTCTTTAGCACATGTGCCTCACAGTGCACAGCCTCTCACTCGCAGGCGTGCCACTACGGCTGCCGTGATTTGGCAGGAGGTGCCCGACTACTCTCCAACTCCCCTGGGACTATCTACTGCACCCGGCAATCCGTTTTGTCCGCGTTGTCATGCGTTTCGTGGAAGTGGCATGCGTTGTCATACAAGGCTCACCGCCTTCTTTAGCACATGTGCCTCATAGTGCACAGCCTCTCACTCGCAGGCGTGCCTCACCGGCGCCCGTGATTTGGCAGGAGGTGCGCGCCTACTCCCCGACTCCCCTGGGACTATCTACTGCACCCGACAATCCATTTTGGCCGCGCTGTGATGTGTTTGGTGGAAGTAGCAGGAGTAAGTACAAGACTCACCGCCTGCTTTAGCACATGTGCCTCAAAGTTCACAGCCTCTCACTCGCAGGCGTGCCACTACGGCTGCCGTGATTTGGCAGGAGGTGCGCGCCTACTCCCCAACTCCCCTGGGACTATCTTGTGCACCCGGGAATCCGTTTTGGCCGCGCGGTGATGTGTTTGGTGGAAGTAGCAGGAGTAAGTACAAGACTCACCGCCTGCTTTAGCACATGTGCCTCAAAGTCCACAGCCTCTCACTCGCAGGCGTGCCACTACGGCTGCCGTGATTTGGCAGGAGGTGCGCGCCTACTCCCCAACTCCCCTGGGACTATCTTGTGCACCCGGGAATCCGTTTTGGCCGCGCGGTGATGTGTTTCGTGGAAGTAGCAGGCGTGAGTACAAGGCTCGCCCTTTCCTCTTGCACACCGTCTCACTCTCACGCATGCCACTCCGTCGCCCGTGAGTTCCCGGAGTTGCGCCTCTATTGGCGAGGTTCCCCTGGGTCTAGTGCACCTGGGATTTCATTTTGGTGGCGTTGTCATGCGTTTCGTGGAAGTGGCAGGCGTGAGTACAGGACTCACCGCCTTCTTTAGCACATGTGCCTCACAGTGCACAGCCTCTCACTCGCAGGCGTGCCACTACGGCTGTTGTGATTTGGCAGGAGGTGCCCGACTACTCTCCAACTCCCCTGGGACTATCGAGTGCACCCGGGAATCCGTTTTGTCCGCGTTGTCATGCGTTTCGTGGAAGTGGCATGCGTTGTCATACAAGGCTCACCGCCTTCTTTAGCACATGTGCCTCATAGTGCACAGCCTCTCACTCGCAGGCGTGCCACACCGGCGCCCGTGATTTGGCAGGAGGTGCGCGCCTACTCCCCGACTCCCCTGGGACTATCTACTGCACCCGACAATCCATTTTGGCCGCGCGGTGATGTGTTTGGTGGAAGTAGCAGGAGTAAGTACAAGACTCACCGCCTGCTTTAGCACATGTGCCTCAAAGTCCACAGCCTCTCACTCGCAGGCGTGCCACTACGGCTGCCGTGATTTGGCAGGAGGTGCGCGCCTACTCCCCAACTCCCCTGGGACTATCTTGTGCACCCGGGAATCCGTTTTGGCCGCGCGGTGATGTGTTTCGTGGAAGTAGCAGGCGTGAGTACAAGGCTCGCCCTTTCCTCTTGCACACCGTCTCACTCTCACGCATGCCACTCCGTCGCCCGTGAGTTCCCGGAGTTGCGCCTCTATTGGCGAGGTTCCCCTGGGTCTAGTGCACCTGGGATTTCATGTTGGTGGCGTTGTCATGCGTTTCGTGGAAGTGGCAGGCGTGAGTACAGGACTCACCGCCTTCTTTAGCACATGTGCCTCACAGTGCACAGCCTCTCACTCGCAGGCGTGCCACTACGGCTGCCGTGATTTGGCAGGAGGTGCCCGACTACTCTCCAACTCCCCTGGGACTATCTACTGCACCCGGCAATCCGTTTTGTCCGCGTTGTCATGCGTTTCGTGGAAGTGGCATGCGTTGTCATACAAGGCTCACCGCCTTCTTTAGCACATGTGCCTCATAGTGCACAGCCTCTCACTCGCAGGCGTGCCACACCGGCGCCCGTGATTTGGCAGGAGGTGCGCGCCTACTCCCCGACTCCCCTGGGACTATCTACTGCACCCGAGAATCCATTTTGGCCGCGCTGTTATGTGTTTGGTGGAAGTAGCAGGAGTAAGTACAAGACTCACCGCCTGCTTTAGCACATGTGCCTCAAAGTTCACAGCCTCTCACTCGCAGGCGTGCCACTACGGCTGCCGTGATTTGGCAGGAGGTGCGCGCCTACTCCCCAACTCCCCTGGGACTATCTTGTGCACCCGGGAATCCGTTTTGGCCGCGCGGTGATGTGTTTGGTGGAAGTAGCAGGAGTAAGTACAAGACTCACCGCCTGCTTTAGCACATGTGCCTCAAAGTCCACAGCCTCTCACTCGCAGGCGTGCCACTACGGCTGCCGTGATTTGGCAGGAGGTGCGCGCCTACTCCCCAACTCCCCTGGGACTATCTTGTGCACCCGGGAATCCGTTTTGGCCGCGCGGTGATGTGTTTCGTGGAAGTAGCAGGCGTGAGTACAAGGCTCGCCCTTTCCTCTTGCACACCGTCTCACTCTCACGCATGCCACTCCGTCGCCCGTGAGTTCCCGGAGTTGCGCTTCTATTGGCGAGGTTCCCCTGGGTCTAGTGCACCTGGGATTTCATTTTGGTGGCGTTGTCATGCGTTTCGTGGAAGTGGCAGGCGTGAGTACAGGACTCACCGCCTTCTTTAGCACATGTGCCTCACAGTGCACAGTCTCTCACTCGCAGGCGTGCCACTACGGCTGCCGTGATTTGGCAGGAGGTGCCCGACTACTCTCCAACTCCCCTGGGACTATCGAGTGCACCCGGGAATCCGTTTTGTCCGCGTTGTCATGCGTTTCGTGGAAGTGGCATGCATTGTCATACAAGGCTCACCGCCTTCTTTAGCACATGTGCCTCATAGTGCACAGCCTCTCACTCGCAGGCGTGCCACACCGGCGCCCGTGATTTGGCAGGAGGTGCGCGCCTACTCCCCGACTCCCCTGGGACTATCTACTGCACCCGACAATCCATTTTGGCCGCGCGGTGATGTGTATGGTGGAAGTAGCAGGAGTAAGTACAAGACTCACCGCCTGCTTTAGCACATGTGCCTCAAAGTCCACAGCCTCTCACTCGCAGGCGTGCCACTACGGCTGCCGTGATTTGGCAGGAGGTGCGCGCCTACTCCCCAACTCCCCTGGGACTATCTTGTGCACCCGGGAATCCGTTTTGGCCGCGCGGTGATGTGTTTCGTGGAAGTAGCAGGCGTGAGTACAAGGCTCGCCCTTTCCTCTTGCACACCGTCTCACTCTCACGCATGCCACTCCGTCGCCCGTGAGTTCCCGGAGTTGCGCCTCTATTGGCGAGGTTCCCCTGGGTCTAGTGCACCTGGGATTTCATGTTGGTGGCGTTGTCATGCGTTTCGTGGAAGTGGCAGGCGTGAGTACAGGACTCACCGCCTTCTTTAGCACATGTGCCTCACAGTGCACAGCCTCTCACTCGCAGGCGTGCCACTACGGCTGCCGTGATTTGGCAGGAGGTGCCCGACTACTCTCCAACTCCCCTGGGACTATCTACTGCACCCGGCAATCCGTTTTGTCCGCGTTGTCATGCGTTTCGTGGAAGTGGCATGCGTTGTCATACAAGGCTCACCGCCTTCTTTAGCACATGTGCCTCATAGTGCACAGCCTCTCACTCGCAGGCGTGCCACACCGGCGCCCGTGATTTGGCAGGAGGTGCGCCCCTACTCCCCGACTCCCCTGGGACTATCTACTGCACCCGACAATCCATTTTGGCCGCGCTGTGATGTGTTTGGTGGAAGTAGCAGGAGTAAGTACAAGACTCACCGCCTGCTTTAGCACATGTGCCTCAAAGTTCACAGCCTCTCACTCGCAGGCGTGCCACTACGGCTGCCGTGATTTGGCAGGAGGTGCGCGCCTACTCCCCAACTCCCCTGGGACTATCTTGTGCACCCGGGAATCCGTTTTGGCCGCGCGGTGATGTGTTTGGTGGAAGTAGCAGGAGTAAGTACAAGACTCACCGCCTGCTTTAGCACATGTGCCTCAAAGTCCACAGCCTCTCACTCGCAGGCGTGCCACTACGGCTGCCGTGATTTGGCAGGAGGTGCGCGCCTACTCCCCAACTCCCCTGGGACTATCTTGTGCACCCGGGAATCCGTTTTGGCCGCGCGGTGATGTGTTTCGTGGAAGTAGCAGGCGTGAGTACAAGGCTCGCCCTTTCCTCTTGCACACCGTCTCACTCTCACGCATGCCACTCCGTCGCCCGTGAGTTCCCGGAGTTGCGCCTCTATTGGCGAGGTTCCCCTGGGTCTAGTGCACCTGGGATTTCATTTTGGTGGCGTTGTCATGCGTTTCGTGGAAGTGGCAGGCGTGAGTACAGGACTCACCGCCTTCTTTAGCACATGTGCCTCACAGTGCACAGCCTCTCACTCGCAGGCGTGCCACTACGGCTGCCGTGATTTGGCAGGAGGTGCCCGACTACTCTCCAACTCCCCTGGGACTATCGAGGGCACCCGGGAATCCGTTTTGTCCGCGTTGTCATGCGTTTCGTGGAAGTGGCATGCGTTGTCATACAAGGCTCACCGCCTTCTTTAGCACATGTGCCTCATAGTGCACAGCCTCTCACTCGCAGGCGTGCCACACCGGCGCCCGTGATTTGGCAGGAGGTGCGCGCCTACTCCCCGACTCCCCTGGGACTATCTACTGCACCCGACAATCCATTTTGGCCGCGCGGTGATGTGTTTGGTGGAAGTAGCAGGAGTAAGTACAAGACTCACCGCCTGCTTTAGCACATGTGCCTAAAAGTCCACAGCCTCTCACTCGCAGGCGTGCCACTACGGCTGCCGTGATTTGGCAGGAGGTGCGCGCCTACTCCCCAACTCCCCTGGGACTATCTTGTGCACCCGGGAATCCGTTTTGGCCGCGCGGTGATGTGTTTCGTGGAAGTAGCAGGCGTGAGTACAAGGCTCGCCCTTTCCTCTTGCACACCGTCTCACTCTCACGCATGCCACTCCGTCGCCCGTGAGTTCCCGGAGTTGCGCCTCTATTGGCGAGGTTCCCCTGGGTCTAGTGCACCTGGGATTTCATGTTGGTGGCGTTGTCATGCGTTTCGTGGAAGTGGCAGGCGTGAGTACAGGACTCACCGCCTTCTTTAGCACATGTGCCTCACAGTGCACAGCCTCTCACTCGCAGGCGTGCCACTACGGCTGCCGTGATTTGGCAGGAGGTGCCCGACTACTCTCCAACTCCCCTGGGACTATCTACTGCACCCGGCAATCCGTTTTGTCCGCGTTGTCATGCGTTTCGTGGAAGTGGCATGCGTTGTCATACAAGGCTCACCGCCTTCTTTAGCACATGTGCCTCATAGTGCACAGCCTCTCACTCGCAGGCGTGCCACACCGGCGCCCGTGATTTGGCAGGAGGTGCGCGCCTACTCCCCGACTCCCCTGGGACTATCTACTGCACCCGACAATCCATTTTGGCCGCGCTGTGATGTGTTTGGTGGAAGTAGCAGGAGTAAGTACAAGACTCACCGCCTGCTTTAGCACATGTGCCTCAAAGTTCACAGCCTCTCACTCGCAGGCGTGCCACTACGGCTGCCGTGATTTGGCAGGAGGTGCGCGCCTACTCCCCAACTCCCCTGGGACTATCTTGTGCACCCGGGAATCCGTTTTGGCCGCGCGGTGATGTGTTTGGTGGAAGTAGCAGGAGTAAGTACAAGACTCACCGCCTGCTTTAGCACATGTGCCTCAAAGTCCACAGCCTCTCACTCGCAGGCGTGCCACTACGGCTGCCGTGATTTGGCAGGAGGTGCGCGCCTACTCCCCAACTCCCCTGGGACTATCTTGTGCACCCGGGAATCCGTTTTGGCCGCGCGGTGATGTGTTTCGTGGAAGTAGCAGGCGTGAGTACAAGGCTCGCCCTTTCCTCTTGCACACCGTCTCACTCTCACGCATGCCACTCCGTCGCCCGTGAGTTCCCGGAGTTGCGCCTCTATTGGCGAGGTTCCCCTGGGTCTAGTGCACCTGGGATTTCATTTTGGTGGCGTTGTCATGCGTTTCGTGGAAGTGGCAGGCGTGAGTACAGGACTCACCGCCTTCTTTAGCACATGTGCCTCACAGTGCACAGCCTCTCACTCGCAGGCGTGCCACTACGGCTGCCGTGATTTGGCAGGAGGTGCCCGACTACTCTCCAACTCCCCTGGGACTATCGAGGGCACCCGGGAATCCGTTTTGTCCGCGTTGTCATGCGTTTCGTGGAAGTGGCATGCGTTGTCATACAAGGCTCACCGCCTTCTTTAGCACATGTGCCTCATAGTGCACAGCCTCTCACTCGCAGGCGTGCCACACCGGCGCCCGTGATTTGGCAGGAGGTGCGCGCCTACTCCCCGACTCCCCTGGGACTATCTACTGCACCCGACAATCCATTTTGGCCGCGCGGTGATGTGTTTGGTGGAAGTAGCAGGAGTAAGTACAAGACTCACCGCCTGCTTTAGCACATGTGCCTCAAAGTCCACAGCCTCTCACTCGCAGGCGTGCCACTACGGCTGCCGTGATTTGGCAGGAGGTGCGCGCCTACTCCCCAACTCCCCTGGGACTATCTTGTGCACCCGGGAATCCGTTTTGGCCGCGCGGTGATGTGTTTCGTGGAAGTAGCAGGCGTGAGTACAAGGCTCGCCCTTTCCTCTTGCACACCGTCTCACTCTCACGCATGCCACTCCGTCGCCCGTGAGTTCCCGGAGTTGCGCCTCTATTGGCGAGGTTCCCCTGGGTCTAGTGCACCTGGGATTTCATTTTGGTGGCGTTGTCATGCGTTTCGTGGAAGTGGCAGGCGTGAGTACAGGACTCACCGCCTTCTTTAGCACATTTGCCTCACAGTGCACAGCCTCTCACTCGCAGGCGTGCCACTACGGCTGCCGTGATTTGGCAGGAGGTGCCCGACTACTCTCCAACTCCCCTGGGACTATCGAGTGCACCCGGGAATCCGTTTTGTCCGCGTTGTCATGCGTTTCGTGGAAGTGGCATGCGTTGTCATACAAGGCTCACCGCCTTCTTTAGCACATGTGCCTCATAGTGCACAGCCTCTCACTCGCAGGCGTGCCACACCGGCGCCCGTGATTTGGCAGGAGGTGCGCGCCTACTCCCCGACTCCCCTGGGACTATCTACTGCACCCGACAATCCATTTTGGCCGCGCGGTGATGTGTTTGGTGGAAGTAGCAGGAGTAAGTACAAGACTCACCGCCTGCTTTAGCACATGTGCCTCAAAGTCCACAGCCTCTCACTCGCAGGCGTGCCACTACGGCTGCCGTGATTTGGCAGGAGGTGCGCGCCTACTCCCCAACTCCCCTGGGACTATCTTGTGCACCCGGGAATCCGTTTTGGCCGCGCGGTGATGTGTTTCGTGGAAGTAGCAGGCGTGAGTACAAGGCTCGCCCTTTCCTCTTGCACACCGTCTCACTCTCACGCATGCCACTCCGTCGCCCGTGAGTTCCCGGAGTTGCGCCTCTATTGGCGAGGTTCCCCTGGGTCTAGTGCACCTGGGATTTCATGTTGGTGGCGTTGTCATGCGTTTCGTGGAAGTGGCAGGCGTGAGTACAGGACTCACCGCCTTCTTTAGCACATGTGCCTCACAGTGCACAGCCTCTCACTCGCAGGCGTGCCACTACGGCTGCCGTGATTTGGCAGGAGGTGCCCGACTACTCTCCAACTCCCCTGGGACTATCTACTGCACCCGGCAATCCGTTTTGTCCGCGTTGTCATGCGTTTCGTGGAAGTGGCATGCGTTGTCATACAAGGCTCACCGCCTTCTTTAGCACATGTGCCTCATAGTGCACAGCCTCTCACTCGCAGGCGTGCCACACCGGCGCCCGTGATTTGGCAGGAGGTGCGCGCCTACTCCCCGACTCCCCTGGGACTATCTACTGCACCCGACAATCCATTTTGGCCGCGCTGTGATGTGTTTGGTGGAAGTAGCAGGAGTAAGTACAAGACTCACCGCCTGCTTTAGCACATGTGCCTCAAAGTTCACAGCCTCTCACTCGCAGGCGTGCCACTACGGCTGCCGTGATTTGGCAGGAGGTGCGCGCCTACTCCCCAACTCCCCTGGGACTATCTTGTGCACCCGGGAATCCGTTTTGGCCGCGCGGTGATGTGTTTGGTGGAAGTAGCAGGAGTAAGTACAAGACTCACCGCCTGCTTTAGCACATGTGCCTCAAAGTCCACAGCCTCTCACTCGCAGGCGTGCCACTACGGCTGCCGTGATTTGGCAGGAGGTGCGCGCCTACTCCCCAACTCCCCTGGGACTATCTTGTGCACCCGGGAATCCGTTTTGGCCGCGCGGTGATGTGTTTCGTGGAAGTAGCAGGCGTGAGTACAAGGCTCGCCCTTTCCTCTTGCACACCGTCTCACTCTCACGCATGCCACTCCGTCGCCCGTGAGTTCCCGGAGTTGCGCCTCTATTGGCGAGGTTCCCCTGGGTCTAGTGCACCTGGGATTTCATTTTGGTGGCGTTGTCATGCGTTTCGTGGAAGTGGCAGGCGTGAGTACAGGACTCACCGCCTTCTTTAGCACATGTGCCTCACAGTGCACAGCCTCTCACTCGCAGGCGTGCCACTACGGCTGCCGTGATTTGGCAGGAGGTGCCCGACTACTCTCCAACTCCCCTGGGACTATCGAGGGCACCCGGGAATCCGTTTTGTCCGCGTTGTCATGCGTTTCGTGGAAGTGGCATGCGTTGTCATACAAGGCTCACCGCCTTCTTTAGCACATGTGCCTCATAGTGCAATGCCTCTCACTCGCAGGCGTGCCACACCGGCGCCCGTGATTTGGCAGGAGGTGCGCGCCTACTCCCCGACTCCCCTGGGACTATCTTGTGCACCCGACAATCCATTTTGGCCGCGCGGTGATGTGTTTGGTGGAAGTAGCGGGAGTAAGTACAAGACTCACCGCCTGCTTTAGCACATGTGCCTCAAAGTCCACAGCCTCTCACTCGCAGGCGTGCCACTACGGCTGCCGTGATTTGGCAGGAGGTGCGCGCCTACTCCCCAACTCCCCTGGGACTATCTTGTGCACCCGGGAATCCGTTTTGGCCGCGCGGTGATGTGTTTCGTGGAAGTAGCAGGCGTGAGTACAAGGCTCGCCCTTTCCTCTTGCACACCGTCTCACTCTCACGCATGCCACTCCGTCGCCCGTGAGTTCCCGGAGTTGCGCCTCTATTGGCGAGGTTCCCCTGGGTCTAGTGCACCTGGGATTTCATGTTGGTGGCGTTGTCATGCGTTTCGTGGAAGTGGCAGGCGTGAGTACAGGACTCACCGCCTTCTTTAGCACAAGTGCCTCACAGTGCACAGCCTCTCACTCGCAGGCGTGCCACTACGGCTGCCGTGATTTGGCAGGAGGTGCCCGACTACTCTCCAACTCCCCTGGGACTATCTACTGCACCCGGGAATCCATTTTGTCCGCGTTGTCATGCGTTTCGTGGAAGTGGCATGCGTTGTCATACAAGGCTCACCGCCTTCTTTAGCACATGTGCCTCATAGTGCACAGCCTCTCACTCGCAGGCGTGCCACTACGGCTCCCGTGATTTGGCAGGAGGTGCGCGCCTACTCTCCAACTCCCCTGGGACTATCGAGTGCACGCGGGAATCCATTTTAGCCGCGTGGTGATGTGTTTCGTGGAAGTGGCAGGCGTGAGTTCAAGAGTCACCCCTTCCTCTTTCACAGCCTTTCACTGTCACCCATGCCCCTCCGTCGCCCGTGATTTCCCGGAGTTGCGCGTCTATTGCCGAGGTTCCCCTGGGTCTAGTGCACCTGGGATTTCATTTTGGTGGCGTTTTCATGCGTTTCGTGGAAGTGGCAGGCGTGAGTACAGGACTCACCGCCTTCTTTAGCACATGTGCCTCACAGTGCACAGCCTCTCACTCGCAGGCGTGCCACACCGGCGCCCGTGATTTGGCAGGAGGTGCGCGCCTACTCCCCGACTCCCCTGGGACTATCTACTGCACCCGACAATCCATTTTGGCCGCGCTGTGATGTGTTTGGTGGAAGTAGCAGGAGGAAGTACAAGACTCACCGCCTGCTTTAGCACATGTGCCTCAAAGTTCACAGCCTCTCACTCGCAGGCGTGCCACTACGGCTGCCGTGATTTGGCAGGAGGTGCGCGCCTACTCCCCGACTCCCCTGGGACTATCTTGTGCACCCGGGAATCCGTTTTGGCCGCGCGGTGATGTGTTTGGTGGAAGTAGCAGGAGTAAGTACAAGACTCACCGCCTGCTTTAGCACATGTGCCTCAAAGTCCACAGCCTCTCACTCGCAGGCGTGCCACTACGGCTGCCGTGATTTGGCAGGAGGTGCGCGCCTACTCCCCAACTCCCCTGGGACTATCTTGTGCACCCGGGAATCCGTTTTGGCCGCGCGGTGATGTGTTTCGTGGAAGTAGCAGGCGTGAGTACAAGGCTCGCCCTTTCCTCTTGCACACCGTCTCACTCTCACGCATGCCACTCCGTCGCCCGTGAGTTCCCGGAGTTGCGCCTCTATTGGCGAGGTTCCCCTGGGTCTAGTGCACCTGGGATTTCATGTTGGTGGCGTTGTCATGCGTTTCGTGGAAGTGGCAGGCGTGAGTACAGGACTCACCGCCTTCTTTAGCACATGTGCCTCACAGTGCACAGCCTCTCACTCGCAGGCGTGCCACTACGGCTGCCGTGATTTGGCAGGAGGTGCCCGACTACTCTCCAACTCCCCTGGGACTATCTACTGCACCCGGCAATCCGTTTTGTCCGCGTTGTCATGCGTTTCGTGGAAGTGGCATGCGTTGTCATACAAGGCTCACCGCCTTCTTTAGCACATGTGCCTCATAGTGCACAGCCTCTCACTCGCAGGCGTGCCACACCGGCGCCCGTGATTTGGCAGGAGGTGCGCGCCTACTCCCCGACTCCCCTGGGACTATCTACTGCACCCGACAATCCATTTTGGCCGCGCTGTGATGTGTTTGGTGGAAGTAGCAGGAGTAAGTACAAGACTCACCGCCTGCTTTAGCACATGTGCCTCAAAGTTCACAGCCTCTCACTCGCAGGCGTGCCACTACGGCTGCCGTGATTTGGCAGGAGGTGCGCGCCTACTCCCCAACTCCCCTGGGACTATCTTGTGCACCCGGGAATCCGTTTTGGCCGCGCGGTGATGTGTTTGGTGGAAGTAGCAGGAGTAAGTACAAGACTCACCGCCTGCTTTAGCACATGTGCCTCAAAGTCCACAGCCTCTCACTCGCAGGCGTGCCACTACGGCTGCCGTGATTTGGCAGGAGGTGCGCGCCTACTCCCCAACTCCCCTGGGACTATCTTGTGCACCCGGGAATCCGTTTTGGCCGCGCGGTGATGTGTTTCGTGGAAGTAGCAGGCGTGAGTACAAGGCTCGCCCTTTCCTCTTGCACACCGTCTCACTCTCACGCATGCCACTCCGTCGCCCGTGAGTTCCCGGAGTTGCGCCTCTATTGGCGAGGTTCCCCTGGGTCTAGTGCACCTGGGATTTCATTTTGGTGGCGTTGTCATGCGTTTCGTGGAAGTGGCAGGCGTGAGTACAGGACTCACCGCCTTCTTTAGCACATGTGCCTCACAGTGCACAGCCTCTCACTCGCAGGCGTGCCACTACGGCTGCCGTGATTTGGCAGGAGGTGCCCGACTACTCTCCAACTCCCCTGGGACTATCGAGTGCACCCGGGAATCCGTTTTGTCCGCGTTGTCATGCGTTTCGTGGAAGTGGCATGCGTTGTCATACAAGGCTCACCGCCTTCTTTAGCACATGTGCCTCATAGTGCGCAGCCTCTCACTCGCAGGCGTGCCACACCGGCGCCCGTGATTTGGCAGGAGGTGCGCGCCTACTCCCCGACTCCCCTGGGACTATCTACTGCACCCGACAATCCATTTTGGCCGCGCGGTGATGTGTTTGGGGGAAGTAGCAGGAGTAAGTACAAGACTCACCGCCTGCTTTAGCACATGTGCCTCAAAGTCCACAGCCTCTCACTCGCAGGCGTGCCACTACGGCTGCCGTGATTTGGCAGGAGGTGCGCGCCTACTCCCCAACTCCCCTGGGACTATCTTGTGCACCCGGGAATCCGTTTTGGCCGCGCGGTGATGTGTTTCGTGGAAGTAGCAGGCGTGAGTACAAGGCTCGCCCTTTCCTCTTGCACACCGTCTCACTCTCACGCATGCCACTCCGTCGCCCGTGAGTTCCCGGAGTTGCGCCTCTATTGGCGAGGTTCCCCTGGGTCTAGTGCACCTGGGATTTCATGTTGGTGGCGTTGTCATGCGTTTCGTGGAAGTGGCAGGCGTGAGTACAGGACTCACCGCCTTCTTTAGCACAAGTGCCTCACAGTGCACAGCCTCTCACTCGCAGGCGTGCCACTACGGCTGCCGTGATTTGGCAGGAGGTGCCCGACTACTCTCCAACTCCCCTGGGACTATCTACTGCACCCGGCAATCCGTTTTGTCCGCGTTGTCATGCGTTTCGTGGAAGTGGCATGCGTTGTCATACAAGGCTCACCGCCTTCTTTAGCACATGTGCCTCTTAGTGCACAGTCTCTCACTCGCAGGCGTGTCACGCCGACGCCAGTGACTTGCAGGAGGAGCGCGCCTACTCCCCAATTCCCCTGAGACTATCTACTGCACCCGGGAATCCATTTTGGCCGCGTGGTCATTTGTTTCATGCAAGTAGCGGGCGTGAGTACAAGACTCACCGCCTTTTTTAGCACATGTGCCTCATAGTGCACAGCCTCTCACTCGCAGGCGTGCCACACCGGCGCCCGTGATTTGGCAGGAGGTGCGCGCCTACTCCCCGACTCCCCTGGGACTATCTACTGCACCCGACAATCCATTTTGGCCGCGCTGTGATGTGTTTGGTGGAGGTAGCAGGAGTAAGTACAAGACTCACCGCCTGCTTTAGCACATGTGCCTCAAAGTCCACAGCCTCTCACTCGCAGGCGTGCTACTACGGCTGCCGTGATTTGGCAGGAGGTGCGCGCCTACTCCCCAACTCCCCTGGGACTATCTTGTGCACCCGGGAATCCGTTTTGCCCGCGCGGTGATGTGTTTCGTGGAAGTAGCAGGCGTGAGTACAAGGCTCGCCCTTTCCTCTTGCACACCGTCTCACTCTCACGCATGCCACTCCGTCGCCCGTGAGTTCCCGGAGTTGCGCCTCTATTGGCGAGGTTCCCCTGGGTCTAGTGCACCTGGGATTTCATGTTGGTGGCGTTGTCATGCGTTTCGTGGAAGTGGCAGGCGTGAGTACAGGACTCACCGCCTTCTTTAGCACAAGTGCCTCACAGTGCACAGCCTCTCACTCGCAGGCGTGCCACTACGGCTGCCGTGATTTGGCAGGAGGTGCCCGACTACTCTCCAACTCCCCTGGGACTATCTACTGCACCCGGGAATCCGTTTTGTCCGCGTTGTCATGCGTTTCGTGGAAGTGGCATGCGTTGTCATACAAGGCTCACCGCCTTCTTTAGCACATGTGCCTCATAGTGCACAGCCTCTCACTCGCAGGCGTGCCACTACGGCTCCCGTGATTTGGCAGGAGGGGCGCGCCTACTCTCCAACTCCCCTGGGACTATCGAGTGCACGCGGGAATCCATTTTAGCCGCGTGGTGATGTGTTTCGTGGAAGTGGCAGGCGTGAGTTCAAGAGTCACCCCTTCCTCTTTCACAGCCTTTCACTGTCACCCATGCCCCTCCGTCGCCCGTGATTTCCCGGAGTTGCGCGTCTATTGCCGAGGTTCCCCTGGGTCTAGTGCACCTGGGATTTCATTTTGGTGGCGTTTTCATGCGTTTCGTGGAAGTGGCAGGCGTGAGTACAGGACTCACCGCCTTCTTTAGCACATGTGCCTCACAGTGCACAGCCTCTCACTCGCAGGCGTGCCACACCGGCGCCCGTGATTTGGCAGGAGGTGCGCGCCTACTCCCCGACTCCCCTGGGACTATCTACTGCACCCGACAATCCATTTTGGCCGCGCTGTGATGTGTTTGGTGGAAGTAGCAGGAGGAAGTACAAGACTCACCGCCTGCTTTAGCACATGTGCCTCAAAGTTCACAGCCTCTCACTCGCAGGCGTGCCACTACGGCTGCCGTGATTTGGCAGGAGGTGCGCGCCTACTCCCCGACTCCCCTGGGACTATCTTGTGCACCCGGGAATCCGTTTTGGCCGCGCGGTGATGTGTTTGGTGGAAGTAGCAGGAGTAAGTACAAGACTCACCGCCTGCTTTAGCACATGTGCCTCAAAGTCCACAGCCTCTCACTCGCAGGAGTGCCACTACGGCTGCCGTGATTTGGCAGGAGGTGCGCGCCTACTCCCCAACTCCCCTGGGACTATCTTGTGCACCCGGGAATCCGTTTTGGCCGCGCGGTGATGTGTTTCGTGGAAGTAGCAGGCGTGAGTACAAGGCTCGCCCTTTCCTCTTGCACACCGTCTCACTCTCACGCATGCCACTCCGTCGCCCGTGAGTTCCCGGAGTTGCGCCTCTATTGGCGAGGTTCCCCTGGGTCTAGTGCACCTGGGATTTCATGTTGGTGGCGTTGTCATGCGTTTCGTGGAAGTGGCAGGCGTGAGTACAGGACTCACCGCCTTCTTTAGCACATGTGCCTCACAGTGCACAGCCTCTCACTCGCAGGCGTGCCACTACGGCTGCCGTGATTTGGCAGGAGGTGCCCGACTACTCTCCAACTCCCCTGGGACTATCTACTGCACCCGGCAATCCGTTTTGTCCGCGTTGTCATGCGTTTCGTGGAAGTGGCATGCGTTGTCATACAAGGCTCACCGCCTTCTTTAGCACATGTGCCTCATAGTGCACAGCCTCTCACTCGCAGGCGTGCCACACCGGCGCCCGTGATTTGGCAGGAGGTGCGCGCCTACTCCCCGACTCCCCTGGGACTATCTACTGCACCCGACAATCCATTTTTGCCGCGCTGTGATGTGTTTGGTGGAAGTAGCAGGAGTAAGTACAAGACTCACCGCCTGCTTTAGCACATGTGCCTCAAAGTTCACAGCCTCTCACTCGCAGGCGTGCCACTACGGCTGCCGTGATTTGGCAGGAGGTGCGCGCCTACTCCCCAACTCCCCTGGGACTATCTTGTGCACCCGGGAATCCGTTTTGGCCGCGCGGTGATGTGTTTGGTGGAAGTAGCAGGAGTAAGTACAAGACTCACCGCCTGCTTTAGCACATGTGCCTCAAAGTCCACAGCCTCTCACTCGCAGGCGTGCCACTACGGCTGCCGTGATTTGGCAGGAGGTGCGCGCCTACTCCCCAACTCCCCTGGGACTATCTTGTGCACCCGGGAATCCGTTTTGGCCGCGCGGTGATGTGTTTCGTGGAAGTAGCAGGCGTGAGTACAAGGCTCGCCCTTTCCTCTTGCACACCGTCTCACTCTCACGCATGCCACTCCGTCGCCCGTGAGTTCCCGGAGTTGCGCCTCTATTGGCGAGGTTCCCCTGGGTCTAGTGCACCTGGGATTTCATTTTGGTGGCGTTGTCATGCGTTTCGTGGAAGTGGCAGGCGTGAGTACAGGACTCACCGCCTTCTTTAGCACATGTGCCTCACAGTGCACAGCCTCTCACTCGCAGGCGTGCCACTACGGCTGCCGTGATTTGGCAGGAGGTGCCCGACTACTCTCCAACTCCCCTGGGACTATCGAGTGCACCCGGGAATCCGTTTTGTCCGCGTTGTCATGCGTTTCGTGGAAGTGGCATGCGTTGTCATACAAGGCTCACCGCCTTCTTTAGCACATGTGCCTCATAGTGCACAGCCTCTCACTCGCAGGCGTGCCACACCGGCGCCCGTGATTTGGCAGGAGGTGCGCGCCTACTCCCCGACTCCCCTGGGACTATCTACTGCACCCGACAATCCATTTTGGCCGCGCGGTGATGTGTTTGGTGGAAGTAGCAGGAGTAAGTACAAGACTCACCGCCTGCTTTAGCACATGTGCCTCAAAGTCCACAGCCTCTCACTCGCAGGCGTGCCACTACGGCTGCCGTGATTTGGCAGGAGGTGCGCGCCTACTCCCCAACTCCCCTGGGACTATCTTGTGCACCCGGGAATCCGTTTTGGCCGCGCAATGATGTGTTTCGTGGAAGTAGCAGGCGTGAGTACAAGGCTCGCCCTTTCCTCTTGCACACCGTCTCACTCTCACGCATGCCACTCCGTCGCCCGTGAGTTCCCGGAGTTGCGCCTCTATTGGCGAGGTTCCCCTGGGTCTAGTGCACCTGGGATTTCATGTTGGTGGCGTTGTCATGCGTTTCGTGGAAGTGGCAGGCGTGAGTACAGGACTCACCGCCTTCTTTAGCACATGTGCCTCACAGTGCACAGCCTCTCACTCGCAGGCGTGCCACTACGGCTGCCGTGATTTGGCAGGAGGTGCCCGACTACTCTCCAACTCCCCTGGGACTATCTACTGCACCCGGCAATCCGTTTTGTCCGCGTTGTCATGCGTTTCGTGGAAGTGGCATGCGTTGTCATACAAGGCTCACCGCCTTCTTTAGCACATGTGCCTCATAGTGCACAGCCTCTCACTCGCAGGCGTGCCACACCGGCGCCCGTGATTTGGCAGGAGGTGCGCGCCTACTCCCCGACTCCCCTGGGACTATCTACTGCACCCGACAATCCATTTTGGCCGCGCTGTGATGTGTTTGGTGGAAGTAGCAGGAGTAAGTACAAGACTCACCGCCTGCTTTAGCACATGTGCCTCAAAGTTCACAGCCTCTCACTCGCAGGCGTGCCACTACGGCTGCCGTGATTTGGCAGGAGGTGCGCGCCTACTCCCCAACTCCCCTGGGACTATCTTGTGCACCCGGGAATCCGTTTTGGCCGCGCGGTGATGTGTTTGGTGGAAGTAGCAGGAGTAAGTACAAGACTCACCGCCTGCTTTAGCACATGTGCCTCAAAGTCCACAGCCTCTCACTCGCAGGCGTGCCACTACGGCTGCCGTGATTTGGCAGGAGGTGCGCGCCTACTCCCCAACTCCCCTGGGACTATCTTGTGCACCCGGGAATCCGTTTTGGCCGCGCGGTGATGTGTTTCGTGGAAGTAGCAGGCGTGAGTACAAGGCTCGCCCTTTCCTCTTGCACACCGTCTCACTCTCACGCATGCCACTCCGTCGCCCGTGAGTTCCCGGAGTTGCGCCTCTATTGGCGAGGTTGTCCTGGGTCTAGTGCACCTGGGATTTCATTTTGGTGGCGTTGTCATGCGTTTCGTGGAAGTGGCAGGCGTGAGTACAGGACTCACCGCCTTCTTTAGCACATGTGCCTCACAGTGCACAGCCTCTCACTCGCAGGCGTGCCACTACGGCTGCCGTGATTTGGCAGGAGGTGCCCGACTACTCTCCAACTCCCCTGGGACTATCGAAGGCACCCGGGAATCCGTTTTGTCCGCGTTGTCATGCGTTTCGTGGAAGTGGCATGCGTTGTCATACAAGGCTCACCGCCTTCTTTAGCACATGTGCCTCATAGTGCACAGCCTCTCACTCGCAGGCGTGCCACACCGGCGCCCGTGATTTGGCAGGAGGTGCGCGCCTACTCCCCGACTCCCCTGGGACTATCTACTGCACCCGACAATCCATTTTGGCCGCGCGGTGATGTGTTTGGTGGAAGTAGCAGGAGTAAGTACAAGACTCACCGCCTGCTTTAGCACATGTGCCTCAAAGTCCACAGCCTCTCACTCGCAGGCGTGCCACTACGGCTGCCGTGATTTGGCAGGAGGTGCGCGCCTACTCCCCAACTCCCCTGGGACTATCTTGTGCACCCGGGAATCCGTTTTGGCCGCGCGGTGATGTGTTTCGTGGAAGTAGCAGGCGTGAGTACAAGGCTCGCCCTTTCCTCTTGCACACCGTCTCACTCTCACGCATGCCACTCCGTCGCCCGTGAGTTCCCGGAGTTGCGCCTCTATTGGCGAGGTTCCCCTGGGTCTAGTGCACCTGGGATTTCATTTTGGTGGCGTTGTCATGCGTTTCGTGGAAGTGGCAGGCGTGAGTACAGGACTCACCGCCTTCTTTAGCACATGTGCCTCACAGTGCACAGCCTCTCACTCGCAGGCGTGCCACTACGGCTGCCGTGATTTGGCAGGAGGTGCCCGACTACTCTCCAACTCCCCTGGGACTATCTACTGCACCCGGCAATCCGTTTTGTCCGCGTTGTCATGCGTTTCGTGGAAGTGGCATGCGTTGTCATACAAGGCTCACCGCCTTCTTTAGCACATGTGCCTCATAGTGCACAGCCTCTCACTCGCAGGCGTGCCACACCGGCGCCCGTGATTTGGCAGGAGGTGCGCGCCTACTCCCCGACTCCCCTGGGACTATCTACTGCACCCGACAATCCATTTTGGCCGCGCTGTGATGTGTTTGGTGGAAGTAGCAGGAGTAAGTACAAGACTCACCGCCTGCTTTAGCACATGTGCCTCAAAGTTCACAGCCTCTCACTCGCAGGCGTGCCACTACGGCTGCCGTGATTTGGCAGGAGGTGCGCGCCTACTCCCCAACTCCCCTGGGACTATCTTGTG
The DNA here is from genome assembly GCF_964205215.1 of Stylophora pistillata. NCBI lineage: Eukaryota > Metazoa > Cnidaria > Anthozoa > Scleractinia > Pocilloporidae > Stylophora > Stylophora pistillata. Next base: position 43,904 of record NW_028290842.1, read on the forward strand.
CACCCGGGAATCCGTTTTGGCCGCGCGGTGATGTGTTTGGTGGAAGTAGCAGGAGTAAGTACAAGACTCACCGCCTGCTTTAGCACATGTGCCTCAAAGTCCACAGCCTCTCACTCGCAGGCGTGCCACTACGGCTGCCGTGATTTGGCAGGAGGTGCGCGCCTACTCCCCAACTCCCCTGGGACTATCTTGTGCACCCGGGAATCCGTTTTGGCCGCGCGGTGATGTGTTTCGTGGAAGTAGCAGGCGTGAGTACAAGGCTCGCCCTTTCCTCTTGCACACCGTCTCACTCTCACGCATGCCACTCCGTCGCCCGTGAGTTCCCGGAGTTGCGCCTCTATTGGCGAGGTTCCCCTGGGTCTAGTGCACCTGGGATTTCATTTTGGTGGCGTTGTCATGCGTTTCGTGGAAGTGGCAGGCGTGAGTACAGGACTCACCGCCTTCTTTAGCACATGTGCCTCACAGTGCACAGCCTCTCACTCGCAGGCGTGCCACTACGGCTGCCGTGATTTGGCAGGAGGTGCCCGACTACTCTCCAACTCCCCTGGGACTATCGAGGGCACCCGGGAATCCGTTTTGTCCGCGTTGTCATGCGTTTCGTGGAAGTGGCATGCGTTGTCATACAAGGCTCACCGCCTTCTTTAGCACATGTGCCTCATAGTGCACAGCCTCTCACTCGCAGGCGTGGCACACCGGCGCCCGTGATTTGGCAGGAGGTGCGCGCCTACTCCCCGACTCCCCTGGGACTATCTACTGCACCCGACAATCCATTTTGGCCGCGCGGTGATGTGTTTGGTGGAAGTAGCAGGAGTAAGTACAAGACTCACCGCCTGCTTTAGCACATGTGCCTCAAAGTCCACAGCCTCTCACTCGCAGGCGTGCCACTACGGCTGCCGTGATTTGGCAGGAGGTGCGCGCCTACTCCCCAACTCCCCTGGGACTATCTTGTGCACCCGGGAATCCGTTTTGGCCGCGCGGTGATGTGTTTCGTGGAAGTAGCAGGCGTGAGTACAAGGCTCGCCCTTTCCTCTTGCACACCGTCTCACTCTCACGCATGCCACTCCGTCGCCCGTGAGTTCCCGGAGTTGCGCCTCTATTGGCGAGGTTCCCCTGGGTCTAGTGCACCTGGGATATCATGTTGGTGGCGTTGTCATGCGTTTCGTGGAAGTGGCAGGCGTGAGTACAGGACTCACCGCCTTCTTTAGCACATGTGCCTCACAGTGCACAGCCTCTCACTCGCAGGCGTGCCACTACGGCTGCCGTGATTTGGCAGGAGGTGCCCGACTACTCTCCAACTCCCCTGGGACTATCTACTGCACCCGGCAATCCGTTTTGTCCGCGTTGTCATGCGTTTCGTGGAAGTGGCATGCGTTGTCATACAAGGCTCACCGCCTTCTTTAGCACATGTGCCTCATAGTGCACAGCCTCTCACTCGCAGGCGTGCCACACCGGCGCCCGTGATTTGGCAGGAGGTGCGCGCCTACTCCCCGACTCCCCTGGGACTATCTACTGCACCCGACAATCCATTTTGGCCGCGCTGTGATGTGTTTGGTGGAAGTAGCAGGAGTAAGTACAAGACTCACCGCCTGCTTTAGCACATGTGCCTCAAAGTCCACAGCCTCTCACTCGCAGGCGTGCCACTACGGCTGCCGTGATTTGGCAGGAGGTGCGCGCCTACTCCCCAACTCCCCTGGGACTATCTTGTGCACCCGGGAATCCGTTTTGGCCGCGCGGTGATGTGTTTGGTGGAAGTAGCAGGAGTAAGTACAAGACTCACCGCCTGCTTTAGCACATGTGCCTCAAAGTCCACAGCCTCTCACTCGCAGGCGTGCCACTACGGCTGCCGTGATTTGGCAGGAGGTGCGCGCCTACTCCCCAACTCCCCTGGGACTATCTTGTGCACCCGGGAATCCGTTTTGGCCGCGCGGTGATGTGTTTCGTGGAAGTAGCAGGCGTGAGTACAAGGCTCGCCCTTTCCTCTTGCACACCGTCTCACTCTCACGCATGCCACTCCGTCGCCCGTGAGTTCCCGGAGTTGCGCCTCTATTGGCGAGGTTCCCCTGGGTCTAGTGCACCTGGGATTTCATTTTGGTGGCGTTGTCATGCGTTTCGTGGAAGTGGCAGGCGTGAGTACAGGACTCACCGCCTTCTTTAGCACATGTGCCTCACAGTGCACAGCCTCTCACTCGCAGGCGTGCCACTACGGCTGCCGTGATTTGGCAGGAGGTGCCCGACTACTCTCCAACTCCCCTGGGACTATCGAGGGCACCCGGGAATCCGTTTTGTCCGCGTTGTCATGCGTTTCGTGGAAGTGGCATGCGTTGTCATACAAGGCTCACCGCCTTCTTTAGCACATGTGCCTCATAGTGCACAGCCTCTCACTCGCAGGCGTGCCACACCGGCGCCCGTGATTTGGCAGGAGGTGCGCGCCTACTCCCCGACTCCCCTGGGACTATCTTGTGCACCCGACAATCCATTTTGGCCGCGCGGTGATGTGTTTGGTGGAAGTAGCGGGAGTAAGTACAAGACTCACCGCCTGCTTTAGCACATGTGCCTCAAAGTCCACAGCCTCTCACTCGCAGGCGCGCCACTACGGCTGCCGTGATTTGGCAGGAGGTGCGCGCCTACTCCCCAACTCCCCTGGGACTATCTTGTGCACCCGGGAATCCGTTTTGGCCGCGCGGTGATGTGTTTCGTGGAAGTAGCAGGCGTGAGTACAAGGCTCGCCCTTTCCTCTTGCACACCGTCTCACTCTCACGCATGCCACTCCGTCGCCCGTGAGTTCCCGGAGTTGCGCCTCTATTGGCGAGGTTCCCCTGGGTCTAGTGCACCTGGGATTTCATGTTGGTGGCGTTGTCATGCGTTTCGTGGAAGTGGCAGGCGTGAGTACAGGACTCACCGCCTTCTTTAGCACATGTGCCTCACAGTGCACAGCCTCTCACTCGCAGGCGTGCCACTACGGCTGCCGTGATTTGGCAGGAGGTGCCCGACTACTCTCCAACTCCCCTGGGACTATCTACTGCACCCGGCAATCCGTTTTGTCCGCGTTGTCATGCGTTTCGTGGAAGTGGCATGCGTTGTCATACAAGGCTCACCGCCTTCTTTAGCACATGTGCCTCATAGTGCACAGCCTCTCACTCGCAGGCGTGCCACACCGGCGCCCGTGATTTGGCAGGAGGTGCGCGCCTACTCCCCGACTCCCCTGGGACTATCTACTGCACCCGACAATCCATTTTGGCCGCGCTGTGATGTGTTTGGTGGAAGTAGCAGGAGTAAGTACAAGACTCACCGCCTGCTTTAGCACATGTGCCTCAAAGTTCACAGCCTCTCACTCGCAGGCGTGCCACTACGGCTGCCGTGATTTGGCAGGAGGTGCGCGCCTACTCCCCAACTCCCCTGGGACTATCTTGTGCACCCGGGAATCCGTTTTGGCCGCGCGGTGATGTGTTTGGTGGAAGTAGCAGGAGTAAGTACAAGACTCACCGCCTGCTTTAGCACATGTGCCTCAAAGTCCACCGCCTCTCACTCGCAGGCGTGCCACTACGGCTGCCGTGATTTGGCAGGAGGTGCGCGCCTACTCCCCAACTCCCCTGGGACTATCTTGTGCACCCGGGAATCCGTTTTGGCCGCGCGGTGATGTGTTTCGTGGAAGTAGCAGGCGTGAGTACAAGGCTCGCCCTTTCCTCTTGCACACCGTCTCACTCTCACGCATGCCACTCCGTCGCCCGTGAGTTCCCGGAGTTGCGCCTCCATTGGCGAGGTTCCCCTGGGTCTAGTGCACCTGGGATTTCATTTTGGTGGCGTTGTCATGCGTTTCGTGGAAGTGGCAGGCGTGAGTACAGGACTCACCGCCTTCTTTAGCACATGTGCCTCACAGTGCACAGCCTCTCACTCGCAGGCGTGCCACTACGGCTGCCGTGATTTGGCAGGAGGTGCCCGACTACTCTCCAACTCCCCTGGGACTATCGAGTGCACCCGGGAATCCGTTTTGTCCGCGTTGTCATGCGTTTCGTGGAAGTGGCATGCGTTGTCATACAAGGCTCACCGCCTTCTTTAGCACATGTGCCTCATAGTGCACAGCCTCTCACTCGCAGGCGTGCCACACCGGCGCCCGTGATTTGGCAGGAGGTGCGCGCCTACTCCCCGACTCCCCTGGGACTATCTACTGCACCCGACAATCCATTTTGGCCGCGCGGTGATGTGTTTGGTGGAAGTAGCAGGAGTAAGTACAAGACTCACCGCCTGCTTTAGCACATGTGCCTCAAAGTCCACAGCCTCTCACTCGCAGGCGTGCCACTACGGCTGCCGTGATTTGGCAGGAGGTGCGCGCCTACTCCCCAACTCCCCTGGGACTATCTTGTGCACCCGGGAATCCGTTTTGGCCGCGCGGTGATGTGTTTCGTGGAAGTAGCAGGCGTGAGTACAAGGCTCGCCCTTTCCTCTTGCACACCGTCTCACTCTCACGCATGCCACTCCGTCGCCCGTGAGTTCCCGGAGTTGCGCCTCTATTGGCGAGGTTCCCCTGGGTCTAGTGCACCTGGGATTTCATGTTGGTGGCGTTGTCATGCGTTTCGTGGAAGTGGCAGGCGTGAGTACAGGACTCACCGCCTTCTTTAGCACATGTGCCTCACAGTGCACAGCCTCTCACTCGCAGGCGTGCCACTACGGCTGCCGTGATTTGGCAGGAGGTGCCCGACTACTCTCCAACTCCCCTGGGACTATCTACTGCACCCGGCAATCCGTTTTGTCCGCGTTGTCATGCGTTTCGTGGAAGTGGCATGCGTTGTCATACAAGGCTCACCGCCTTCTTTAGCACATGTGCCTCATAGTGCACAGCCTCTCACTCGCAGGCGTGCCACACCGGCGCCCGTGATTTGGCAGGAGGTGCGCGCCTACTCCCCGACTCCCCTGGGACTAGCTACTGCACCCGACAATCCATTTTGGCCGCGCTGTGATGTGTTTGGTGGAAGTAGCAGGAGTAAGTACAAGACTCACCGCCTGCTTTAGCACATGTGCCTCAAAGTTCACAGCCTCTCACTCGCAGGCGTGCCACTACGGCTGCCGTGATTTGGCAGGAGGTGCGCGCCTACTCCCCAACTCCCCTGGGACTATCTTGTGCACCCGGGAATCCGTTTTGGCCGCGCGGTGATGTGTTTGGTGGAAGTAGCAGGAGTAAGTACAAGACTCACCGCCTGCTTTAGCACATGTGCCTCAAAGTCCACAGCCTCTCACTCGCAGGCGTGCCACTACGGCTGCCGTGATTTGGCAGGAGGTGCGCGCCTACTCCCCAACTCCCCTGGGACTATCTTGTGCACCCGGGAATCCGTTTTGGCCGCGCGGTGATGTGTTTCGTGGAAGTAGCAGGCGTGAGTACAAGGCTCGCCCTTTCCTCTTGCACACCGTCTCACTCTCACGCATGCCACTCCGTCGCCCGTGAGTTCCCGGAGTTGCGTCTCTATTGGCGAGGTTCCCCTGGGTCTAGTGCACCTGGGATTTCATTTTGGTGGCGTTGTCATGCGTTTCGTGGAAGTGGCAGGCGTGAGTACAGGACTCACCGCCTTCTTTAGCACATGTGCCTCACAGTGCACAGCCTCTCACTCGCAGGCGTGCCACTACGGCTGCCGTGATTTGGCAGGAGGTGCCCGACTACTCTCCAACTCCCCTGAGACTATCGAGTGCACCCGGGAATCCGTTTTGTCCGCGTTGTCATGCGTTTCGTGGAAGTGGCATGCGTTGTCATACAAGGCTCACCGCCTTCTTTAGCACATGTGCCTCATAGTGCACAGCCTCTCACTCGCAGGCGTGCCACTACGGCTGCCGTGATTTGGCAGGAGGTGCGCGCCTACTCCCCGACTCCCCTGGGACTATCTTGTGCACCCGGGAATCCGTTTTGGCCGCGCGGTGATGTGTTTGGTGGAAGTAGCAGGAGTAAGTACAAGACTCACCGCCTGCTTTAGCACATGTGCCTCAAAGTCCACAGCCTCTCACTCGCAGGCGTGCCACTACGGCTGCCGTGATTTGGCAGGAGGTGCGCGCCTACTCCCTAACTCCCCTGGGACTATCTTGTGCACCCGGGAATCCGTTTTGGCCGCGCGGTGATGTGTTTCGTGGAAGTAGCAGGCGTGAGTACAAGGCTCGCCCTTTCCTCTTGCACACCGTCTCACTCTCACGCATGCCACTCCGTCGCCCGTGAGTTCCCGGAGTTGCGCCTCTATTGGCGAGGTTCCCCTGGGTCTAGTGCACCTGGGATTTCATGTTGGTGGCGTTGTCATGCGTTTCGTGGAAGTGGCAGGCGTGAGTACAGGACTCACCGCCTTCTTTAGCACATGTGCCTCACAGTGCACAGCCTCTCACTCGCAGGCGTGCCACTACGGCTGCCGTGATTTGGCAGGAGGTGCCCGACTACTCTCCAACTCCCCTGGGACTATCTACTGCACCCGGCAATCCGTTTTGTCCGCGTTGTCATGCGTTTCGTGGAAGTGGCATGCGTTGTCATACAAGGCTCACCGCCTTCTTTAGCACATGTGCCTCATAGTGCACAGCCTCTCACTCGCAGGCGTGCCACACCGGCGCCCGTGATTTGGCAGGAGGTGCGCGCCTACTCCCCGACTCCCCTGGGACTATCTACTGCACCCGACAATCCATTTTGGCCGCGCTGTGATGTGTTTGGTGGAAGTAGCAGGAGTAAGTACAAGACTCACCGCCTGCTTTAGCACATGTGCCTCAAAGTTCACAGCCTCTCACTCGCAGGCGTGCCACTACGGCTGCCGTGATTTGGCAGGAGGTGCGCGCCTACTCCTCAACTCCCCTGGGACTATCTTGTGCACCCGGGAATCCGTTTTGGCCGCGCGGTGATGTGTTTGGTGGAAGTAGCAGGAGTAAGTACAAGACTCACCGCCTGCTTTAGCACATGTGCCTCAAAGTCCACAGCCTCTCACTCGCAGGCGTGCCACTACGGCTGCCGTGATCTGGCAGGAGGTGCGCGCCTACTCCCCAACTCCCCTGGGACTATCTTGTGCACCCGGGAATCCGTTTTGGCCGCGCGGTGATGTGTTTCGTGGAAGTAGCAGGCGTGAGTACAAGGCTCGCCCTTTCCTCTTGCACACCGTCTCACTCTCACGCATGCCACTCCGTCGCCCGTGAGTTCCCGGAGTTGCGCCTCTATTGGCGAGGTTCCCCTGGGTCTAGTGCACCTGGGATTTCATTTTGGTGGCGTTGTCATGCGTTTCGTGGAAGTGGCAGGCGTGAGTACAGGACTCACCGCCTTCTTTAGCACATGTGCCTCACAGTGCACAGCCTCTCACTCGCAGGCGTGCCACTACGGCTGCCGTGATTTGGCAGGAGGTGCCCGACTACTCTCCAACTCCCCTGGGACTATCGAGTGCACCCGGGAATCCGTTTTGTCCGCGTTGTCATGCGTTTCGTGGAAGTGGCATGCGTTGTCATACAAGGCTCACCGCCTTCTTTAGCACATGTGCCTCATAGTGCACAGCCTCTCACTCGCAGGCGTGCCACACCGGCGCCCGTGATTTGGCAGGAGGTGCGCGCCTACTCCCCGACTCCCCTGGGACTATCTACTGCACCCGACAATCCATTTTGGCCGCGCGGTGATGTGTTTGGTGGAAGTAGCAGGAGTAAGTACAAGACTCACCGCCTGCTTTAGCACATGTGCCTCAAAGTCCACAGCCTCTCACTCGCAGGCGTGCCACTACGGCTGCCGTGATTTGGCAGGAGGTGCGCGCCTACTCCCCAACTCCCCTGGGACTATCTTGTGCACCCGGGAATCCGTTTTGGCCGCGCGGTGATGTGTTTCGTGGAAGTAGCAGGCGTGAGTACAAGGCTCGCCCTTTCCTCTTGCACACCGTCTCACTCTCACGCATGCCACTCCGTCGCCCGTGAGTTCCCGGAGTTGCGCCTCTATTGGCGAGGTTCCCCTGGGTCTAGTGCACCTGGGATTTCATGTTGGTGGCGTTGTCATGCGTTTCGTGGAAGTGGCAGGCGTGAGTACAGGACTCACCGCCTTCTTTAGCACATGTGCCTCACAGTGCACAGCCTCTCACTCGCAGGCGTGCCACTACGGCTGCCGTGATTTGGCAGGAGGTGCCCGACTACTCTCCAACTCCCCTGGGACTATCTACTGCACCCGGCAATCCGTTTTGTCCGCGTTGTCATGCGTTTCGTGGAAGTGGCATGCGTTGTCATACAAGGCTCACCGCCTTCTTTAGCACATGTGCCTCATAGTGCACAGCCTCTCACTCGCAGGCGTGCCACACCGGCGCCCGTGATTTGGCAGGAGGTGCGCGCCTACTCCCCGACTCCCCTGGGACTATCTACTGCACCCGACAATCCATTTTGGCCGCGCTGTGATGTGTTTGGTGGAAGTAGCAGGAGTAAGTACAAGACTCACCGCCTGCTTTAGCACATGTGCCTCAAAGTTCACAGCCTCTCACTCGCAGGCGTGCCACTACGGCTGCCGTGATTTGGCAGGAGGTGCGCGCCTACTCCCCAACTCCCCTGGGACTATCTTGTGCACCCGGGAATCTGTTTTGGCCGCGCGGTGATGTGTTTGGTGGAAGTAGCAGGAGTAAGTACAAGACTCACCGCCTGCTTTAGCACATGTGCCTCAAAGTCCACAGCCTCTCACTCGCAGGCGTGCCACTACGGCTGCCGTGATTTGGCAGGAGGTGCGCGCCTACTCCCCAACTCCCCTGGGACTATCTTGTGCACCCGGGAATCCGTTTTGGCCGCGCGGTGATGTGTTTCGTGGAAGTAGCAGGCGTGAGTACAAGGCTCGCCCTTTCCTCTTGCACACCGTCTCACTCTCACGCATGCCACTCCGTCGCCCGTGAGTTCCCGGAGTTGCGCCTCTTTTGGCGAGGTTCCCCTGGGTCTAGTGCACCTGGGATTTCATTTTGGTGGCGTTGTCATGCGTTTCGTGGAAGTGGCAGGCGTGAGTACAGGACTCACCGCCTTCTTTAGCACATGTGCCTCACAGTGCACAGCCTCTCACTCGCAGGCGTGCCACTACGGCTGCCGTGATTTGGCAGGAGGTGCCCGACTACTCTCCAACTCCCCTGGGACTATCGAGTGCACCCGGGAATCCGTTTTGTCCGCGTTGTCATGCGTTTCGTGGAAGTGGCATGCGTTGTCATACAAGGCTCACCGCCTTCTTTAGCACATGTGCCTCATAGTGCACAGCCTCTCACTCGCAGGCGTGCCACACCGGCGCCCGTGATTTGGCAGGAGGTGCGCGCCTACTCCCCGACTCCCCTGGGACTATCTACTGCACCCGACAATCCATTTTGGCCGCGCTGTGATGTGTTTGGTGGAAGTAGCAGGAGTAAGTACAAGACTCACCGCCTGCTTTAGCACATGTGCCTCAAAGTCCACAGCCTCTCACTCGCAGGCGTGCCACTACGGCTGCCGTGATTTGGCAGGAGGTGCGCGCCTACTCCCCAACTCCCCTGGGACTATCTTGTGCACCCGGGAATCCGTTTTGGCCGCGCGGTGATGTGTTTCGTGGAAGTAGCAGGCGTGAGTACAAGGCTCGCCCTTTCCTCTTGCACACCGTCTCACTCTCACGCATGCCACTCCGTCGCCCGTGAGTTCCCGGAGTTGCGCCTCTATTGGCGAGGTTCCCCTGGGTCTAGTGCACCTGGGATTTCATGTTGGTGGCGTTGTCATGCGTTTCGTGGAAGTGGCAGGCGTGAGTACAGGACTCACCGCCTTCTTTAGCACAAGTGCCTCACAGTGCACAGCCTCTCACTCGCAGGCGTGCCACTACGGCTGCCGTGATTTGGCAGGAGGTGCCCGACTACTCTCCAACTCCCCTGGGACTATCTACTGCACCCGGTAATCCGTTTTGTCCGCGTTGTCATGCGTTTCGTGGAAGTGGCATGCGTTGTCATACAAGGCTCACCGCCTTCTTTAGCACATGTGCCTCTTAGTGCACAGTCTCTCACTCGCAGGCGTGTCACGCCGACGCCAGTGACTTGCAGGAGGAGCGCGCCTACTCCCCAATTCCCCTGAGACTATCTGCTGCACCCGGGAATCCATTTTGGCCGCGTGGTCATTTGTTTCATGCAAGTAGCGGGCGTGAGTACAAGACTCACCGCCTTTTTTAGCACATGTGCCTCATAGTGCACAGCCTCTCACTCGCAGGCGTGCCACTACGGCTCCCGTGATTTGGCAGGAGGTGCGCGCCTACTCTCCAACTCCCCTGGGACTATCGAGTGCACGCGGGAATCCATTTTAGCCGCGTGGTGATGTGTTTCGTGGAAGTGGCAGGCGTGAGTTCAAGAGTCACCCCTTCCTCTTTCACAGCCTTTCACTGTCACCCATGCCCCTCCGTCGCCCGTGATTTCCCGGAGTTGCGCGTCTATTGCCGAGGTTCCCCTGGGTCTAGTGCACCTGGGATTTCATTTTGGTGGCGTTTTCATGCGTTTCGTGGAAGTGGCAGGCGTGAGTACAGGACTCACCGCCTTCTTTAGCACATGTGCCTCACAGTGCACAGCCTCTCACTCGCAGGCGTGCCACACCGGCGCCCGTGATTTGGCAGGAGGTGCGCGCCTACTCCCCGACTCCCCTGGGACTATCTACTGCACCCGACAATCCATTTTGGCCGCGCTGTGATGTGTTTGGTGGAAGTAGCAGGAGGAAGTACAAGACTCACCGCCTGCTTTAGCACATGTGCCTCAAAGTTCACAGCCTCTCACTCGCAGGCGTGCCACTACGGCTGCCGTGATTTGGCAGGAGGTGCGCGCCTACTCCCCGACTCCCCTGGGACTATCTTGTGCACCCGGGAATCCGTTTTGGCCGCGCGGTGATGTGTTTGGTGGAAGTAGCAGGAGTAAGTACAAGACTCACCGCCTGCTTTAGCACATGTGCCTCAAAGTCCACAGCCTCTCACTCGCAGGCGTGCCACTACGGCTGCCGTGATTTGGCAGGAGGTGCGCGCCTACTCCCCAACTCCCCTGGGACTATCTTGTGCACCCGGGAATCCGTTTTGGCCGCGCGGTGATGTGTTTCGTGGAAGTAGCAGGCGTGAGTACAAGGCTCGCCCTTTCCTCTTGCACACCGTCTCACTCTCACGCATGCCACTCCGTCGCCCGTGAGTTCCCGGAGTTGCGCCTCTATTGGCGAGGTTCCCCTGGGTCTAGTGCACCTGGGATTTCATGTTGGTGGCGTTGTCATGCGTTTCGTGGAAGTGGCAGGCGTGAGTACAGGACTCACCGCCTTCTTTAGCACATGTGCCTCACAGTGCACAGCCTCTCACTCGCAGGCGTGCCACTACGGCTGCCGTGATTTGGCAGGAGGTGCCCGACTACTCTCCAACTCCCCTGGGACTATCTACTGCACCCGGCAATCCGTTTTGTCCGCGTTGTCATGCGTTTCGTGGAAGTGGCATGCGTTGTCATACAAGGCTCACCGCCTTCTTTAGCACATGTGCCTCATAGTGCACAGCCTCTCACTCGCAGGCGTGCCACACCGGCGCCCGTGATTTGGCAGGAGGTGCGCGCCTACTCCCCGACTCCCCTGGGACTATCTACTGCACCCGACAATCCATTTTGGCCGCGCTGTGATGTGTTTGGTGGAAGTAGCAGGAGTAAGTACAAGACTCACCGCCTGCTTTAGCACATGTGCCTCAAAGTTCACAGCCTCTCACTCGCAGGCGTGCCACTACGGCTGCCGTGATTTGGCAGGAGGTGCGCGCCTACTCCCCAACTCCCCTGGGACTATCTTGTGCACCCGGGAATCCGTTTTGGCCGCGCGGTGATGTGTTTGGTGGAAGTAGCAGGAGTAAGTACAAGACTCACCGCCTGCTTTAGCACATGTGCCTCAAAGTCCACAGCCTCTCACTCGCAGGCGTGCCACTACGGCTGCCGTGATCTGGCAGGAGGTGCGCGCCTACTCCCCAACTCCCCTGGGACTATCTTGTGCACCCGGGAATCCGTTTTGGCCGCGCGGTGATGTGTTTCGTGGAAGTAGCAGGCGTGAGTACAAGGCTCGCCCTTTCCTCTTGCACACCGTCTCACTCTCACGCATGCCACTCCGTCGCCCGTGAGTTCCCGGAGTTGCGCCTCTATTGGCGAGGTTCCCCTGGGTCTAGTGCACCTGGGATTTGATTTTGGTGGCGTTGTCATGCGTTTCGTGGAAGTGGCAGGCGTGAGTACAGGACTCACCGCCTTCTTTAGCACATGTGCCTCACAATGCACAGCCTCTCACTCGCAGGCGTGCCACTACGGCTGCCGTGATTTGGCAGGAGGTGCCCGACTACTCTCCAACTCCCCTGGGACTATCGAGTGCACCCGGGAATCCGTTTTGTCCGCGTTGTCATGCGTTTCGTGGAAGTGGCATGCGTTGTCATACAAGGCTCACCGCCTTCTTTAGCACATGTGCCTCATAGTGCACAGCCTCTCACTCGCAGGCGTGCCACACCGGCGCCCGTGATTTGGCAGGAGGTGCGCGCCTACTCCCCGACTCCCCTGGGACTATCTACTGCACCCGACAATCCATTTTGGCCGCGCGGTGATGTGTTTGGTGGAAGTAGCAGGAGTAAGTACAAGACTCACCGCCTGCTTTAGCACATGTGCCTCAAAGTCCACAGCCTCTCACTCGCAGGCGTGCCACTACGGCTGCCGTGATTTGGCAGGAGGTGCGCGCCTACTCCCCAACTCCCCTGGGACTATCTTGTGCACCCGGGAATCCGTTTTGGCCGCGCGGTGATGTGTTTCGTGGAAGTAGCAGGCGTGAGTACAAGGCTCGCCCTTTCCTCTTGCACACCGTCTCACTCTCACGCATGCCACTCCGTCGCCCGTGAGTTCCCGGAGTTGCGCCTCTATTGGCGAGGTTCCCCTGGGTCTAGTGCACCTGGGATTTCATGTTGGTGGCGTTGTCATGCGTTTCGTGGAAGTGGCAGGCGTGAGTACAGGACTCACCGCCTTCTTTAGCACATGTGCCTCACAGTGCACAGCCTCTCACTCGCAGGCGTGCCACTACGGCTGCCGTGATTTGGCAGGAGGTGCCCGACTACTCTCCAACTCCCCTGGGACTATCTACTGCACCCGGCAATCCGTTTTGTCCGCGTTGTCATGCGTTTCGTGGAAGTGGCATGCGTTGTCATACAAGGCTCACCGCCTTCTTTAGCACATGTGCCTCATAGTGCACAGCCTCTCACTCGCAGGCGTGCCACACCGGCGCCCGTGATTTGGCAGGAGGTGCGCGCCTACTCCCCGACTCCCCTGGGACTATCTACTGCACCCGACAATCCATTTTTGCCGCGCTGTGATGTGTTTGGTGGAAGTAGCAGGAGTAAGTACAAGACTCACCGCCTGCTTTAGCACATGTGCCTCAAAGTTCACAGCCTCTCACTCGCAGGCGTGCCACTACGGCTGCCGTGATTTGGCAGGAGGTGCGCGCCTACTCCCCAACTCCCCTGGGACTATCTTGTGCACCCGGGAATCCGTTTTGGCCGCGCGGTGATGTGTTTGGTGGAAGTAGCAGGAGTAAGTACAAGACTCACCGCCTGCTTTAGCACATGTGCCTCAAAGTCCACAGCCTCTCACTCGCAGGCGTGCCACTACGGCTGCCGTGATTTGGCAGGAGGTGCGCGCCTACTCCCCAACTCCCCTGGGACTATCTTGTGCACCCGGGAATCCGTTTTGGCCGCGCGGTGATGTGTTTCGTGGAAGTAGCAGGCGTGAGTACAAGGCTCGCCCTTTCCTCTTGCACACCGTCTCCTTCTCACGCATGCCACTCCGTCGCCCGTGAGTTCCCGGAGTTGCGCCTCTATTGGCGAGGTTCCCCTGGGTCTAGTGCACCTGGGATTTCATTTTGTTGGCGTTGTCATGCGTTTCGTGGAAGTGGCAGGCGTGAGTACAGGACTCACCGCCTTCTTTAGCACATGTGCCTCACAGTGCACAGCCTCTCACTCGCAGGCGTGCCACTACGGCTGCCGTGATTTGGCAGGAGGTGCCCGACTACTCTCCAACTCCCCTGGGACTATCGAGGGCACCCGGGAATCCGTTTTGTCCGCGTTGTCATGCGTTTCGTGGAAGTGGCATGCGTTGTCATACAAGGCTCACCGCCTTCTTTAGCACATGTGCCTCATAGTGCACAGCCTCTCACTCGCAGGCGTGCCACACCGGCGCCCGTGATTTGGCAGGAGGTGCGCGCCTACTCCCCGACTCCCCTGGGACTATCTACTGCACCCGACAATCCATTTTGGCCGCGCGGTGATGTGTTTGGTGGAAGTAGCAGGAGTAAGTACAAGACTCACCGCCTGCTTTAGCACATGTGCCTCAAAGTCCACAGCCTCTCACTCGCAGGCATGCCACTACGGCTGCCGTGATTTGGCAGGAGGTGCGCGCCTACTCCCCAACTCCCCTGGGACTATCTTGTGCACCCGGGAATCCGTTTTGGCCGCGCGGTGATGTGTTTCGTGGAAGTAGCAGGCGTGAGTACAAGGCTCGCCCTTTCCTCTTGCACACCGTCTCACTCTCACGCATGCCACTCCGTCGCCCGTGAGTTCCCGGAGTTGCGCCTCTATTGGCGAGGTTCCCCTGGGTCTAGTGCACCTGGGATTTCATGTTGGTGGCGTTGTCATGCGTTTCGTGGAAGTGGCAGGCGTGAGTACAGGACTCACCGCCTTCTTTAGCACATGTGCCTCACAGTGCACAGCCTCTCACTCGCAGGCGTGCCACTACGGCTGCCGTGATTTGGCAGGAGGTGCCCGACTACTCTCCAACTCCCCTGGGACTATCTACTGCACCCGGCAATCCGTTTTGTCCGCGTTGTCATGCGTTTCGTGGAAGTGGCATGCGTTGTCATACAAGGCTCACCGCCTTCTTTAGCACATGTGCCTCATAGTGCACAGCCTCTCACTCGCAGGCGTGCCACACCGGCGCCCGTGATTTGGCAGGAGGTGCGCGCCTACTCCCCGACTCCCCTGGGACTATCTACTGCACCCGACAATCCATTTTGGCCGCGCTGTGATGTGTTTGGTGGAAGTAGCAGGAGTAAGTACAAGACTCACCGCCTGCTTTAGCACATGTGCCTCAAAGTTCACAGCCTCTCACTCGCAGGCGTGCCACTACGGCTGCCGTGATTTGGCAGGAGGTGCGCGCCTACTCCCCAACTCCCCTGGGACTATCTTGTGCACCCGGGAATCCGTTTTGGCCGCGCGGTGATGTGTTTGGTGGAAGTAGCAGGAGTAAGTACAAGACTCACCGCCTGCTTTAGCACATGTGCCTCAAAGTCCACAGCCTCTCACTCGCAGGCGTGCCACTACGGCTGCCGTGATTTGGCAGGAGGTGCGCGCCTACTCCCCAACTCCCCTGGGACTATCTTGTGCACCCGGGAATCCGTTTTGGCCGCGCGGTGATGTGTTTCGTGGAAGTAGCAGGCGTGAGTACAAGGCTCGCCCTTTCCTCTTGCACACCGTCTCACTCTCACGCATGCCACTCCGTCGCCCGTGAGTTCCCGGAGTTGCGCCTCTATTGGCGAGGTTCCCCTGGGTCTA
Organism: Stylophora pistillata; assembly: GCF_964205215.1. Taxonomy (NCBI): domain Eukaryota; kingdom Metazoa; phylum Cnidaria; class Anthozoa; order Scleractinia; family Pocilloporidae; genus Stylophora; species Stylophora pistillata. Next base: position 59,424 of record NW_028290842.1, read on the forward strand.
GTGCACCTGGGATTTCATTTTGGTGGCGTTGTCATGCGTTTCGTGGAAGTGGCAGGCGTGAGTACAGGACTCACCGCCTTCTTTAGCACATGTGCCTCACAGTGCACAGCCTCTCACTCGCAGGCGTGCCACTACGGCTGCCGTGATTTGGCAGGAGGTGCCCGACTACTCTCCAACTCCCCTGGGAGTATCGAGGGCACCCGGGAATCCGTTTTGTCCGCGTTGTCATGCGTTTCGTGGAAGTGGCATGCGTTGTCATACAAGGCTCACCGCCTTCTTTAGCACATGTGCCTCATAGTGCACAGCCTCTCACTCGCAGGCGTGCCACACCGGCGCCCGTGATTTGGCAGGAGGTGCGCGCCTACTCCCCGACTCCCCTGGGACTATCTACTGCACCCGACAATCCATTTTGGCCGCGCTGTGATGTGTTGGGTGGAAGTAGCAGGAGTAAGTACAAGACTCACCGCCTGCTTTAGCACATGTGCCTCAAAGTCCACAGCCTCTCACTCGCAGGCGTGCCACTACGGCTGCCGTGATTTGGCAGGAGGTGCGCGCCTACTCCCCAACTCCCCTGGGACTATCTTGTGCACCCGGGAATCCGTTTTGGCCGCGCGGTGATGTGTTTCGTGGAAGTAGCAGGCGTGAGTACAAGGCTCGCCCTTTCCTCTTGCACACCGTCTCACTCTCACGCATGCCACTCCGTCGCCCGTGAGTTCCCGGAGTTGCGCCTCTATTGGCGAGGTTCCCCTGGGTCTAGTGCACCTGGGATTTCAATTTGGTGGCGTTGTCATGCGTTTCGTGGAAGTGGCAGGCGTGAGTACAGGACTCACCGCCTTCTTTAGCACATGTGCCTCACAGTGCACAGCCTCTCACTCGCAGGCGTGCCACTACGGCTGCCGTGATTTGGCAGGAGGTGCCCGACTACTCTCCAACTCCCCTGGGACTATCGAGGGCACCCGGGAATCCGTTTTGTCCGCGTTGTCATGCGTTTCGTGGAAGTGGCATGCGTTGTCATACAAGGCTCACCGCCTTCTTTAGCACATGTGCCTCATAGTGCACAGCCTCTCACTCGCAGGCGTGCCACACCGGCGCCCGTGATTTGGCAGGAGGTGCGCGCCTACTCCCCGACTCCCCTGGGACTATCTACTGCACCCGACAATCCATTTTGGCCGCGCGGTGATGTGTTTGGTGGAAGTAGCAGGAGTAAGTACAAGACTCACCGCCTGCTTTAGCACATGTGCCTCAAAGTCCACAGCCTCTCACTCGCAGGCGTGCCACTACGGCTGCCGTGATTTGGCAGGAGGTGCGCGCCTACTCCCCAACTCCCCTGGGACTATCTTGTGCACCCGGGAATCCGTTTTGGCCGCGCGGTGATGTGTTTCGTGGAAGTAGCAGGCGTGAGTACAAGGCTCGCCCTTTCCTCTTGCACACCGTCTCACTCTCACGCATGCCACTCCGTCGCCCGTGAGTTCCCGGAGTTGCGCCTCTATTGGCGAGGTTCCCCTGGGTCTAGTGCACCTGGGATTTCATGTTGGTGGCGTTGTCATGCGTTTCGTGGAAGTGGCAGGCGTGAGTACAGGACTCACCGCCTTCTTTAGCACATGTGCCTCACAGTGCACAGCCTCTCACTCGCAGGCGTGCCACTACGGCTGCCGTGATTTGGCAGGAGGTGCCCGACTACTCTCCAACTCCCCTGGGACTATCTACTGCACCCGGCAATCCGTTTTGTCCGCGTTGTCATGCGTTTCGTGGAAGTGGCATGCGTTGTCATACAAGGCTCACCGCCTTCTTTAGCACATGTGCCTCATAGTGCACAGCCTCTCACTCGCAGGCGTGCCACACCGGCGCCCGTGATTTGGCAGGAGGTGCGCGCCTACTCCCCGACTCCCCTGGGACTATCTACTGCACCCGACAATCCATTTTGGCCGCGCTGTGATGTGTTTGGTGGAAGTAGCAGGAGTAAGTACAAGACTCACCGCCTGCTTTAGCACATGTGCCTCAAAGTTCACAGCCTCTCACTCGCAGGCGTGCCACTACGGCTGCCGTGATTTGGCAGGAGGTGCGCGCCTACTCCCCAACTCCCCTGGGACTATCTTGTGCACCCGGGAATCCGTTTTGGCCGCGCGGTGATGTGTTTGGTGGAAGTAGCAGGAGTAAGTACAAGACTCACCGCCTGCTTTAGCACATGTGCCTCAAAGTCCACAGCCTCTCACTCGCACGCGTGCCACTACGGCTGCCGTGATTTGGCAGGAGGTGCGCGCCTACTCCCCAACTCCCCTGGGACTATCTTGTGCACCCGGGAATCCGTTTTGGCCGCGCGGTGATGTGTTTCGTGGAAGTAGCAGGCGTGAGTACCAGGCTCGCCCTTTCCTCTTGCACACCGTCTCACTCTCACGCATGCCACTCCGTCGCCCGTGAGTTCCCGGAGTTGCGCCTCTATTGGCGAGGTTCCCCTGGGTCTAGTGCACCTGGGATTTCATGTTGGTGGCGTTGTCATGCGTTTCGTGGAAGTGGCAGGCGTGAGTACAGGACTCACCGCCTTCTTTAGCACAAGTGCCTCACAGTGCACAGCCTCTCACTCGCAGGCGTGCCACTACGGCTGCTGTGATTTGGCAGGAGGTGCCCGACTACTCTCCAACTCCCCTGGGACTATCTACTTCACCCGGGAATCCGTTTTGTCCGCGTTGTCATGCGTTTCGTGGAAGTGGCATGCGTTCTCATACAAGGCTCACCGCCTTCTTTAGCACATGTGCCTTATACTGCACAGCCTCTCACTCGCAGGCGTGCCACTACGGCTCCCGTGATTTGGCAGGAGGTGCGCGCCTACTCTCCAACTCCCCTGGGACTATCGAGTGCACGCGGGAATCCATTTTAGCCGCGTGGTGATGTGTTTCGTGGAAGTGGCAGGCGTGAGTTCAAGAGTCACCCCTTCCTTTTTCACAGCCTTTCACTGTCACCCATGCCCCTCCGTCGCCCGTGATTTCCCGGAGTTGCGCGTCTATTGCCGAGGTTCCCCTGGGTCTAGTGCACCTGGGATTTCATTTTGGTGGCGTTTTCATGCGTTTCGTGGAAGTGGCAGGCGTAAGTACAGGACTCACCGCCTTCTTTAGCACATGTGCCTCACAGTGCACAGCCTCTCACTCGCAGGCGTGCCACACCGGCGCCCGTGATTTGGCAGGAGGTGCGCGCCTACTCCCCGACTCCCCTGGGACTATCTACTGCACCCGACAATCCATTTTGGCCGCGCTGTGATGTGTTTGGTGGAAGTAGCAGGAGGAAGTACAAGACTCACCGCCTGCTTTAGCACATGTGCCTCAAAGTTCACAGCCTCTCACTCGCAGGCGTGCCACTACGGCTGCCGTGATTTGGCAGGAGGTGCGCGCCTACTCCCCGACTCCCCTGGGACTATCTTGTGCACCCGGGAATCCGTTTTGGCCGCGCGGTGATGTGTTTGGTGGAAGTAGCAGGAGTAAGTACAAGACTCACCGCCTGCTTTAGCACATGTGCCTCAAAGTCCACAGCCTCTCACTCGCAGGCGTGCCACTACGGCTGCCGTGATTTGGCAGGAGGTGCCCGCCTACTCCCCAACTCCCCTGGGACTATCTTGTGCACCCGGGAATCCGTTTTGGCCGCGCGGTGATGTGTTTCGTGGAAGTAGCAGGCGTGAGTACAAGGCTCGCCCTTTCCTCTTGCACACCGTCTCACTCTCACGCATGCCACTCCGTCGCCCGTGAGTTCCCGGAGTTGCGCCTCTATTGGCGAGGTTCCCCTGGGTCTAGTGCACCTGGGATTTCATGTTGGTGGCGTTGTCATGCGTTTCGTGGAAGTGGCAGGCGTGAGTACAGGACTCACCGCCTTCTTTAGCACATGTGCCTCACAGTGCACAGCCTCTCACTCGCAGGCGTGCCACTACGGCTGCCGTGATTTGGCAGGAGGTGCCCGACTACTCTCCAACTCCCCTGGGACTATCTACTGCACCCGGCAATCCGTTTTGTCCTTGTTGTCATGCGTTTCGTGGAAGTGGCATGCGTTGTCATACAAGGCTCACCGCCTTCTTTAGCACATGTGCCTCATAGTGCACAGCCTCTCACTCGCAGGCGTGCCACACCGGCGCCCGTGATTTGGCAGGAGGTGCGCGCCTACTCCCCGACTCCCCTGGGACTATCTACTGCACCCGACAATCCATTTTGGCCGCGCTGTGATGTGTTTGGTGGAAGTAGCAGGAGTAAGTACAAGACTCACCGCCTGCTTTAGCACATGTGCCTCAAAGTTCACAGCCTCTCACTCGCAGGCGTGCCACTACGGCTGCCGTGATTTGGCAGGAGGTGCGCGCCTACTCCCCAACTCCCCTGGGACTATCTTGTGCACCCGGGAATCCGTTTTGGCCGCGCGGTGATGTGTTTGGTGGAAGTAGCAGGAGTAAGTACAAGACTCACCGCCTGCTTTAGCACATGTGCCTCAAAGTCCACAGCCTCTCACTCGCAGGCGTGCCACTACGGCTGCCGTGATCTGGCAGGAGGTGCGCGCCTACTCCCCAACTCCCCTGGGACTATCTTGTGCACCCGGGAATCCGTTTTGGCCGCGCGGTGATGTGTTTCGTGGAAGTAGCAGGCGTGAGTACAAGGCTCGCCCTTTCCTCTTGCACACCGTCTCACTCTCACGCATGCCACTCCGTCGCCCGTGAGTTCCCGGAGCTGCGCCTCTATTGGCGAGGTTCTCCTGGGTCTAGTGCACCTGGGATTTCATTTTGGTGGCGTTGTCATGCGTTTCGTGGAAGTGGCAGGCGTGAGTACAGGACTCACCGCCTTCTTTAGCACATGTGCCTCACAGTGCACAGCCTCTCACTCGCAGACGTGCCACTACGGCTGCCGTGATTTGGCAGGAGGTGCCCGACTACTCTCCAACTCCCCTGGGACTATCGAGTGCACCCGGGAATCCGTTTTGTCCGCGTTGTCATGCGTTTCGTGGAAGTGGCATGCGTTGTCATACAAGGCTCACCGCCTTCTTTAGCACATGTGCCTCATAGTGCACAGCCTCTCACTCGCAGGCGTGCCACACCGGCGCCCGTGATTTGGCAGGAGGTGCGCGCCTACTCCCCGACTCCCCTGGGTCTATCTACTGCACCCGACAATCCATTTTGGCCGCGCGGTGATGTGTTTGGTGGAAGTAGCAGGAGGAAGTACAAGACTCACCGCCTGCTTTAGCACATGTGCCTCAAAGTTCACAGCCTCTCACTCGCAGGCGTGCCACTACGGCTGCCGTGATTTGGCAGGAGGTGCGCGCCTACTCCCCAACTCCCCTGGGACTATCTTGTGCACCCGGGAATCCGTTTTGGCCGCGCGGTGATGTGTTTGGTGGAAGTAGCAGGAGTAAGTACAAGACTCACCGCCTGCTTTAGCACATGTGCCTCAAAGTCCACAGCCTCTCACTCGCAGGCGTGCCACTACGGCTGCCGTGATTTGGCAGGAGGTGCGCGCCTACTCCCCAACTCCCCTGGGACTATCTTGTGCACCCGGGAATCCGTTTTGGCCGCGCGGTGATGTGTTTCGTGGAAGTAGCAGGCGTGAGTACAAGGCTCGCCCTTTCCTCTTGCACACCGTCTCACTCTCACGCATGCCACTCCGTCGCCCGTGAGTTCCCGGAGTTGCGCCTCTATTGGCGAGGTTCCCCTGGGTCTAGTGCACCTGGGATTTCATTTTGGTGGCGTTGTCATGCGTTTCGTGGAAGTGGCAGGCGTGAGTACAGGACTCACCGCCTTCTTTAGCACATGTGCCTCACAGTGCACAGCCTCTCACTCGCAGGCGTGCCACTACGGCTGCCGTGATTTGGCAGGAGGTGCCCGACTACTCTCCAACTCCCCTGGGACTATCGAGTGCACCCGGGAATCCGTTTTGTCCGCGTTGTCATGCGTTTCGTGGAAGTGGCATGCGTTGTCATACAAGGCTCACCGCCTTCTTTAGCACATGTGCCTCATAGTGCACAGCCTCTCACTCGCAGGCGTGCCACACCGGCGCCCGTGATTTGGCAGGAGGTGCGCGCCTACTCCCCGACTCCCCTTGACTATCTACTGCACCCGACAATCCATTTTGGCCGCGCGGTGATGTGTTTGGTGGAAGTAGCAGGAGTAAGTACAAGACTCACCGCCTGCTTTAGCACATGTGCCTCAAAGTCCACAGCCTCTCACTCGCAGGCGTGCCACTACGGCTGCCGTGATTTGGCAGGAGGTGCGCGCCTACTCCCCAACTCCCCTGGGACTATCTTGTGCACCCGGGAATCCGTTTTGGCCGCGCGGTGATGTGTTTCGTGGAAGTAGCAGGCGTGAGTACAAGGCTCGCCCTTTCCTCTTGCACACCGTCTCACTCTCACGCATGCCACTCCGTCGCCCGTGAGTTCCCGGAGTTGCGCCTCTATTGGCGAGGTTCCCCTGGGTCTAGTGCACCTAGGATTTCATGTTGGTGGCGTTGTCATGCGTTTCGTGGAAGTGGCAGGCGTGAGTACAGGACTCACCGCCTTCTTTAGCACATGTGCCTCACAGTGCACAGCCTCTCACTCGCAGGCGTGCCACTACGGCTGCCGTGATTTGGCAGGAGGTGCCCGACTACTCTCCAACTCCCCTGGGACTATCTACTGCACCCGGCAATCCGTTTTGTCCGCGTTGTCATGCGTTTCGTGGAAGTGGCATGCGTTGTCATACAAGGCTCACCGCCTTCTTTAGCACATGTGCCTCATAGTGCACAGCCTCTCACTCGCAGGCGTGCCACACCGGCGCCCGTGATTTGGCAGGAGGTGCGCGCCTACTCCCCGACTCCCCTGGGACTATCTACTGCACCCGACAATCCATTTTGGCCGCGCTGTGATGTGTTTGGTGGAAGTAGCAGGAGTAAGTACAAGACTCACCGCCTGCTTTAGCACATGTGCCTCAAAGTTCACAGCCTCTCACTCGCAGGCGTGCCACTACGGCTGCCGTGATTTGGCAGGAGGTGCGCGCCTACTCCCCAACTCCCCTGGGACTATCTTGTGCACCCGGGAATCCGTTTTGGCCGCGCGGTGATGTGTTTGGTGGAAGTAGCAGGAGTAAGTACAAGACTCACCGCCTGCTTTAGCACATGTGCCTCAAAGTCCACAGCCTCTCACTCGCAGGCGTGCCACTACGGCTGCCGTGATCTGGCAGGAGGTGCGCGCCTACTCCCCAACTCCCCTGGGACTATCTTGTGCACCCGGGAATCCGTTTTGGCCGCGCGGTGATGTGTTTCGTGGAAGTAGCAGGCGTGAGTACAAGGCTCGCCCTTTCCTCTTGCACACCGTCTCACTCTCACGCATGCCACTCCGTCGCCCGTGAGTTCCCGGAGCTGCGCCTCTATTGGCGAGGTTCTCCTGGGTCTAGTGCACCTGGGATTTCATTTTGGTGGCGTTGTCATGCGTTTCGTGGAAGTGGCAGGCGTGAGTACAGGACTCACCGCCTTCTTTAGCACATGTGCCTCACAGTGCACAGCCTCTCACTCGCAGACGTGCCACTACGGCTGCCGTGATTTGGCAGGAGGTGCCCGACTACTCTCCAACTCCCCTGGGACTATCGAGTGCACCCGGGAATCCGTTTTGTCCGCGTTGTCATGCGTTTCGTGGAAGTGACATGCGTTGTCATACAAGGCTCACCGCCTTCTTTAGCACATGTGCCTCATAGTGCACAGCCTCTCACTCGCAGGCGTGCCACACCGGCGCCCGTGATTTGGCAGGAGGTGCGCGCCTACTCCCCGACTCCCCTGGGTCTATCTACTGCACCCGACAATCCATTTTGGCCGCGCGGTGATGTGTTTGGTGGAAGTAGCAGGAGGAAGTACAAGACTCACCGCCTGCTTTAGCACATGTGCCTCAAAGTTCACAGCCTCTCACTCGCAGGCGTGCCACTACGGCTGCCGTGATTTGGCAGGAGGTGCGCGCCTACTCCCCAACTCCCCTGGGACTATCTTGTGCACCCGGGAATCCGTTTTGGCCGCGCGGTGATGTGTTTGGTGGAAGTAGCAGGAGTAAGTACAAGACTCACCGCCTGCTTTAGCACATGTGCCTCAAAGTCCACAGCCTCTCACTCGCAGGCGTGCCACTACGGCTGCCGTGATTTGGCAGGAGGTGCGCGCCTACTCCCCAACTCCCCTGGGACTATCTTGTGCACCCGGGAATCCGTTTTGGCCGCGCGGTGATGTGTTTCGTGGAAGTAGCAGGCGTGAGTACAAGGCTCGCCCTTTCCTCTTGCACACCGTCTCACTCTCACGCATGCCACTCCGTCGCCCGTGAGTTCCCGGAGTTGCGCCTCTATTGGCGAGGTTCCCCTGGGTCTAGTGCACCTGGGATTTCATTTTGGTGGCGTTGTCATGCGTTTCGTGGAAGTGGCAGGCGTGAGTACAGGACTCACCGCCTTCTTTAGCACATGTGCCTCACAGTGCACAGCCTCTCACTCGCAGGCGTGCCACTACGGCTGCCGTGATTTGGCAGGAGGTGCCCGACTACTCTCCAACTCCCCTGGGACTATCGAGTGCACCCGGGAATCCGTTTTGTCCGCGTTGTCATGCGTTTCGTGGAAGTGGCATGCGTTGTCATACAAGGCTCACCGCCTTCTTTAGCACATGTGCCTCATAGTGCACAGCCTCTCACTCGCAGGCGTGCCACACCGGCGCCCGTGATTTGGCAGGAGGTGCGCGCCTACTCCCCGACTCCCCTTGACTATCTACTGCACCCGACAATCCATTTTGGCCGCGCGGTGATGTGTTTGGTGGAAGTAGCAGGAGTAAGTACAAGACTCACCGCCTGCTTTAGCACATGTGCCTCAAAGTCCACAGCCTCTCACTCGCAGGCGTGCCACTACGGCTGCCGTGATTTGGCAGGAGGTGCGCGCCTACTCCCCAACTCCCCTGGGACTATCTTGTGCACCCGGGAATCCGTTTTGGCCGCGCGGTGATGTGTTTCGTGGAAGTAGCAGGCGTGAGTACAAGGCTCGCCCTTTCCTCTTGCACACCGTCTCACTCTCACGCATGCCACTCCGTCGCCCGTGAGTTCCCGGAGTTGCGCCTCTATTGGCGAGGTTCCCCTGGGTCTAGTGCACCTGGGATTTCATGTTGGTGGCGTTGTCATGCGTTTCGTGGAAGTGGCAGGCGTGAGTACAGGACTCACCGCCTTCTTTAGCACATGTGCCTCACAGTGCACAGCCTCTCACTCGCAGGCGTGCCACTACGGCTGCCGTGATTTGGCAGGAGGTGCCCGACTACTCTCCAACTCCCCTGGGACTATCTACTGCACCCGGCAATCCGTTTTGTCCGCGTTGTCATGCGTTTCGTGGAAGTGGCATGCGTTGTCATACAAGGCTCACCGCCTTCTTTAGCACATGTGCCTCATAGTGCACAGCCTCTCACTCGCAGGCGTGCCACACCGGCGCCCGTGATTTGGCAGGAGGTGCGCGCCTACTCCCCGACTCCCCTGGGACTATCTACTGCACCCGACAATCCATTTTGGCCGCGCTGTGATGTGTTTGGTGGAAGTAGCAGGAGTAAGTACAAGACTCACCGCCTGCTTTAGCACATGTGCCTCAAAGTTCACAGCCTCTCACTCGCAGGCGTGCCACTACGGCTGCCGTGATTTGGCAGGAGGTGCGCGCCTACTCCCCAACTCCCCTGGGACTATCTTGTGCACCCGGGAATCCGTTTTGGCCGCGCGGTGATGTGTTTGGTGGAAGTAGCAGGAGTAAGTACAAGACTCACCGCCTGCTTTAGCACATGTGCCTCAAAGTCCACAGCCTCTCACTCGCAGGCGTGCCACTACGGCTGCCGTGATTTGGCAGGAGGTGCGCGCCTACTCCCCAACTCCCCTGGGACTATCTTGTGCACCCGGGAATCCGTTTTGGCCGCGCGGTGATGTGTTTCGTGGAAGTAGCAGGCGTGAGTACAAGGCTCGCCCTTTCCTCTTGCACACCGTCTCACTCTCACGCATGCCACTCCGTCGCCCGTGAGTTCCCGGAGTTGCGCCTCTATTGGCGAGGTTCCCCTGGGTCTAGTGCACCTGGGATTTCATTTTGGTGGCGTTGTCATGCGTTTCGTGGAAGTGGCAGGCGTGAGTACAGGACTCACCGCCTTCTTTAGCACATGTGCCTCACAGTGCACAGCCTCTCACTCGCAGGCGTGCCACTACGGCTGCCGTGATTTGGCAGGAGGTGACCGACTACTCTCCAACTCCCCTGGGACTATCGAGGGCACCCGGGAATCCGTTTTGTCCGCGTTGTCATGCGTTTCGTGGAAGTGGCATGCGTTGTCATACAAGGCTCACCGCCTTCTTTAGCACATGTGCCTCATAGTGCACAGCCTCTCACTCGCAGGCGTGCCACACCGGCGCCCGTGATTTGGCAGGAGGTGCGCGCCTACTCCCCGACTCCCCTGGGACTATCTACTGCACCCGACAATCCATTTTGGCCGCGCGGTGATGTGTTTGGTGGAAGTAGCAGGAGTAAGTACAAGACTCACCGCCTGCTTTAGCACATGTGCCTCAAAGTCCACAGCCTCTCACTCGCAGGCGTGCCACTACGGCTGCCGTGATTTGGCAGGAGGTGCGCGCCTACTCCCCAACTCCCCTGGGACTATCTTGTGCACCCGGGAATCCGTTTTGGCCGCGCGGTGATGTGTTTCGTGGAAGTAGCAGGCGTGAGTACAAGGCTCGCCCTTTCCTCTTGCACACCGTCTCACTCTCACGCATGCCACTCCGTCGCCCGTGAGTTCCCGGAGTTGCGCCTCTATTGGCGAGGTTCCCCTGGGTCTAGTGCACCTGGGATTTCATGTTGGTGGCGTTGTCATGCGTTTCGTGGAAGTGGCAGGCGTGAGTACAGGACTCACCGCCTTCTTTAGCACATGTGCCTCACAGTGCACAGCCTCTCACTCGCAGGCGTGCCACTACGGCTGCCGTGATTTGGCAGGAGGTGCCCGACTACTCTCCAACTCCCCTGGGACTATCTACTGCACCCGGCAATCCGTTTTGTCCGCGTTGTCATGCGTTTCGTGGAAGTGGCATGCGTTGTCATACAAGGCTCACCGCCTTCTTTAGCACATGTGCCTCATAGTGCACAGCCTCTCACTCGCAGGCGTGCCACACCGGCGCCCGTGATTTGGCAGGAGGTGCGCGCCTACTCCCCGACTCCCCTGGGACTATCTACTGCACCCGACAATCCATTTTGGCCGCGCTGTGATGTGTTTGGTGGAAGTAGCAGGAGTAAGTACAAGACTCACCGCCTGCTTTAGCACATGTGCCTCAAAGTTCACAGCCTCTCACTCGCAGGCGTGCCACTACGGCTGCCGTGATTTGGCAGGAGGTGCGCGCCTACTCCCCAACTCCCCTGGGACTATCTTGTGCACCCGGGAATCCGTTTTGGCCGCGCGGTGATGTGTTTGGTGGAAGTAGCAGGAGTAAGTACAAGACTCACCGCCTGCTTTAGCACATGTGCCTCAAAGTCCACAGCCTCTCACTCGCAGGCGTGCCACTACGGCTGCCGTGATTTGGCAGGAGGTGCGCGCCTACTCCCCAACTCCCCTGGGACTATCTTGTGCACCCGGGAATCCGTTTTGGCCGCGCGGTGATGTGTTTCGTGGAAGTAGCAGGCGTGAGTACAAGGCTCGCCCTTTCCTCTTGCACACCGTCTCACTCTCACGCATGCCACTCCGTCGCCCGTGAGTTCCCGGAGTTGCGCCTCTATTGGCGAGGTTCCCCTGGGTCTAGTGCACCTGGGATTTCATTTTGGTGGCGTTGTCATGCGTTTCGTGGAAGTGGCAGGCGTGAGTACAGGACTCACCGCCTTCTTTAGCACATGTGCTCCACAGTGCACAGCCTCTCACTCGCAAGCGTGCCACTACGGCTGCCGTGATTTGGCAGGAGGTGCCCGACTACTCTCCAACTCCCCTGGGACTATCGAGGGCACCCGGGAATCCGTTTTGTCCGCGTTGTCATGCGTTTCGTGGAAGTGGCATGCGTTGTCATACAAGGCTCACCGCCTTCTTTAGCACATGTGCCTCATAGTGCACAGCCTCTCACTCGCAGGCGTGCCACACCGGCGCCCGTGATTTGGCAGGAGGTGCGCGCCTACTCCCCGACTCCCCTGGGACTATCTACTGCACCCGACAATCCATTTTGGCCGCGCGGTGATGTGTTTGGTGGAAGTAGCAGGAGTAAGTACAAGACTCACCGCCTGCTTTAGCACATGTGCCTCAAAGTCCACAGCCTCTCACTCGCAGGCGTGCCACTACGGCTGCCGTGATTTGGCAGGAGGTGCGCGCCTACTCCCCAACTCCCCTGGGACTATCTTGTGCACCCGGGAATCCGTTTTGGCCGCGCGGTGATGTGTTTCGTGGAAGTAGCAGGCGTGAGTACAAGGCTCGCCCTTTCCTCTTGCACACCGTCTCACTCTCACGCATGCCACTCCGTCGCCCGTGAGTTCCCGGAGTTGCGCCTCTATTGGCGAGGTTCCCCTGGGTCTAGTGCACCTGGGATTTCATGTTGGTGGCGTTGTCATGCGTTTCGTGGAAGTGGCAGGCGTGAGTACAGGACTCACCGCCTTCTTTAGCACATGTGCCTCACAGTGCACAGCCTCTCACTCGCAGGCGTGCCACTACGGCTGCCGTGATTTGGCAGGAGGTGCCCGACTACTCTCCAACTCCCCTGGGACTATCTACTGCACCCGGCAATCCGTTTTGTCCGCGTTGTCATGCGTTTCGTGGAAGTGGCATGCGTTGTCATACAAGGCTCACCGCCTTCTTTAGCACATGTGCCTCATAGTGCACAGCCTCTCACTCGCAGGCGTGCCACACCGGCGCCCGTGATTTGGCAGGAGGTGCGCGCCTACTCCCCGACTCCCCTGGGACTATCTACTGCACCCGACAATCCATTTTGGCCGCGCTGTGATGTGTTTGGTGGAAGTAGCAGGAGTAAGTACAAGACTCACCGCCTGCTTTAGCACATGTGCCTCAAAGTTCACAGCCTCTCACTCGCAGGCGTGCCACTACGGCTGCCGTGATTTGGCAGGAGGTGCGCGCCTACTCCCCAACTCCCCTGGGACTATCTTGTGCACCCGGGAATCCATTTTAGCCGCGTGGTGATGTGTTTCGTGGAAGTGGCAGGCGTGAGTTCAAGAGTCACCCCTTCCTCTTTCACAGCCTTTCACTGTCACCCATGCCCCTCCGTCGCCCGTGATTTCCCGGAGTTGCGCGTCTATTGCCGAGGTTCCCCTGTGTCTAGTGCACCTGGGATTTCATTTTGGTGGCGTTTTCATGCGTTTCGTGGAAGTGGCAGGCGTGAGTACAGGACTCACCGCCTTCTTTAGCACATGTGCCTCACAGTGCACAGCCTCTCACTCGCAGGCGTGCCACACCGGCGCCCGTGATTTGGCAGGAGGTGCACGCCTACTCCCCGACTCCCCTGGGACTATCTACTGCACCCGACAATCCATTTTGGCCGCGCTGTGATGTGTTTGGTGGAAGTAGCAGGAGGAAGTACAAGACTCACCGCCTGCTTTAGCACATGTGCCTCAAAGTTCACAGCCTCTCACTCGCAGGCGTGCCACTACGGCTGCCGTGATTTGGCAGGAGGTGCGCGCCTACTCCCCAACTCCCCTGGGACTATCTTGTGCACCCGGGAATCCGTTTTGGCCGCGCGGTGATGTGTTTGGTGGAAGTAGCAGGAGTAAGTACAAGACTCACCGCCTGCTTTAGCACATGTGCCTCAAAGTCCACAGCCTCTCACTCGCAGGCGTGCCACTACGGCTGCCGTGATTTGGCAGGAGGTGCGCGCCTACTCCCCAACTCCCCTGGGACTATCTTGTGCACCCGGGAATCCGTTTTGGCCGCGCGGTGATGTGTTTCGTGGAAGTAGCAGGCGTGAGTACAAGGCTCGCCCTTTCCTCTTGCACACCGTCTCACTCTCACGCATGCCACTCCGTCGCCCGTGAGTTCCCGGAGTTGCGCCTCTATTGGCGAGGTTCCCCTTGGTCTAGTGCACCTGGGATTTCATTTTGGTGGCGTTGTCATGCGTTTCGTGGAAGTGGCAGGCGTGAGTACAGGACTCACCGCCTTCCTTAGCACATGTGCCTCACAGTGCACAGCCTCTCACTCGCAGGCGTGCCACTACGGCTGCCGTGATTTGGCAGGAGGTGCCCGACTACTCTCCAACTCCCCTGGGACTATCGAGGGCACCCGGGAATCCGTTTTGTCCGCGTTGTCATGCGTTTCGTGGAAGTGGCATGCGTTGTCATACAAGGCTCACCGCCTTCTTTAGCACATGTGCCTCATAGTGCACAGCCTCTCACTCGCAGGCGTGCCACACCGGCGCCCGTGATTTGGCAGGAGGTGCGCGCCTACTCCCCGACTCCCCTGGGACTATCTACTGCACCCGACAATCCATTTTGGCCGCGCGGTGATGTGTTTGGTGGAAGTAGCAGGAGTAAGTACAAGACTCACCGCCTGCTTTAGCACATGTGCCTCAAAGTCCACAGCCTCTCACTCGCAGGCGTGCCACTACGGCTGCCGTGATTTGGCAGGAGGTGCGCGCCTACTCTCCAACTCCCCTGGGACTATCGAGTGCACGCGGGAATCCATTTTAGCCGCGTGGTGATGTGTTTCGTGGAAGTGGCAGGCGTGAGTTCAAGAGTCACCCCTTCCTCTTTCACAGCCTTTCACTGTCACCCATGCCCCTCCGTCGCCCGTGATTTCCCGGAGTTGCGCGTCTATTGCCGAGGTCCCCCTGTGTCTAGTGCACCTGGGATTTCATTTTGGTGGCGTTTTCATGCGTTTCGTGGAAGTGGCAGGCGTGAGTACAGGACTCACCGCCTTCTTTAGCACATGTGCCTCACAGTGCACAGCCTCTCACTCGCAGGCGTGCCACACCGGCGCCCGTGATTTGGCAGGAGGTGCGCGCCTACTCCCCGACTCCCCTGGGACTATCTACTGCACCCGACAATCCATTTTGGCCGCGCTGTGATGTGTTTGGTGGAAGTAGCAGGAGGAAGTACAAGACTCACCGCCTGCTTTAGCACATGTGCCTCAAAGTTCACAGCCTCTCACTCGCAGGCGTGCCACTACGGCTGCCGTGATTTGGCAGGAGGTGCGCGCCTACTCCCCGACTCCCCTGGGACTATCTTGTGCACCCGGGAATCCGTTTTGGCCGCGCGGTGATGTGTTTGGTGGAAGTAGCAGGAGTAAGTACAAGACTCACCGCCTGCTTTAGCACATGTGCCTCAAAGTCCACAGCCTCTCACTCGCAGGCGTGCCACTACGGCTGCCGTGATTTGGCAGGAGGTGCGCGCCTACTCCCCAACTCCCCTGGGACTATCTTGTGCACCCGGGAATCCGTTTTGGCCGCGCGGTGATGTGTTTCGTGGAAGTAGCAGGCGTGAGTACAAGGCTCGCCCTTTCCTCTTGCACACCGTCTCACTCTCACGCATGCCACTCCGTCGCCCGTGAGTTCCCGGAGTTGCGCCTCTATTGGCGAGGTTCCCCTGGGTCTAGTGCACCTGGGATTTCATGTTGGTGGCGTTGTCATGCGTTTCGTGGAAGTGGCAGGCGTGAGTACAGGACTCACCGCCTTCTTTAGCACATGTGCCTCACAGTGCACAGCCTCTCACTCGCAGGCGTGCCACTACGGCTGCCGTGATTTGGCAGGAGGTGCCCGACTACTCTCCAACTCCCCTGGGACTATCTACTGCACCCGGCAATCCGTTTTGTCCGCGTTGTCATGCGTTTCGTGGAAGTGGCATGCGTTGTCATACAAGGCTCACCGCCTTCTTTAGCACATGTGCCTCATAGTGCACAGCCTCTCACTCGCAGGCGTGCCACACCGGCGCCCGTGATTTGGCAGGAGGTGCGCGCCTACTCCCCGACTCCCCTGGGACTATCTACTGCACCCGACAATCCATTTTGGCCGCGCTGTGATGTGTTTGGTGGAAGTAGCAGGAGTAAGTACAAGACTCACCGCCTGCTTTAGCACATGTGCCTCAAAGTTCACAGCCTCTCACTCGCAGGCGTGCCACTACGGCTGCCGTGATTTGGCAGGAGGTGCGCGCCTACTCCCCAACTCCCCTGGGACTATCTTGTGCACCCGGGAATCCGTTTTGGCCGCGCGGTGATGTGTTTGGTGGAAGTAGCAGGAGTAAGTACAAGACTCACCGCCTGCTTTAGCACATGTGCCTCAAAGTCCACAGCCTCTCACTCGCAGGCGTGCCACTACGGCTGCCGTGATTTGGCAGGAGGTGCGCGCCTACTCCCCAACTCCCCTGGGACTATCTTGTGCACCCGGGAATCCGTTTTGGCCGCGCGGTGATGTGTTTCGTGAAAGTAGCAGGCGTGAGTACAAGGCTCGCCCTTTCCTCTTGCACACCGTCTCACTCTCACGCATGCCACTCCGTCGCCCGTGAGTTCCCGGAGTTGCGCCTCTATTGGCGAGGTTCCCCTGGGTCTAGTGCACCTGGGATTTCATTTTGGTGGCGTTGTCATGCGTTTCGTGGAAGTGGCAGGCGTGAGTACAGGACTCACCGCCTTCTTTAGCACATGTGCCTCACAGTGCACAGCCTCTCACTCGCAGGCGTGCCACTACGGCTGCCGTGATTTGGCAGGAGGTGCCCGACTACTCTCCAACTCCCCTGGGACTATCGAGTGCACCCGGGAATCCGTTTTGTCCGCGTTGTCATGCGTTTCGTGGAAGTGGCATGCGTTGTCATACAAGGCTCACCGCCTTCTTTAGCACATGTGCCTCATAGTGCACAGCCTCTCACTCGCAGGCGTGCCACACCGGCGCCCGTGATTTGGCAGGAGGTGCGCGCCTACTCCCCGACTCCCCTGGGACTATCTACTGCACCCGACAATCCATTTTGGCCGCGCGGTGATGTGTTTGGTGGAAGTAGCAGGGGTAAGTACAAGACTCACCGCCTGCTTTAGCACATGTGCCTCAAAGTCCACAGCCTCTCACTCGCAGGCGTGCCACTACGGCTGCCGTGATTTGGCAGGAGGTGCGCGCCTACTCCCCAACTCCCCTGGGACTATCTTGTGCACCCGGGAATCCGTTTTGGCCGCGCGGTGATGTGTTTCGTGGAAGTAGCAGGCGTGAGTACAAGGCTCGCCCTTTCCTCTTGCACACCGTCTCACTCTCACGCATGCCACTCCGTCGCCCGTGAGTTCCCGGAGTTGCGCCTCTATTGGCGAGGTTCCCCTGGGTCTAGTGCACCTGGGATTTCATGTTGGTGGCGTTGTCATGCGTTTCGTGGAAGTGGCAGGCGTGAGTACAGGACTCACCGCCTTCTTTAGCACATGTGCCTCACAGTGCACAGCCTCTCACTCGCAGGCGTGCCACTACGGCTGCCGTGATTTGGCAGGAGGTGCCCGACTACTCTCCAACTCCCCTGGGACTATCTACTGCACCCGGCAATCCGTTTTGTCCGCGTTGTCATGCGTTTCGTGGAAGTGGCATGCGTTGTCATACAAGGCTCACCGCCTTCTTTAGCACATGTGCCTCATAGTGCACAGCCTCTCACTCGCAGGCGTGCCACACCTGCGCCCGTGATTTGGCAGGAGGTGCGCGCCTACTCCCCGACTCCCCTGGGACTATCTACTGCACCCGACAATCCATTTTGGCCGCGCTGTGATGTGTTTGGTGGAAGTAGCAGGAGTAAGTACAAGACTCACCGCCTGCTTTAGCACATGTGCCTCAAAGTTCACAGCCTCTCACTCGCAGGCGTGCCACTACGGCTGCCGTGATTTGGCAGGAGGTGCGCGCCTACTCCCCAACTCCCCTGGGACTATCTTGTGCACCCGGGAATCCGTTTTGGCCGCGCGGTGATGTGTTTGGTGGAAGTAGCAGGAGTAAGTACAAGACTCACCGCCTGCTTTAGCACATGTGCCTCAAAGTTCACAGCCTCTCACTCGCAGGCGTGCCACTACGGCTGCCGTGATTTGGCAGGAGGTGCGCGCCTACTCCCCAACTCCCCTGGGACTATCTTGTGCACCCGGGAATCCGTTTTGGCCGCGCGGTGATGTGTTTCGTGGAAGTAGCAGGCGTGAGTACAAGGCTCGCCCTTTCCTCTTGCACACCGTCTCACTCTCACGCATGCCACTCCGTCGCCCGTGAGTTCCCGGAGTTGCGCCTCTATTGGCGAGGTTCCCCTGGGTCTAGTGCACCTGGGATTTCATGTTGGTGGCGTTGTCATGCGTTTCGTGGAAGTGGCAGGCGTGAGTACAGGACTCACCGCCTTCTTTAGCACATGTGCCTCACAGTGCACAGCCTCTCACTCGCAGGCGTGCCACTACGGCTGCCGTGATTTGGCAGGAGGTGCCCGACTACTCTCCAACTCCCCTGGGACTATCGAGTGCACCCGGGAATCCGTTTTGTCCGCGTTGTCATGCGTTTCGTGGAAGTGGCATGCGTTGTCATACAAGGCTCACCGCCTTCTTTAGCACATGTGCCTCATAGTGCACAGCCTCTCACTCGCAGGCGTGCCACACCGGCGCCCGGGATTTGGCAGGAGGTGCGCGCCTACTCCCCGACTCCCCTGGGACTATCTACTGCACCCGACAATCCATTTTGGCCGCGCGGTGATGTGTTTGGTGGAAGTAGCAGGAGTAAGTACAAGACTCACCGCCTGCTTTAGCACATGTGCCTCAAAGTCCACAGCCTCTCACTCGCAGGCGTGCCACTACGGCTGCCGTGATTTGGCAGGAGGTGCGCGCCTACTCCCCAACTCCCCTGGGACTATCTTGTGCACCCGGGAATCCGTTTTGGCCGCGCGGTGATGTGTTTCGTGGAAGTAGCAGGCGTGAGTACAAGGCTCGCCCTTTCCTCTTGCACACCGTCTCACTCTCACGCATGCCACTCCGTCGCCCGTGAGTTCCCGGAGTTGCGCCTCTATTGGCGAGGTTCCCCTGGGTCTAGTGCACCTGGGATTTCATGTTGGTGGCGTTGTCATGCGTTTCGTGGAAGTGGCAGGCGTGAGTACAGGACTCACCGCCTTCTTTAGCACATGTGCCTCACAGTGCACAGCCTCTCACTCGCAGGCGTGCCACTACGGCTGCCGTGATTTGGCAGGAGGTGCCCGACTACTCTCCAACTCCCCTGGGACTATCTACTGCACCCGGCAATCCGTTTTGTCCGCGTTGTCATGCGTTTCGTGGAAGTGGCATGCGTTGTCATACAAGGCTCACCGCCTTCTTTAGCACATGTGCCTCATAGTGCACAGCCTCTCACTCGCAGGCGTGCCACACCGGCGCCCGTGATTTGGCAGGAGGTGCGCGCCTACTCTCCGACTCCCCTGGGACTATCTACTGCACCCGACAATCCATTTTGGCCGCGCTGTGATGTGTTTGGTGGAAGTAGCAGGAGTAAGTACAAGACTCACCGCCTGCTTTAGCACATGTGCCTCAAAGTTCACAGCCTCTCACTCGCAGGCGTGCCACTACGGCTGCCGTGATTTGGCAGGAGGTGCGCGCCTACTCCCCAACTCCCCTGGGACTATCTTGTGCACCCGGGAATCCGTTTTGGCCGCGCGGTGATGTGTTTGGTGGAAGTAGCAGGAGTAAGTACAAGACTCACCGCCTGCTTTAGCACATGTGCCTCAAAGTCCACAGCCTCTCACTCGCAGGCGTGCCACTACGGCTGCCGTGATTTGGCAGGAGGTGCGCGCCTACTCCCCAACTCCCCTGGGACTATCTTGTGCACCCGGGAATCCGTTTTGGCCGCGCGGTGATGTGTTTCGTGGAAGTAGCAGGCGTGAGTACAAGGCTCGCCCTTTCCTCTTGCACACCGTCTCACTCTCACGCATGCCACTCCGTCGCCCGTGAGTTCCCGGAGTTGCGCCTCTATTGGCGAGGTTCCCCTGGGTCTAGTGCACCTGGGATTTCATGTTGGTGGCGTTGTCATGCGTTTCGTGGAAGTGGCAGGCGTGAGTACAGGACTCACCGCCTTCTTTAGCACATGTGCCTCACAGTGCACAGCCTCTCACTCGCAGGCGTGCCACTACGGCTGCCGTGATTTGGCAGGAGGTGCCCGACTACTCTCCAACTCCCCTGGGACTATCGAGTGCACCCGGGAATCCGTTTTGTCCGCGTTGTCATGCGTTTCGTGGAAGTGGCATGCGTTGTCATACAAGGCTCACCGCCTTCTTTAGCACATGTGCCTCATAGTGCACAGCCTCTCACTCGCAGGCGTGCCACACTCGCGCCCGTGATTTGGCAGGAGGTGCGCGCCTACTCCCCGACTCCCCTGGGACTATCTACTGCACCCGACAATCCATTTTGGCCGCGCTGTGATGTGTTTGGTGGAAGTAGCAGGAGTAAGTACAAGACTCACCGCCTGCTTTAGCACATGTGCCTCAAAGTCCACAGCCTCTCACTCGCAGGCGTGCCACTACGGCTGCCGTGATTTGGCAGGAGGTGCGCGCCTACTCCCCAACCCCCCTGGGACTATCTTGTGCACCCGGGAATCCGTTTTGGCCGCGCGGTGATGTGTTTCGTGGAAGTAGCAGGCGTGAGTACAAGGCTCGCCCTTTCCTCTTGCACACCGTCTCACTCTCACGCATGCCACTCCGTCGCCCGTGAGTTCCCGTAGTTGCTCCTCTATTGGCGAGGTTCCCCTGGGTCTAGTGCACCTGGGATTTCATGTTGGTGGCGTTGTCATGCGTTTCGTGGAAGTGGCAGGCGTGAGTACAGGACTCACCGCCTTCTTTAGCACATGTGCCTCACAGTGCACAGCCTCTCACTCGCAGGCGTGCCACTACGGCTGCCGTGATTTGGCAGGAGGTGCCCGACTACTCTCCAACTCCCCTGGGACTATCTACTGCACCCGGCAATCCGTTTTGTCCGCGTTGTCATGCGTTTCGTGGAAGTGGCATGCGTTGTCATACAAGGCTCACCGCCTTCTTTAGCACATGTGCCTCATAGTGCACAGCCTCTCACTCGCAGGCGTGCCACACCGGCGCCCGTGATTTGGCAGGAGGTGCGCGCCTACTCCCCGACTCCCCTGGGACTATCTACTGCACCCGACAATCCATTTTGGCCGCGCTGTGATGTGTTTGGTGGAAGTAGCAGGAGTAAGTACAAGACTCACCGCCTGCTTTAGCACATGTGCCTCAAAGTTCACAGCCTCTCACTCGCAGGCGTGCCACTACGGCTGCCGTGATTTGGCAGGAGGTGCGCGCCTACTCCCCAACTCCCCTGGGACTATCTTGTGCACCCGGGAATCCGTTTTGGCCGCGCGGTGATGTGTTTGGTGGAAGTAGCAGGAGTAAGTACAAGACTCACCGCCTGCTTTAGCACATGTGCCTCAAAGTCCACAGCCTCTCACTCGCAGGCGTGCCACTACGGCTGCCGTTATTTGGCAGGAGGTGCGCGCCTACTCCCCAACTCCCCTGGGACTATCTTGTGCACCCGGGAATCCGTTTTGGCCGCGCGGTGATGTGTTTCGTGGAAGTAGCAGGCGTGAGTACAAGGCTCGCCCTTTCCTCTTGCACACCGTCTCACTCTCACGCATGCCACTCCGTCGCCCGTGAGTTCCCGGAGTTGCGCCTCTATTGGCGAGGTTCCCCTGGGTCTAGTGCACCTGGGATTTCATTTTGGTGGCGTTGTCATGCGTTTCGTGGAAGTGGCAGGCGTGAGTACAGGACTCACCGCCTTCTTTAGCACATGTGCCTCACAGTGCACAGCCTCTCACTCGCAGGCGTGCCACTACGGCTGCCGTGATTTGGCAGGAGGTGCCCGACTACTCTCCAACTCCCCTGGGACTATCGAGTGCACCCGGGAATCCGTTTTGTCCGCGTTGTCATGCGTTTCGTGGAAGTGGCATGCGTTGTCATACAAGGCTCACCGCCTTCTTTAGCACATGTGCCTCATAGTGCACAGCCTCTCACTCGCAGGCGTGCCACACCGGCGCCCGTGATTTGGCAGGAGGTGCGCGCCTACTCCCCGACTCCCCTGGGACTATCTACTGCACCAGACAATCCATTTTGGCCGCGCGGTGATGTGTTTGGTGGAAGTAGCAGGAGTAAGTACAAGACTCACCGCCTGCTTTAGCACATGTGCCTCAAAGTCCACAGCCTCTCACTCGCAGGCGTGCCACTACGGCTGCCGTGATTTGGCAGGAGGTGCGCGCCTACTCCCCAACTCCCCTGGGACTATCTTGTGCACCCGGGAATCCGTTTTGGCCGCGCGGTGATGTGTTTCGTGGAAGTAGCAGGCGTGAGTACAAGGCTCGCCCTTTCCTCTTGCACACCGTCTCACTCTCACGCATGCCACTCCGTCGCCCGTGAGTTCCCGGAGTTGCGCCTCTATTGGCGAGGTTCCCCTGGGTCTAGTGCACCTGGGATTTCATGTTGGTGGCGTTGTCATGCGTTTCGTGGAAGTGGCAGGCGTGAGTACAGGACTCACCGCCTTCTTTAGCACAAGTGCCTCACAGTGCACAGCCTCTCACTCGCAGGCGTGCCACTACGGCTGCCGTGATTTGGCAGGAGGTGCCCGACTACTCTCCAACTCCCCTGGGACTATCTACTGCACCCGGCAATCCGTTTTGTCCGCGTTGTCATGCGTTTCGTGGAAGTGGCATGCGTTGTCATACAAGGCTCACCGCCTTCTTTAGCACATGTGCCTCTTAGTGCACAGTCTCTCACTCGCAGGCGTGTCACGCCGACGCCAGTGACTTGCAGGAGGAGCGCGCCTACTCCCCAATTCCCCTGAGACTATCTACTTCACCCGGGAATCCATTTTGGCCGCGTGGTCATTTGTTTCATGCAAGTAGCGGGCGTGAGTACAAGACTCACCGCCTTTTTTAGCACATGTGCCTCATAGTGCACAGCCTCTCACTCGCAGGCGTGCCACACCGGCGCCCGTGATTTGGCAGGAGGTGCGCGCCTACTCCCCGACTCCCCTGGGACTATCTACTGCACCCGACAATCCATTTTGGCCGCGCTGTGATGTGTTTGGTGGAAGTAGCAGGAGTAAGTACAAGACTCACCGCCTGCTTTAGCACATGTGCCTCAAAGTCCACAGCCTCTCACTCGCAGGCGTGCCACTACGGCTGCCGTGATTTGGCAGGAGGTGCGCGCCTACTCCCCAACTCCCCTGGGACTATCTTGTGCACCCGGGAATCCGTTTTGGCCGCGCGGTGATGTGTTTCGTGGAAGTAGCAGGCGTGAGTACAAGGCTCGCCCTTTCCTCTTGCACACCGTCTCACTCTCACGCATGCCACTCCGTCGCCCGTGAGTTCCCGGAGTTGCGCCTCTATTGGCGAGGTTCCCCTGGGTCTAGTGCACCTGGGATTTCATGTTGGTGGCGTTGTCATGCGTTTCGTGGAAGTGGCAGGCGTGAGTACAGGACTCACCGCCTTCTTTAGCACATGTGCCTCACAGTGCACAGCCTCTCACTCGCAGGCGTGCCACTACGGCTGCCGTGATTTGGCAGGAGGTGCCCGACTACTCTCCAACTCCCCTGGGACTATCTACTGCACCCGGCAATCCGTTTTGTCCGCGTTGTCATGCGTTTCGTGGAAGTGGCATGCGTTGTCATACAAGGCTCACCGCCTTCTTTAGCACATGTGCCTCATAGTGCACAGCCTCTCACTCGCAGGCGTGCCACACCGGCGCCCGTGATTTGGCAGGAGGTGCGCGCCTACTCTCCGACTCCCCTGGGACTATCTACTGCACCCGACAATCCATTTTGGCCGCGCTGTGATGTGTTTGGTGGAAGTAGCAGGAGTAAGTACAAGACTCACCGCCTGCTTTAGCACATGTGCCTCAAAGTTCACAGCCTCTCACTCGCAGGCGTGCCACTACGGCTGCCGTGATTTGGCAGGAGGTGCGCGCCTACTCCCCAACTCCCCTGGGACTATCTTGTGCACCCGGGAATCCGTTTTGGCCGCGCGGTGATGTGTTTGGTGGAAGTAGCAGGAGTAAGTACAAGACTCACCGCCTGCTTTAGCACATGTGCCTCAAAGTCCACAGCCTCTCACTCGCAGGCGTGCCACTACGGCTGCCGTGATTTGGCAGGAGGTGCGCGCCTACTCCCCAACTCCCCTGGGACTATCTTGTGCACCCGGGAATCCGTTTTGGCCGCGCGGTGATGTGTTTCGTGGAAGTAGCAGGCGTGAGTACAAGGCTCGCCCTTTCCTCTTGCACACCGTCTCACTCTCACGCATGCCACTCCGTCGCCCGTGAGTTCCCGGAGTTGCGCCTCTATTGGCGAGGTTCCCCTGGGTCTAGTGCACCTGGGATTTCATGTTGGTGGCGTTGTCATGCGTTTCGTGGAAGTGGCAGGCGTGAGTACAGGACTCACCGCCTTCTTTAGCACATGTGCCTCACAGTGCACAGCCTCTCACTCGCAGGCGTGCCACTACGGCTGCCGTGATTTGGCAGGAGGTGCCCGACTACTCTCCAACTCCCCTGGGACTATCGAGTGCACCCGGGAATCCGTTTTGTCCGCGTTGTCATGCGTTTCGTGGAAGTGGCATGCGTTGTCATACAAGGCTCACCGCCTTCTTTAGCACATGTGCCTCATAGTGCACAGCCTCTCACTCGCAGGCGTGCCACACTCGCGCCCGTGATTTGGCAGGAGGTGCGCGCCTACTCCCCGACTCCCCTGGGACTATCTACTGCACCCGACAATCCATTTTGGCCGCGCTGTGATGTGTTTGGTGGAAGTAGCAGGAGTAAGTACAAGACTCACCGCCTGCTTTAGCACATGTGCCTCAAAGTCCACAGCCTCTCACTCGCAGGCGTGCCACTACGGCTGCCGTGATTTGGCAGGAGGTGCGCGCCTACTCCCCAACCCCCCTGGGACTATCTTGTGCACCCGGGAATCCGTTTTGGCCGCGCGGTGATGTGTTTCGTGGAAGTAGCAGGCGTGAGTACAAGGCTCGCCCTTTCCTCTTGCACACCGTCTCACTCTCACGCATGCCACTCCGTCGCCCGTGAGTTCCCGTAGTTGCTCCTCTATTGGCGAGGTTCCCCTGGGTCTAGTGCACCTGGGATTTCATGTTGGTGGCGTTGTCATGCGTTTCGTGGAAGTGGCAGGCGTGAGTACAGGACTCACCGCCTTCTTTAGCACATGTGCCTCACAGTGCACAGCCTCTCACTCGCAGGCGTGCCACTACGGCTGCCGTGATTTGGCAGGAGGTGCCCGACTACTCTCCAACTCCCCTGGGACTATCTACTGCACCCGGCAATCCGTTTTGTCCGCGTTGTCATGCGTTTCGTGGAAGTGGCATGCGTTGTCATACAAGGCTCACCGCCTTCTTTAGCACATGTGCCTCATAGTGCACAGCCTCTCACTCGCAGGCGTGCCACACCGGCGCCCGTGATTTGGCAGGAGGTGCGCGCCTACTCCCCGACTCCCCTGGGACTATCTACTGCACCCGACAATCCATTTTGGCCGCGCTGTGATGTGTTTGGTGGAAGTAGCAGGAGTAAGTACAAGACTCACCGCCTGCTTTAGCACATGTGCCTCAAAGTTCACAGCCTCTCACTCGCAGGCGTGCCACTACGGCTGCCGTGATTTGGCAGGAGGTGCGCGCCTACTCCCCAACTCCCCTGGGACTATCTTGTGCACCCGGGAATCCGTTTTGGCCGCGCGGTGATGTGTTTGGTGGAAGTAGCAGGAGTAAGTACAAGACTCACCGCCTGCTTTAGCACATGTGCCTCAAAGTCCACAGCCTCTCACTCGCAGGCGTGCCACTACGGCTGCCGTTATTTGGCAGGAGGTGCGCGCCTACTCCCCAACTCCCCTGGGACTATCTTGTGCACCCGGGAATCCGTTTTGGCCGCGCGGTGATGTGTTTCGTGGAAGTAGCAGGCGTGAGTACAAGGCTCGCCCTTTCCTCTTGCACACCGTCTCACTCTCACGCATGCCACTCCGTCGCCCGTGAGTTCACGGAGTTGCGCCTCTATTGGCGAGGTTCCCCTGGGTCTAGTGCACCTGGGATTTCATTTTGGTGGCGTTGTCATGCGTTTCGTGGAAGTGGCAGGCGTGAGTACAGGACTCACCGCCTTCTTTAGCACATGTGCCTCACAGTGCACAGCCTCTCACTCGCAGGCGTGCCACTACGGCTGCCGTGATTTGGCAGGAGGTGCCCGACTACTCTCCAACTCCCCTGGGACTATCGAGTGCACCCGGGAATCCGTTTTGTCCGCGTTGTCATGCGTTTCGTGGAAGTGGCATGCGTTGTCATACAAGGCTCACCGCCTTCTTTAGCACATGTGCCTCATAGTGCACAGCCTCTCACTCGCAGGCGTGCCACACCGGCGCCCGTGATTTGGCAGGAGGTGCGCGCCTACTCCCCGACTCCCCTGGGACTATCTACTGCACCAGACAATCCATTTTGGCCGCGCGGTGATGTGTTTGGTGGAAGTAGCAGGAGTAAGTACAAGACTCACCGCCTGCTTTAGCACATGTGCCTCAAAGTCCACAGCCTCTCACTCGCAGGCGTGCCACTACGGCTGCCGTGATTTGGCAGGAGGTGCGCGCCTACTCCCCAACTCCCCTGGGACTATCTTGTGCACCCGGGAATCCGTTTTGGCCGCGCGGTGATGTGTTTCGTGGAAGTAGCAGGCGTGAGTACAAGGCTCGCCCTTTCCTCTTGCACACCGTCTCACTCTCACGCATGCCACTCCGTCGCCCGTGAGTTCCCGGAGTTGCGCCTCTATTGGCGAGGTTCCCCTGGGTCTAGTGCACCTGGGATTTCATGTTGGTGGCGTTGTCATGCGTTTCGTGGAAGTGGCAGGCGTGAGTACAGGACTCACCGCCTTCTTTAGCACAAGTGCCTCACAGTGCACAGCCTCTCACTCGCAGGCGTGCCACTACGGCTGCCGTGATTTGGCAGGAGGTGCCCGACTACTCTCCAACTCCCCTGGGACTATCTACTGCACCCGGCAATCCGTTTTGTCCGCGTTGTCATGCGTTTCGTGGAAGTGGCATGCGTTGTCATACAAGGCTCACCGCCTTCTTTAGCACATGTGCCTCTTAGTGCACAGTCTCTCACTCGCAGGCGTGTCACGCCGACGCCAGTGACTTGCAGGAGGAGCGCGCCTACTCCCCAATTCCCCTGAGACTATCTACTGCACCCGGGAATCCATTTTGGCCGCGTGGTCATTTGTTTCATGCAAGTAGCGGGCGTGAGTACAAGACTCACCGCCTTTTTTAGCACATGTGCCTCATAGTGCACAGCCTCTCACTCGCAGGCGTGCCACACCGGCGCCCGTGATTTGGCAGGAGGTGCGCGCCTACTCCCCGACTCCCCTGGGACTATCTACTGCACCCGACAATCCATTTTGGCCGCGCTGTGATGTGTTTGGTGGAAGTAGCAGGAGTAAGTACAAGACTCACCGCCTGCTTTAGCACATGTGCCTCAAAGTCCACAGCCTCTCACTCGCAGGCGTGCCACTACGGCTGCCGTGATTTGGCAGGAGGTGCGCGCCTACTCCCCAACTCCCCTGGGACTATCTTGTGCACCCGGGAATCCGTTTTGGCCGCGCGGTGATGTGTTTCGTGGAAGTAGCAGGCGTGAGTACAAGGCTCGCCCTTTCCTCTTGCACACCGTCTCACTCTCACGCATGCCACTCCGTCGCCCGTGAGTTCCCGGAGTTGCGCCTCTATTGGCGAGGTTCCCCTGGGTCTAGTGCACCTGGGATTTCATGTTGGTGGCGTTGTCATGCGTTTCGTGGAAGTGGCAGGCGTGAGTACAGGACTCACCGCCTGCTTTAGCACAAGTGCCTCACAGTGCACAGCCTCTCACTCGCAGGCGTGCCACTACGGCTGCCGTGATTTGGCAGGAGGTGCCCGACTACTCTCCAACTCCCCTGGGACTATCTACTGCACCCAGGAATCCGTTTTGTCCGCGTTGTCATGCGTTTCGTGGAAGTGGCATGCGTTGTCATACAAGGCTCACCGCCTTCTTTAGCACATGTGCCTCATAGTGCACAGCCTCTCACTCGCAGGCGTGCCACTACGGCTCCCGTGATTTGGCAGGAGGGGCGCGCCTACTCTCCAACTCCCCTGGGACTATCGAGTGCACGCGGGAATCCATTTTAGCCGCGTGGTGATGTGTTTCGTGGAAGTGGCAGGCGTGAGCTCAAGAGTCACCCCTTCCTCTTTCACAGCCTTTCACTGTCACCCATGCCCCTCCGTCGCCCGTGATTTCCCGGAGTTGCGCGTCTATTGCCGAGGTTCCCCTGGGTCTAGTGCACCTGGGATTTCATTTTGGTGGCGTTTTCATGCGTTTCGTGGAAGTGGCAGGCGTGAGTACAGGACTCACCGCCTTCTTTAGCACATGTGCCTCACAGTGCACAGCCTCTCACTCGCAGGCGTGCCACACCGGCGCCCGTGATTTGGCAGGAGGTGCGCGCCTACTCCCCGACTCCCCTGGGACTATCTACTGCACCCGACAATCCATTTTGGCCGCGCTGTGATGTGTTTGGTGGAAGTAGCAGGAGGAAGTACAAGACTCACCGCCTGCTTTAGCACATGTGCCTCAAAGTTCACAGCCTCTCACTCGCAGGCGTGCCACTACGGCTGCCGTGATTTGGCAGGAGGTGCGCGCCTACTCCCCGACTCCCCTGGGACTATCTTGTGCACCCGGGAATCCGTTTTGGCCGCGCGGTGATGTGTTTGGTGGAAGTAGCAGGAGTAAGTACAAGACTCACCGCCTGCTTTAGCACATGTGCCTCAAAGTCCACAGCCTCTCACTCGCAGGCGTGCCACTACGGCTGCCGTGATTTGGCAGGAGGTGCGCGCCTACTCCCCAACTCCCCTGGGACTATCTTGTGCACCCGGGAATCCGTTTTGGCCGCGCGGTGATGTGTTTCGTGGAAGTAGCAGGCGTGAGTACAAGGCTCGCCCTTTCCTCTTGCACACCGTCTCACTCTCACGCATGCCACTCCGTCGCCCGTGAGTTCCCGGAGTTGCGCCTCTATTGGCGAGGTTCCCCTGGGTCTAGTGCACCTGGGATTTCATGTTGGTGGCGTTGTCATGCGTTTCGTGGAAGTGGCAGGCGTGAGTACAGGACTCACCGCCTTCTTTAGCACATGTGCCTCACAGTGCACAGCCTCTCACTCGCAGGCGTGCCACTACGGCTGCCGTGATTTGGCAGGAGGTGCCCGACTACTCTCCAACTCCCCTGGGACTATCTACTGCACCCGGCAATCCGTTTTGTCCGCGTTGTCATGCGTTTCGTGGAAGTGGCATGCGTTGTCATACAAGGCTCACCGCCTTCTTTAGCACATGTGCCTCATAGTGCACAGCCTCTCACTCGCAGGCGTGCCACACCGGCGCCCGTGATTTGGCAGGAGGTGCGCGCCTACTCCCCGACTCCCCTGGGACTATCTACTGCACCCGACAATCCATTTTTGCCGCGCTGTGATGTGTTTGGTAGAAGTAGCAGGAGTAAGTACAAGACTCACCGCCTGCTTTAGCACATGTGCCTCAAAGTTCACAGCCTCTCACTCGCAGGCGTGCCACTACGGCTGCCGTGATTTGGCAGGAGGTGCGCGCCTACTCCCCAACTCCCCTGGGACTATCTTGTGCACCCGGGAATCCGTTTTGGCCGCGCGGTGATGTGTTTGGTGGAAGTAGCAGGAGTAAGTACAAGACTCACCGCCTGCTTTAGCACATGTGCCTCAAAGTCCACAGCCTCTCACTCGCAGGCGTGCCACTACGGCTGCCGTGATTTGGCAGGAGGTGCGCGCCTACTCCCCAACTCCCCTGGGACTATCTTGTGCACCCGGGAATCCGTTTTGGCCGCGCGGTGATGTGTTTCGTGGAAGTAGCAGGCGTGAGTACAAGGCTCGCCCTTTCCTCTTGCACACCGTCTCACTCTCACGCATGCCACTCCGTCGCCCGTGAGTTCCCGGAGTTGCGCCTCTATTGGCGAGGTTCCCCTGGGTCTAGTGCACCTGGGATTTCATTTTGGTGGCGTTGTCATGCGTTTCGTGGAAGTGGCAGGCGTGAGTACAGGACTCACCGCCTTCTTTAGCACATGTGCCTCACAGTGCACAGCCTCTCACTCGCAGGCGTGCCACTACGGCTGCCGTGATTTGGCAGGAGGTGCCCGACTACTCTCCAACTCCCCTGGGACTATCGAGTGCACCCGGGAATCCGTTTTGTCCGCGTTGTCATGCGTTTCGTGGAAGTGGCATGCGTTGTCATACAAGGCTCACCGCCTTCTTTAGCACATGTGCCTCATAGTGCACAGCCTCTCACTCGCAGGCGTGCCACACCGGCGCCCGTGATTTGGCAGGAGGTGCGCGCCTACTCCCCGACTCCCCTGGGACTATCTACTGCACCCGACAATCCATTTTGGCCGCGCGGTGATGTGTTTGGTGGAAGTAGCAGGAGTAAGTACAAGACTCACCGCCTGCTTTAGCACATGTGCCTCAAAGTCCACAGCCTCTCACTCGCAGGCGTGCCACTACGGCTGCCGTGATTTGGCAGGAGGTGCGCGCCTACTCCCCAACTCCCCTGGGACTATCTTGTGCACCCGGGAATCCGTTTTGGCCGCGCGGTGATGTGTTTCGTGGAAGTAGCAGGCGTGAGTACAAGGCTCGCCCTTTCCTCTTGCACAGCGTCTCACTCTCACGCATGCCACTCCGTCGCCCGTGAGTTCCCGGAGTTGCGCCTCTATTGGCGAGGTTCCCCTGGGTCTAGTGCACCTGGGATTTCATGTTGGTGGCGTTGTCATGCGTTTCGTGGAAGTGGCAGGCGTGAGTACAGGACTCACCGCCTTCTTTAGCACATGTGCCTCACAGTGCACAGCCTCTCACTCGCAGGCGTGCCACTACGGCTGCCGTGATTTGGCAGGAGGTGCCCGACTACTCTCCAACTCCCCTGGGACTATCTACTGCACCCGGCAATCCGTTTTGTCCGCGTTGTCATGCGTTTCGTGGAAGTGGCATGCGTTGTCATACAAGGCTCACCGCCTTTTTTAGCACATGTGCCTCATAGTGCACAGCCTCTCACTCGCAGGCGTGCCACACCGGCGCCCGTGATTTGGCAGGAGGTGCGCGCCTACTCCCCGACTCCCCTGGGACTATCTACTGCACCCGACAATCCATTTTGGCCGCGCTGTGATGTGTTTGGTGGAAGTAGCAGGAGTAAGTACAAGACTCACCGCCTGCTTTAGCACATGTGCCTCAAAGTTCACAGCCTCTCACTCGCAGGCGTGCCACTACGGCTGCCGTGATTTGGCAGGAGGTGCGCGCCTACTCCCCAACTCCCCTGGGACTATCTTGTGCACCCGGGAATCCGTTTTGGCCGCGCGGTGATGTTTTTGGTGGAAGTAGCAGGAGTAAGTACAAGACTCACCGCCTGCTTTAGCACATGTGCCTCAAAGTCCACAGCCTCTCACTCGCAGGCGTGCCACTACGGCTGCCGTGATTTGGCAGGAGGTGCGCGCCTACTCCCCAACTCCCCTGGGACTATCTTGTGCACCCGGGAATCCGTTTTGGCCGCGCGGTGATGTGTTTCGTGGAAGTAGCAGGCGTGAGTACAAGGCTCGCCCTTTCCTCTTGCACACCGTCTCACTCTCACGCATGCCACTCCGTCGCCCGTGAGTTCCCGGAGTTGCGCCTCTATTGGCGAGGTTCCCCTGGGTCTAGTGCACCTGGGATTTCATTTTGGTGGCGTTGTCATGCGTTTCGTGGAAGTGGCAGGCGTGAGTACAGGACTCACCGCCTTCTTTAGCACATGTGCCTCACAGTGCACAGCCTCTCACTCGCAGGCGTGCCACTACGGCTGCCGTGATTTGGCAGGAGGTGCCCGACTACTCTCCAACTCCCCTGGGACTATCGAGTGCACCCGGGAATTCGTTTTGTCCGCGTTGTCATGCGTTTCGTGGAAGTGGCATGCGTTGTCATAAAAGGCTCACCGCCTTCTTTAGCACATGTGCCTCATAGTGCACAGCCTCTCACTCGCAGGCGTGCCACACCGGCGCCCGTGATTTGGCAGGAGGTGCGCGCCTACTCCCCGACTCCCCTGGGACTATCTACTGCACCCGACAATCCATTTTGGCCGCGCGGTGATGTGTTTGGTGGAAGTAGCAGGAGTAAGTACAAGACTCACCGCCTGCTTTAGCACATGTGCCTCAAAGTCCACAGCCTCTCACTCGCAGGCGTGCCACTACGGCTGCCGTGATTTGGCAGGAGGTGCGCGCCTACTCCCCAACTCCCCTGGGACTATCTTGTGCACCCGGGAATCCGTTTTGGCCGCGCGGTGATGTGTTTCGTGGAAGTAGCAGGCGTGAGTACAAGGCTCGCCCTTTCCTCTTGCACACCGTCTCACTCTCACGCATGCCACTCCGTCGCCCGTGAGTTCCCGGAGTTGCGCCTCTATTGGCGAGGTTCCCCTGGGTCTAGTGCACCTGGGATTTGATGTTGGTGGCGTTGTCATGCGTTTCGTGGAAGTGGCAGGCGTGAGTACAGGACTCACCGCCTTCTTTAGCACATGTGCCTCACAGTGCACAGCCTCTCACTCGCAGGCGTGCCACTACGGCTGCCGTGATTTGGCAGGAGGTGCCCGACTACTCTCCAACTCCCCTGGGACTATCTACTGCACCCGGCAATCCGTTTTGTCCGCGTTGTCATGCGTTTCGTGGATGTGGCATGCGTTGTCATACAAGGCTCACCGCCTTCTTTAGCACATGTGCCTCATAGTGCACAGCCTCTCACTCGCAGGCGTGCCACACCGGCGCCCGTGATTTGGCAGGAGGTGCGCGCCTACTCCCCGACTCCCCTGGGACTATCTACTGCACCCGACAATCCATTTTGGCCGCGCTGTGATGTGTTTGGTGGAAGTAGCAGGAGTAAGTACAAGACTCACCGCCTGCTTTAGCACATGTGCCTCAAAGTTCACAGCCTCTCACTCGCAGGCGTGCCACTACGGCTGCCGTGATTTGGCAGGAGGTGCGCGCCTACTCCCCAACTCCCCTGGGACTATCTTGTGCACCCGGGAATCCGTTTTGGCCGCGCGGTGATGTGTTTGGTGGAAGTAGCAGGAGTAAGTACAAGACTCACCGCCTGCTTTAGCACATGTGCCTCAAAGTCCACAGCCTCTCACTCGCAGGCGTGCCACTACGGCTGCCGTGATTTGGCAGGAGGTGCGCGCCTACTCCCCAACTCCCCTGGGACTATCTTGTGCACCCGGGAATCCGTTTTGGCCGCGCGGTGATGTGTTTCGTGGAAGTAGCAGGCGTGAGTACAAGGCTCGCCCTTTCCTCTTGCACACCGTCTCACTCTCACGCATGCCACTCCGTCGCCCGTGAGTTCCCGGAGTTGCGTCTCTATTGGCGAGGTTCCCCTGGGTCTAGTGCACCTGGGATTTCGTTTTGGTGGCGTTGTCATGCGTTTCGTGGAAGTGGCAGGCGTGAGTACAGGACTCACCGCCTTCTTTAGCACATGTGCCTCACAGTGCACAGCCTCTCACTCGCAGGCGTGCCACTACGGCTGCCGTGATTTGGCAGGAGGTGCCCGACTACTCTCCAACTCCCCTGGGACTATCGAGTGCACCCGGGAATCCGTTTTGTCCGCGTTGTCATGCGTTTCGTGGAAGTGGCATGCGTTGTCATACAAGGCTCACCGCCTTCTTTAGCACATGTGCCTCATAGTGCACAGCCTCTCACTCGCAGGCGTGCCACACCGGCGCCCGTGATTTGGCAGGAGGTGCGCGCCTACTCCCCGACTCCCCTGGGACTATCTACTGCACCCGACAATCCATTTCGGCCGCGCTGTGATGTGTTTGGTGGAAGTAGCAGGAGTAAGTACAAGACTCACCGCCTGCTTTAGCACATGTGCCTCAAAGTTCACAGCCTCTCACTCGCAGGCGTGCCACTACGGCTGCCGTGATTTGGCAGGAGGTGCGCGCCTACTCCCCAACTCCCCTGGGACTATCTTGTGCACCCGGGAATCCGTTTTGGCCGCGCGGTGATGTGTTTGGTGGAAGTAGCAGGAGTAAGTACAAGACTCACCGCCTGCTTTAGCACATGTGCCTCAAAGTCCACAGCCTCTCACTCGCAGGCGTGCCACTACGGCTGCCGTGATTTGGCAGGAGGTGCGCGCCTACTCCCCAACTCCCCTGGGACTATCTTGTGCACCCGGGAATCCGTTTTGGCCGCGCGGTGATGTGTTTCGTGGAAGTAGCAGGCGTGAGTACAAGGCTCGCCCTTTCCTCTTGCACACCGTCTCACTCTCACGCATGCCACTCCGTCGCCCGTGAGTTCCCGGAGTTGCGCCTCTATTGGCGAGGTTCCCCTGGGTCTAGTGCACCTGGGATTTCATTTTGGTGGCGTTGTCATGCGTTTCGTGGAAGTGGCAGGCGTGAGTACAGGACTCACCGCCTTCTTTAGCACATGTGCCTCACAGTGCACAGCCTCTCACTCGCAGGCGTGCCACTACGGCTGCCGTGATTTGGCAGGAGGTGCCCGACTACTCTCCAACTCCCCTGGGACTATCGAGTGCACCCGGGAATCCGTTTTGTCCGCGTTGTCATGCGTTTCGTAAAAGTGGCATGCGTTGTCATAAAAGGCTCACCGCCTTCTTTAGCACATGTGCCTCATAGTGCACAGCCTCTCACTCGCAGGCGTGCCACACCGGCGCCCGTGATTTGGCAGGAGGTGCGCGCCTACTCCCCGACTCCCCTGGGACTATCTACTGCACCCGACAATCCATTTTGGCCGCGCGGTGATGTGTTTGGTGGAAGTAGCAGGAGTAAGTACAAGACTCACCGCCTGCTTTAGCACATGTGCCTCAAAGTCCACAGCCTCTCACTCGCAGGCGTGCCACTACGGCTGCCGTGATTTGGCAGGAGGTGCGCGCCTACTCCCCAACTCCCCTGGGACTATCTTGTGCACCCGGGAATCCGTTTTGGCCGCGCGGTGATGTGTTTCGTGGAAGTAGCAGGCGTGAGTACAAGGCTCGCCCTTTCCTCTTGCACACCGTCTCACTCTCACGCATGCCACTCCGTCGCCCGTGAGTTCCCGGAGTTGCGCCTCTATTGGCGAGGTTCCCCTGGGTCTAGTGCACCTGGGAGTTGATGTTGGTGGCGTTGTCATGCGTTTCGTGGAAGTGGCAGGCGTGAGTACAGGACTCACCGCCTTCTTTAGCACATGTGCCTCACAGTGCACAGCCTCTCACTCGCAGGCGTGCCACTACGGCTGCCGTGATTTGGCAGGAGGTGCC
The DNA here is from genome assembly GCF_964205215.1 of Stylophora pistillata. Lineage (NCBI taxonomy): Eukaryota > Metazoa > Cnidaria > Anthozoa > Scleractinia > Pocilloporidae > Stylophora > Stylophora pistillata. The sequence goes on from NW_028290842.1 coordinate 94,624, forward strand.
CGACTACTCTCCAACTCCTTTGGGACTATCTACTGCACCCGGCAATCCGTTTTGTCCGCGTTGTCATGCGTTTCGTGGATGTGGCATGCGTTGTCATACAAGGCTCACCGCCTTCTTTAGCACATGTGCCTCATAGTGCACAGCCTCTCACTCGCAGGCGTGCCACACCGGCGCCCGTGATTTGGCAGGAGGTGCGCGCCTACTCCCCGACTCCCCTGGGACTATCTACTGCACCCGACAATCCATTTTGGCCGCGCTGTGATGTGTTTGGTGGAAGTAGCAGGAGTAAGTACAAGACTCACCGCCTGCTTTAGCACATGTGCCTCAAAGTTCACAGCCTCTCACTCGCAGGCGTGCCACTACGGCTGCCGTGATTTGGCAGGAGGTGCGCGCCTACTCCCCAACTCCCCTGGGACTATCTTGTGCACCCGGGAATCCGTTTTGGCCGCGCGGTGATGTGTTTGGTGGAAGTAGCAGGAGTAAGTACAAGACTCACCGCCTGCTTTAGCACATGTGCCTCAAAGTCCACAGCCTCTCACTCGCAGGCGTGCCACTACGGCTGCCGTGATTTGGCAGGAGGTGCGCGCCTACTCCCCAACTCCCCTGGGACTATCTTGTGCACCCGGGAATCCGTTTTGGCCGCGCGGTGATGTGTTTCGTGGAAGTAGCAGGCGTGAGTACAAGGCTCGCCCTTTCCTCTTGCACACCGTCTCACTCTCACGCATGCCACTCCGTCGCCCGTGAGTTCCCGGAGTTGCGTCTCTATTGGCGAGGTTCCCCTGGGTCTAGTGCACCTGGGATCTCATTTTGGTGGCGTTGTCATGCGTTTCGTGGAAGTGGCAGGCGTGAGTACAGGACTCACCGCCTTTTTTAGCACAAGTGCCTCACAGTGCACAGCCTCTCACTCGCAGGCGTGCCACTACGGCTGCCGTGATTTGGCAGGAGGTGCCCGACTACTCTCCAACTCCCCTGGGACTATCTACTGCACCCGGGAATCCGTTTTGTCCGCGTTGTCATGCGTTTCGTGGAAGTGGCATGCGTTGTCATACAAGGCTCACCGCCTTCTTTAGCACATGTGCCTCTTAGTGCACAGTCTCTCACTCGCAGGCGTGTCACGCCGACGCCAGTGACTTGCAGGAGGAGCACGCCTACTCCCCAATTCCCCTGAGACTATCTACTGCACCCGGGAATCCATTTTGGCCGCGTGGTCATTTGTTTCATGCAAGTAGCGGGCGTGAGTACAAGACTCACCGCCTTTTTTAGCACATGTGCCTCATAGTGCACAGCCTCTCACTCGCAGGCGTGCCACACCGGCGCCCGTGATTTGGCAGGAGGTGCGCGCCTACTCCCCGACTCCCCTGGGACTATCTACTGCACCCGACAATCCATTTTGGCCGCGCTGTGATGTGTTTGGTGGAAGTAGCAGGAGTAAGTACAAGACTCACCGCCTGCTTTAGCACATGTGCCTCAAAGTCCACAGCCTCTCACTCGCAGGCGTGCCACTACGGCTGCCGTGATTTGGCAGGAGGTGCGCGCCTACTCCCCAACTCCCCTGGGACTATCTTGTGCACCCGGGAATCCGTTTTGGCCGCGCGGTGATGTGTTTCGTGGAAGTAGCAGGCGTGAGTACAAGGCTCGCCCTTTCCTCTTGTACACCGTCTCACTCTCACGCATGCCACTCCGTCGCCCATGAGTTCCCGGAGTTGCGCCTCTATTGGCGAGGTTCCCCTGGGTCTAGTGCACCTGGGATTTCATTTTGGTGGCGTTGTCATGCGTTTCGTGGAAGTGGCAGGCGTGAGTACAGGACTCACCGCCTTCTTTAGCACATGTGCCTCACAGTGCACAGCCTCTCACTCGCAGGCGTGCCACTACGGCTGCCGTGATTTGGCAGGAGGTGCCCAACTACTCTCCAACTCCCCTGGGACTATCTACTGCACCCGGGAATCCGTTTTGTCCGCGTTGTCATGCGTTTCGTGGAAGTGGCATGCGTTGTCATACAAGGCTCACCGCCTTCTTTAGCACATGTGCCTCATAGTGCACAGCCTCTCACTCGCAGGCGTGCCACACCGGCGCCCGTGATTTGGCAGGAGGTGCGCGCCTACTCCCCGACTCCCCTGGGACTATCTACTGCACCCGACAATCCATTTTGGCCGCGCTGTGATGTGTTTGGTGGAAGTAGCAGGAGGAAGTACAAGACTCACCGCTTGCTTTAGCACATGTGCCTCAAAGTTCACAGCCTCTCACTCGCAGGCGTGCCACTACGGCTGCCGTGATTTGGCAGGAGGTGCGCGCCTACTCCCCAACTCCCCTGGGACTATCTTGTGCACCCGGGAATCCGTTTTGGCCGCGCGGTGATGTGTTTGGTGGAAGTAGCAGGAGTAAGTACAAGACTCACCGCCTGCTTTAGCACATGTGCCTCAAAGTCCACAGCCTCTCACTCGCAGGCGTGCCACTACGGCTGCCGTGATTTGGCAGGAGGTGCGCGCCTACTCCCCAACTCCCCTGGGACTATCTTGTGCACCCGGGAATCCGTTTTGGCCGCGCGGTGATGTGTTTCGTGGAAGTAGCAGGCGTGAGTACAAGGCTCGCCCTTTCCTCTTGCACACCGTCTCACTCTCACGCATGCCACTCCGTCGCCCGTGAGTTCCCGGAGTTGCGCTTCTATTGGCGAGGTTCCCCTGGGTCTAGTGCACCTGGGATTTCATTTTGGTGGCGTTGTCATGCGTTTCGTGGAAGTGGCAGGCGTGAGTACAGGACTCACCGCCTTCTTTAGCACATGTGCCTCACAGTGCACAGCCTCTCACTCGCAGGCGTGCCACTACGGCTGCCGTGATTTGGCAGGAGGTGCCCGACTACTCTCCAACTCCCCTGGGACTATCGAGTGCACCCGGGAATCCGTTTTGTCCGCGTTGTCATGCGTTTCGTGGAAGTGGCATGCGTTGTCATACAAGGCTCACCGCCTTCTTTAGCACATGTGCCTCATAGTGCACAGCCTCTCACTCGCAGGCGTGCCACACCGGCGCCCGTGATTTGGCAGGAGGTGCGCGCCTACTCCCCGACTCCCCTGGGACTATCTACTGCACCCGACAATCCATTTTGGCCGCGCTGTGATGTGTTTGGTGGAAGTAGCAGGAGTAAGTACAAGACTCACCGCCTGCTTTAGCACATGTGCCTGAAAGTCCACAGCCTCTCACTCGCAGGCGTGCCACTACGGCTGCCGTGATTTGGCAGGAGGTGCGCGCCTACTCCCCAACTCCCCTGGGACTATCTTGTGCACCCGGGAATCCGTTTTGGCCGCGCGGTGATGTGTTTCGTGGAAGTAGCAGGCGTAAGTACAAGGCTCGCCCTTTCCTCTTGCACACCGTCTCACTCTCACGCATGCCACTCCGTCGCCCGTGAGTTCCCGGAGTTGCGCCTCTATTGGCGAGGTTCCCCTGGGTCTAGTGCACCTGGGATTTTATGTTGGTGGCGTTGTCATGCGTTTCGTGGAAGTGGCAGGCGTGAGTACAGGACTCACCGCCTTCTTTAGCACAAGTGCCTCACAGTGCAAAGCCTCTCACTCGCAGGCGTGCCACTACGGCTGCCGTGATTTGGCAGGAGTTGCCCGACTACTCTCCAACTCTCCTGGGACTATCTACTGCACCCGGGAATCCGTTTTGTCCGCGTTGTCATGCGTTTCGTAGAAGTGGCATGCGTTGTCATACAAGGCTCACCGCCTTCTTTAGCACATGTGCCTCTTAGTGCACAGTCTCTCACTCGCAGGCGTGTCACGCCGACGCCAGTGACTTGCAGGAGGAGCGCGCCTACTCCCCAATTCCCCTGAGACTATCTACTGCACCCGGGAATCCATTTTGGCCACGTGGTCATTTGTTTCATGCAAGTAGCGGGCGTAAGTACAAGACTCACCGCCTTTTTTAGCACATGTGCCTCATAGTGCACAGCCTCTCACTCGCAGGCGTGCCACACCGGCGCCCGTGATTTGGCAGGAGGTGCGCGCCTACTCCCCGACTCCCCTGGGACTATCTACTGCACCCGACAATCCATTTTGGCCGCGCTGTGATGTGTTTGGTGGAAGTAGCAGGAGTAAGTGCAAGACTCACCGCCTGCTTTAGCACATGTGCCTCAAAGTCCACAGCCTCTCACTCGCAGGCGTGCCACTACGGCTGCCGTGATTTGGCAGGAGGTGCGCGCCTACTCCCCAACTCCCCTGGGACTATCTTGTGCACCCGGGAATCCGTTTTGGCCGCGCGGTGATGTGTTTCGTGGAAGTAGCAGTCGTGAGTACAAGGCTCGCCCTTTCCTCTTGTACACCGTCTCACTCTCACGCATGCCACTCCGTCGCCCATGAGTTCCCGGAGTTGCGCCTCTATTGGCGAGGTTCCCCTGGGTCTAGTGCACCTGGGATTTCATTTTGGTGGCGTTGTCATGCGTTTCGTGGAAGTGGCAGGCGTGAGTACAGGACTCACCGCCTTCTTTAGCACATGTGCCTCACAGTGCACAGCCTCTCACTCGCAGGCGTGCCACTACGGCTGCCGTGATTTGGCAGGAGGTGCCCGACTACTCTCCAACTCTCCTGGGACTATCTACTGCACCCGGGAATCCGTTTTGTCCGCGTTGTCATGCGTTTCGTGAAAGTGGCATGCGTTGTCATACAAGGCTCACCGCCTTCTTTAGCATATGTGCCTCATAGTGCACAGCCTCTCACTCGCAGGCGTGCCACACCGGCGCCCGTGATTTGGCAGGAGGTGCGCGCCTACTCCCCGACTCCCCTGGGACTATCTACTGCACCCGACAATCCATTTTGGCCGCGCTGTGATGTGTTTGGTGGAAGTAGCAGGAGGAAGTACAAGACTCACCGCCTGCTTTAGCACATGTGCCTCAAAGTTCACAGCCTCTCACTCGCAGGCGTGCCACTACGGCTGCCGTGATTTGGCAGGAGGTGCGCGCCTACTCCCCAACTCCCCTGGGACTATCTTGTGCACCCGGGAATCCGTTTTGGCCGCGCGGTGATGTGTTTGGTGGAAGTAGCAGGAGTAAGTACAAGACTCACCGCCTGCTTTAGCACATGTGCCTCAAAGTCCACAGCCTCTCAGTCGCAGGCGTGCCACTACGGCTGCCGTGATTTGGCAGGAGGTGCGCGCCTACTCCCCAACTCCCCTGGGACTATCTTTTGCACCCGGGAATCCGTTTTGGCCGCGCGGTGATGTGTTTCGTGGAAGTAGCAGGCGTGAGTACAAGGCTCGCCCTTTCCTCTTGCACACCGTCTCACTCTCACGCATGCCACTCCGTCGCCCGTGAGTTCCCGGAGTTGCGCCTCTATTGGCGAGGTTCCCCTGGGTCTAGTGCACCTGGGATTTCATTTTGGTGGCGTTGTCATGCGTTTCGTGGAAGTGGCAGGCGTGAGTACAGGACTCACCGCCTTCTTTAGCACATGTGCCTCACAGTGCACAGCCTCTCACTCGCAGGCGTGCCACTACGGCTGCCGTGATTTGGCAGGAGGTGCCCGACTACTCTCCAACTCCCCTGGGACTATCGAGTGCACCCGGGAATCCGTTTTGTCCGGTTGTCATGCGTTTCGTGGAAGTGGCATGCGTTGTCATACAAGGCTCACCGCCTTCTTTAGCACATGTGCCTCATAGTGCACAGCCTCTCACTCGCAGGCGTGCCACACCGGCGCCCGTGATTTGGCAGGAGGTGCGCGCCTACTCCCCGACTCCCCTGGGACTATCTACTGCACCCGACAATCCATTTTGGCCGCGCTGTGATGTGTTTGGTGGAAGTAGCAGGAGTAAGTACAAGACTCACCGCCTGCTTTAGCACATGTGCCTCAAAGTCCACAGCCTCTCACTCGCAGGCGTGCCACTACGGCTGCCGTGATTTGGCAGGAGGTGCGCGCCTACTCCCCAACTCCCCTGGGACTATCTTGTGCACCCGGGAATCCGTTTTGGCCGCGCGGTGATGTGTTTGGTGGAAGTAGCAGGAGTAAGTACAAGACTCACCGCCTGCTTTAGCACATGTGCCTCAAAGTCCACAGCCTCTCACTCGCAGGCGTGCCACTACGGCTGCCGTGATTTGGCAGGAGGTGCGCGCCTACTCCCCAACTCCCCTGGGACTATCTTGTGCACCCGGGAATCCGTTTTGGCCGCGCGGTGATGTGTTTCGTGGAAGTAGCAGGCGTGAGTACAAGGCTCGCCCTTTCCTCTTGCACACCGTCTCACTCTCACGCATGCCACTCCGTCGCCCGTGAGTTCCCGGAGTTGCGCCTCTATTGGCGAGGTTCCCCTGGGTCTAGTGCACCTGGGATTTCATGTTGGTGGCGTTGTCATGCGTTTCGTGGAAGTGGCAGGCGTGAGTACAGGACTCACCGCCTTCTTTAGCACAAGTGCCTCACAGTGCACAGCCTCTCACTCGCAGGCGTGTCACTACGGCTGCCGTGATTTGGCAGGAGGTGCCCGACTACTCTCCAACTCTCCTGGGACTATCTACTGCACCCGGGAATCCGTTTTGTCCGCGTTGTCATGCGTTTCGTGGAAGTGGCATGCGTTGTCATACAAGGCTCACCGCCTTCTTTAGCACATGTGCCTCTTAGTGCACAGTCTCTCACTCGCAGGCGTGTCACGCCGACGCCAGTGACTTGCAGGAGGAGCGCGCCTACTCCCCAATTCCCCTGAGACTATCTACTGCACCCGGGAATCCATTTTGGCCGCGTGGTCATTTGTTTCATGCAAGTAGCGGGCGTGAGTACAAGACTCACCGCCTTTTTTAGCACATGTGCCTCATAGTGCACAGCCTCTCACTCGCAGGCGTGCCACACCGGCGCCCGTGATTTGGCAGGAGGTGCGCGCCTACTCCCCGACTCCCCTGGGACTATCTACTGCACCCGACAATCCATTTTGGCCGCGCTGTGATGTGTTTGGTGGAAGTAGCAGGAGTAAGTACAAGACTCACCGCCTGCTTTAGCACATGTGCCTCAAAGTCCACAGCCTCTCACTCGCAGGCGTGCCACTACGGCTGCCGTGATTTGGCAGGAGGTGCGCGCCTACTCCCCAACTCCCCTGGGACTATCTTGTGCACCCGGGAATCCGTTTTGGCCGCGCGGTGATGTGTTTCGTGGAAGTAGCAGGCGTGAGTACAAGGCTCGCCCTTTCCTCTTGTACACCGTCTCACTCTCACGCATGCCACTCCGTCGCCCACGAGTTCCCGGAGTTGCGCCTCTATTGGCGAGGTTCCCCTGGGTCTAGTGCACCTGGGATTTCATTTTGGTGGCGTTGTCATGCGTTTCGTGGAAGTGGCAGGCGTGAGTACAGGACTCACCGCCTTCTTTAGCACATGTGCCTCACAGTGCACAGCCTCTCACTCGCAGGCGTGCCACTACGGCTGCCGTGATTTGGCAGGAGGTGCCCGACTACTCTCCAACTCCCCTGGGACTATCTACTGCACCCGGGAATCCGTTTTGTGCGCGTTGTCATGCGTTTCGTGGAAGTGGCATGCGTTGTCATACAAAGCTCACCGCCTTCTTTAGCACATGTGCCTCATAGTGCACAGCCTCTCACTCGCAGGCGTGCCACACCGGCGCCCGTGATTTGGCAGGAGGTGCGCGCCTACTCCCCGACTCCCCTGGGACTATCTACTGCACCCGACAATCCATTTTGGCCGCGCTGTGATGTGTTTGGTGGAAGTAGCAGGAGTAAGTACAAGACTCACCGCCTGCTTTAGCACATGTGCCTCAAAGTTCACAGCCTCTCACTCGCAGGCGTGCCACTACGGCTGCCGTGATTTGGCAGGAGGTGCGCGCCTACTCCCCAACTCCCCTGGGACTATCTTGTGCACCCGGGAATCCGTTTTGGCCGCGCGGTGATGTGTTTGGTGGAAGTAGCAGGAGTAAGTACAAGACTCACCGCCTGCTTTAGCACATGTGCCTCAAAGTCCACAGCCTCTCACTCGCAGGCGTGCCACTACGGCTGCCGTGATTTGGCAGGAGGTGCGCGCCTACTCCCCAACTCCCCTGGGACTATCTTGTGCACCCGGGAATCCGTTTTGGCCGCGCGGTGATGTGTTTCGTGGAAGTAGCAGGCGTGAGTACAAGGCTCGCCCTTTCCTCTTGCACACCGTCTCACTCTCACGCATGCCACTCCGTCGCCCGTGAGTTCCCGGAGTTGCGCCTCTATTGGCGAGGTTCCCCTGGGTCTAGTGCACCTGGGATTTCATGTTGGTGGCGTTGTCATGCGTTTCGTGGAAGTGGCAGGCGTGAGTACAGGACTCACCGCCTTCTTTAGCACAAGTGCCTCACAGTGCACAGCCTCTCACTCGCAGGCGTGCCACTACGGCTGCCGTGATTTGGCAGGAGGTGCCCGACTACTCTCCAACTCCGCTGGGACTATCTACTGCACCCGGGAATCCGTTTTGTCCGCGTTGTCATGCGTTTCGTGGAAGTGGCATGCGTTGTCATACAAGGCTCACCGCCTTCTTTAGCACATGTGCCTCTTAGTGCACAGTCTCTCACTCGCAGGCGTGTCACGCCGACGCCAGTGACTTGCAGGAGGAGCGCGCCTACTCCCCAATTCCCCTGAGACTATCTACTGCACCCGGGAATCCATTTTGGCCGCGTGGTCATTTGTTTCATGCAAGTAGCGGGCGTGAGTACAAGACTCACCGCCTTTTTTAGCACATGTGCCTCATAGTGCACAGCCTCTCACTCGCAGGCGTGCCACACCGGCGCCCGTGATTTGGCAGGAGGTGCGCGCCTACTCCCCGACTCCCCTGGGACTATCTACTGCACCCGACAATCCATTTTGGCCGCGCTGTGATGTGTTTGGTGGAAGTAGCAGGAGTAAGTACAAGACTCACCGCCTGCTTTAGCACATGTGCCTCAAAGTCCACAGCCTCTCACTCGCAGGCGTGCCACTACGGCTGCCGTGATTTGGCAGGAGGTGCGCGCCTACTCCCCAACTCCCCTGGGACTATCTTGTGCACCCGGGAATCCGTCTTGGCCGCGCGGTGATGTGTTTCGTGGAAGTAGCAGGCGTGAGTACAAGGCTCGCCCTTTTCTCTTGTACACCGTCTCACTCTCACGCATGCCACTCCGTCGCCCATGAGTTCCCGGAGTTGCGCGTCTATTGGCGAGGTTCCCCTGGGTCTAGTGCACCTGGGATTTCATTTTGGTGGCGTTGTCATGCGTTTCGTGGAAGTGGCAGGCGTGAGTACAGGACTCACCGCCTTCTTTAGCACATGTGCCTCACAGTGCACAGCCTCTCACTCGCAGGCGTGCCACTACGGCTGCCGTGATTTGGCAGGAGGTGCCCGACTACTCTCCAACTCCCCTGGGACTATCTACTGCACCCGGGAATCCGTTTTGTCCGCGTTGTCATGCGTTTCGTGGAAGTGGCATGCGTTGTCATACAAGGCTCACCGCCTTCTTTAGCACATGTGCCTCATAGTGCACAGCCTCTCACTCGCAGGCGTGCCACACCGGCGCCCGTGATTTGGCAGGAGGTGCGCGCCTACTCCCCGACTCCCCTGGGACTATCTACTGCACCCGACAATCCATTTTGGCCGCGCTGTGATGTGTTTGGTGGAAGTAGCAGGAGGAAGTACAAGACTCACCGCCTGCTTTAGCACATGTGCCTCAAAGTTCACAGCCTCTCACTCGCAGGCGTGCCACTACGGCTGCCGTGATTTGGCAGGAGGTGCGCGCCTACTCCCCAACTCCCCAGGGACTATCTTGTGCACCCGGGAATCCGTTTTGGCCGCGCGGTGATGTGTTTGGTGGAAGTAGCAGGAGTAAGTACAAGACTCACCGCCTGCTTTAGCACATGTGCCTCAAAGTCCACAGCCTCTCACTCGCAGGCGTGCCACTACGGCTGCCGTGATTTGGCAGGAGGTGCGCGCCTACTCCCCAACTCCCCTGGGACTATCTTGTGCACCCGGGAATCCGTTTTGGCCGCGCGGTGATGTGTTTCGTGGAAGTAGCAGGCGTGAGTACAAGGCTCGCCCTTTCCTCTTGCACACCGTCTCACTCTCACGCATGCCACTCCGTCGCCCGTGAGTTCCCGGAGTTGCGCCTCTATTGGCGAGGTTCCCCTGGGTCTAGTGCACCTGGGATTTCATTTTGGTGGCGTTGTCATGCGTTTCGTGGAAGTGGCAGGCGTGAGTACAGGACTCACCGCCTTCTTTAGCACATGTGCCTCACAGTGCACAGCCTCTCACTCGCAGGCGTGCCACTACGGCTGCCGTGATTTGGCAGGAGGTGCCCGACTACTCTCCAACTCCCCTGGGACTATCGAGTGCACCCGGGAATCCGTTTTGTCCGCGTTGTCATGCGTTTCGTGGAAGTGGCATGCGTTGTCATACAAGGCTCACCGCCTTCTTTAGCACATGTGCCTCATAGTGCACAGCCTCTCACTCGCAGGCGTGCCACACCGGCGCCCGTGATTTGGCAGGAGGTGCGCGCCTACTCCCCGACTCCCCTGGGACTATCTACTGCACCCGACAATCCATTTTGGCCGCGCTGTGATGTGTTTGGTGGAAGTAGCAGGAGTAAGTACAAGACTCACCGCCTGCTTTAGCACATGTGCCTCAAAGTCCACAGCCTCTCACTCGCAGGCGTGCCACTACGGCTGCCGTGATTTGGGAGGAGGTGCGCGCCTACTCCCCAACTCCCCTGGGACTATCTTGTGCACCCGGGAATCCGTTTTGGCCGCGCGGTGATGTGTTTCGTGGAAGTAGCAGGCGTGAGTACAAGGCTCGCCCTTTCCTCTTGCACACCGTCTCACTCTCACGCATGCCACTCCGTCGCCCGTGAGTTCCCGGAGTTGCGCCTCTATTGGCGAGGTTCCCCTGGGTCTAGTGCACCTGGGATTTCATGTTGGTGGCGTTGTCATGCGTTTCGTGGAAGTGGCAGGCGTGAGTACAGGACTCACCGCCTTCTTTAGCACAAGTGCCTCACAGTGCACAGCCTCTCACTCGCAGGCGTGCCACTACGGCTGCCGTGATTTGGCAGGAGGTGCCCGAGTACTCTCCAACTCCCCTGGGACTATCTACTGCACCCGGGAATCCGTTTTGTCCGCGTTGTCATGCGTTTCGTGGAAGTGGCATGCGTTGTCATACAAGGCTCACCGCCTTCTTTAGCACATGTGCCTCTTAGTGCACAGTCTCTCACTCGCAGGCGTGTCACGCCGACGCCAGTGACTTGCAGGAGGAGCGCGCCTACTCCCCAATTCCCCTGAGACTATCTACTGCACCCGGGAATCCATTTTGGCCGCGTGGTCATTTGTTTCATGCAAGTAGCGGGCGTGAGTACAAGACTCACCGCCTTTTTTAGCACATGTGCCTCATAGTGCACAGCCTCTCACTCGCAGGCGTGCCACACCGGCGCCCGTGATTTGGCAGGAGGTGCGCGCCTACTCCCCGACTCCCCTGGGACTATCTACTGCACCCGACAATCCATTATGGCCGCGCTGTGATGTGTTTGGTGGAAGTAGCAGGAGTAAGTACAAGACTCACCGCCTGCTTTAGCACATGTGCCTCAAAGTCCACAGCCTCTCACTCGCAGGCGTGCCACTACGGCTGCCGTGATTTGGCAGGAGGTGCGCGCCTACTCCCCAACTCCCCTGGGACTCTCTTGTGCACCCGGGAATCCGTTTTGGCCGCGCGGTGATGTGTTTCGTGGAAGTAGCAGGCGTGAGTACAAGGCTCGCCCTTTCCTCTTGTACACCGTCTCACTCTCACGCATGCCACTCCGTCGCCCATGAGTTCCCGGAGTTGCGCCTCTATTGGCGAGGTTCCCCTGGGTCTAGTGCACCTGGGATTTCATTTTGGTGGCGTTGTCATGCGTTTCGTTGAAGTGGCAGGCGTGAGTACAGGACTCACCGCCTTCTTTAGCACATGTGCCTCACAGTGCACAGCCTCTCACTCGCAGGCGTGCCACTACGGCTGCCGTGATTTGGCAGGAGGTGCCCGACTACTCTCCAACTCCCCTGGGACTATCTACTGCACCCGGGAATCCGTTTTGTCCGCGTTGTCATGCGTTTCGTGGAAGTGGCATGCGTTGTCATACAAGGCTCACCGCCTTCTTTAGCACTTCTGCCTCATAGTGCACAGCCTCTCACTCGCAGGCGTGCCACACCGGCGCCCGTGATTTGGCAGGAGGTGCGCGCCTACTCCCCGACTCCCCTGGGACTATCTACTGCACCCGACAATCCATTTTGGCCGCGCTGTGATGTGTTTGGTGGAAGTAGCAGGAGGAAATACAAGACTCACCGCCTGCTTTAGCACATGTGCCTCAAAGTTCACAGCCTCTCACTCGCAGGCGTGCCACTACGGCTGCCGTGATTTGGCAGGAGGTGCGCGCCTACTCCCCAACTCCCCTGGGACTATCTTGTGCACCCGGGAATCCGTTTTGGCCGCGCGGTGATGTGTTTGGTGGAAGTAGCAGGAGTAAGTACAAGACTCACCGCCTGCTTTAGCACATGTGCCTCAAAGTCCACAGCCTCTCACTCGCAGGCGTGCCACTACGGCTGCCGTGATTTGGCAGGAGGTGCGCGCCTACTCCCCAACTCCCCTGGGACTATCTTGTGCACCCGGGAATCCGTTTTGGCCGCGCGGTGATGTGTTTCGTGGAAGTAGCAGGCGTGAGTACAAGGCTCGCCCTTTCCTCTTGCACACCGTCTCACTCTCACGCATGCCACATCGTCGCCCGTGAGTTCCCGGAGTTGCGCTTCTATTGGCGAGGTTCCCCTGGGTCTAGTGCACCTGGGATTTCATTTTGGTGGCGTTGTCATGCGTTTCGTGGAAGTGGCAGGCGTGAGTACAGGACTCACCGCCTTCTTTAGCACATGTGCCTCACAGTGCACAGCCTCTCACTCGCAGGCGTGCCACTACGGCTGCCGTGATTTGGCAGGAGGTGCCCGACTACTCTCCAACTCCCCTGGGACTATCGAGTGCACCCGGGAATCCGTTTTGTCCGCGTTGTCATGCGTTTCGTGGAAGTGGCATGCGTTGTCATACAAGACTCACCGCCTTCTTTAGCACATCTGCCTCATAGTGCACAGCCTCTCACTCGCAGGCGTGCCACACCGGCGCCCGTGATTTGGCAGGAGGTGCGCGCCTACTCCCCGACTCCCCTGGGACTATCTACTGCACCCGACAATCCATTTTGGCCGCGCTGTGATGTGTTTGGTGGAAGTAGCAGGAGTAAGTACAAGACTCACCGCCTGCTTTAGCACATGTGCCTCAAAGTCCACAGCCTCTCACTCGCAGGCGTGCCACTACGGCTGCCGTGATTTGGCAGGAGGTGCGCGCCTACTCCCCAACTCCCCTGGGACTATCTTGTGCACCCGGGAATCCGTTTTGGCCGCGCGGTGATGTGTTTCGTGGAAGTAGCAGGCGTGAGTACAAGGCTCGCCCTTTCCTCTTGCACACCGTCTCACTCTCACGCATGCCACTCCGTCGCCCGTGAGTTCCCGGAGTTGCGCCTCTATTGGCGAGGTTCCCCTGGGTCTAGTGCACCTGGGATTTCATGTTGGTGGCGTTGTCATGCGTTTCGTGGAAGTGGCAGGCGTGAGTACAGGACTCACCGCCTTCTTTAGCACAAGTGCCTCACAGTGCACAGCCTCTCACTCGCAGGCGTGCCACTACGGCTGCCGTGATTTGGCAGGAGGTGCCCGAGTACTCTCCAACTCCCCTGGGACTATCTACTGCACCCGGGAATCCGTTTTGTCCGCGTTGTCATGCGTTTCGTGGAAGTGGCATGCGTTGTCATACAAGGCTCACCGCCTTCTTTAGCACATGTGCCTCTTAGTGCACAGTCTCTCACTCGCAGGCGTGTCACGCCGACGCCAGTGACTTGCAGGAGGAGCGCGCCTACTCCCCAATTCCCCTGAGACTATCTACTGCACCCGGGAATCCATTTTGGCCGCGTGGTCATTTGTTTCATGCAAGTAGCGGGCGTGAGTACAAGACTCACCGCCTTTTTTAGCACATGTGCCTCATAGTGCACAGCCTCTCACTCGCAGGCGTGCCACACCGGCGCCCGTGCTTTGGCAGGAGGTGCGCGCCTACTCCCCGACTCCCCTGGGACTATCTACTGCACCCGACAATCCATTTTGGCCGCGCTGTGATGTGTTTGGTGGAAGTAGCAGGAGTAAGTACAAGACTCACCGCCTGCTTTAGCACATGTGCCTCAAAGTCCACAGCCTCTCACTCGCAGGCGTGCCACTACGGCTGCCGTGATTTGGCAGGAGGTGCGCGCCTACTCCCCAACTCCCCTGGGACTATCTTGTGCACCCGGGAATCCGTTTTGGCCGCGCGGTGATGTGTTTCGTGGAAGTAGCAGGCGTGAGTACAAGGCTCGCCCTTTCCTCTTGTACACCGTCTCACTCTCACGCATGCCACTCCGTCGCCCATGAGTTCCCGGAGTTGCGCCTCTATTGGCGAGGTTCCCCTGGGTCTAGTGCACCTGGGATTTCATTTTAGTGGCGTTGTCATGCGTTTCGTGGAAGTGGCAGGCGTGAGTACAGGACTCACCGCCTTCTTTAGCACATGTGCCTCACAGTGCACAGCCTCTCACTCATAGGCGTGCCACTACGGCTGCCGTGATTTGGCAGGAGGTGCCCGACTACTCTCCAACTCCCCTGGGACTATCGAGTGCACCCGGGAATCCGTTTTGTCCGCGTTGTCATGCGTTTCGTGGAAGTGGCATGCGTTGTCATACAACGCTCACCGCCTTCTTTAGCACATGTGCCTCATAGTGCACAGCCTCTCACTCGCAGGCGTGCCACACCGGCGCCCGTGATTTGGCAGGAGGTGCGCGCCTACTCCCCGACTCCCCTGGGACTATCTACTGCACCCGACAATCCATTTTGGCCGCGCTGTGATGTGTTTGGTGGAAGTAGCAGGAGGAAGTACAAGACTCACCGCCTGCCTTAGCACATGTGCCTCAAAGTTCACAGCCTCTCACTCGCAGGCGTGCCACTACGGCTGCCGTGATTTGGCAGGAGGTGCGCGCCTACTCCCCAACTCCCCAGGGACTATCTTGTGCACCCGGGAATCCGTTTTGGCCGCGCGGTGATGTGTTTGGTGGAAGTAGCAGGAGTAAGTACAGGACTCACCGCCTGCTTTAGCACATGTGCCTCAAAGTCCACAGCCTCTCACTCGCAGGCGTGCCACTACGGCTGCCGTGATTTGGCAGGAGGTGCGCACCTACTCCCCAACTCCCCTGGGACTATCTTGTGCACCCGGGAATCCGTTTTGGCCGCGCGGTGATGTGTTTCGTGGAAGTAGCAGGCGTGAGTACAAGGCTCGCCCTTTCCTCTTGCACACCGTCTCACTCTCACGCATGCCACTCCGTCGCCCGTGAGTTCCCGGAGTTGCGCCTCTATTGGCGAGGTTCCCCTGGGTCTAGTGCACCTGGGATTTCATTTTGGTGGCGTTGTCATGCGTTTCGTGGAAGTGGCAGGCGTGAGTACAGGACTCACCGCCTTCTTTAGCACATGTGCCTCACAGTGCACAGCCTCTCACTCGCAGGCGTGCCACTACGGCTGCCGTGATTTGGCAGGAGGTGCCCGACTACTCTCCAACTCCCCTGGGACTATCGAGTGCACCCGGGAATCCGTTTTGTCCGCGTTGTCATGCGTTTCGTGGAAGTGGCATGCGTTGTCATACAAGGCTCACCGCCTTCTTTAGCACATGTGCCTCATAGTGCACAGCCTCTCACTCGCAGGCGTGCCACACCGGCGCCCGTGATTTGGCAGGAGGTGCGCGCCTACTCCCCGACTCCCCTGGGACTATCTACTGCACCCGACAATCCATTTTGGCCGCGCTGTGATGTGTTTGGTGGAAGTAGCAGGAGTAAGTACAAGACTCACCGCCTGCTTTAGCACATGTGCCTCAAAGTCCACAGCCTCTCACTCGCAGGCGTGCCACTACGGCTGCCGTGATTTGGCAGGAGGTGCGCGCCTACTCCCCAACTCCCCTGGGACTATCTTGTGCACCCGGGAATCCGTTTTGGCCGCGCGGTGATGTGTTTCGTGGAAGTAGCAGGCGTGAGTACAAGGCTCGCCCTTTCCTCTTGCACACCGTCTCACTCTCACGCATGCCACTCCGTCGCCCGTGAGTTCCCGGAGTTGCGCCTCTATTGGCGAGGTTCCCCTGGGTCTAGTGCACCTGGGATTTCATCTTGGTGGCGTTGTCATGCGTTTCGTGGAAGTGGCAGGCGTGAGTACAGGACTCACCGCCTTCTTTAGCACAAGTGCCTCACAGTGCACAGCCTCTCACTCGCAGGCGTGCCACTACGGCTGCCGTGATTTGGCAGGAGGTGCCCGAGTACTCTCCAACTCCCCTGGGACTATCTACTGCACCCGGGAATCCGTTTTGTCCGCGTTGTCATGCGTTTCGTGGAAGTGGCATGCGTTGTCATACAAGGCTCACCGCCTTCTTTAGCACATGTGCCTCTTAGTGCACAGTCTCTCACTCGCAGGCGTGTCACGCCGACGCCAGTGACTTGCAGGAGGAGCGCGCCTACTCCCCAATTCCCCTGAGACTATCTACTGCACCCGGGAATCCATTTTGGCCGCGTGGTCATTTGTTTCATGCAAGTAGCGGGCGTGAGTACAAGACTCACCGCCTTCTTTAGCACATGTGCCTCATAGTGCACAGCCTCTCACTCGCAGGCGTGCCACACCGGCGCCCGTGATTTGGCAGGAGGTGCGCGCCTACTCCCCGACTCCCCTGGGACTATCTACTGCACCCGACAATCCATTTTGGCCGCGCTGTGATGTGTTTGGTGGAAGTAGCAGGAGTAAGTACAAGACTCACCGCCTGCTTTAGCACATGTGCCTCAAAGTTCACAGCCTCTCACTCGCAGGCGTGCCACTACGGCTGCCGTGATTTGGCAGGAGGTGCGCGCCTACTCCCCAACTCCCCTGGGACTATCTTGTGCACCCGGGAATCCGTTTTGGCCGCGCGGTGATGTGTTTGGTGGAAGTAGCAGGAGTAAGTACAAGACTCACCGCCTGCTTTAGCACATGTGCCTCAAAGTCCACAGCCTCTCACTCGCAGGCGTGCCACTACGGCTGCCGTGATTTGGCAGGAGGTGCGCGCCTACTCCCCAACTCCCCTGGGACTATCTTGTGCACCCGGGAATCCGTTTTGGCCGCGCGGTGATGTGTTTCGTGGAAGTAGCAGGCGTGAGTACAAGGCTCGCCCTTTCCTCTTGCACACCGTCTCACTCTCACGCATGCCACTCCGTCGCCCGTGAGTTCCCGGAGTTGCGCCTCTATTGGCGAGGTTCCCCTGGGTCTAGTGCACCTGGGATTTCATTTTGGTGGCGTTGTCATGCGTTTCGTGGAAGTGGCAGGCGTGAGTACAGGACTCACCGCCTTCTTTAGCACATGTGCCTCACAGTGCACAGCCTCTCACTCGCAGGCGTGCCACTACGGCTGCCGTGATTTGGCAGGAGGTGCCCGACTACTCTCCAACTCCCCTGGGACTATCGAGTGCACCCGGGAATCCGTTTTGTCCGCGTTGTCATGCGTTTCGTGGAAGTGGCATGCGTTGTCATACAAGGCTCACCGCCTTCTTTAGCACATGTGCCTCATAGTGCACAGCCTCTCACTCGCAGGCGTGCCACACCGGCGCCCGTGATTTGGCAGGATGTGCGCGCCTACTCCCCGACTCCCCTGGGACTATCTACTGCACCCGACAATCCATTTTGGCCGCGCGGTGATGTGTTTGGTGGAAGTAGCAGGAGTAAGTACAAGACTCACCGCCTGCTTTAGCACATGTGCCTCAAAGTCCACAGCCTCTCACTCGCAGGCGTGCCACTACGGCTGCCGTGATTTGGCAGGAGGTGCGCGCCTACTCCCCAACTCCCCTGGGACTATCTTGTGCACCCGGGAATCCGTTTTGGCCGCGCGGTGATGTGTTTCGTGGAAGTAGCAGGCGTGAGTACAAGGCTCGCCCTTTCCTCTTGCACACCGTCTCACTCTCACGCATGCCACTCCGTCGCCCGTGAGTTCCCGGAGTTGCGCCTCTATTGGCGAGGTTCCCCTGGGTCTAGTGCACCTGGGATTTCATGTTGGTGGCGTTGTCATGCGTTTCGTGGAAGTGGCAGGCGTGAGTACAGGACTCACCGCCTTCTTTAGCACATGTGCCTCACAGTGCACAGCCTCTCACTCGCAGGCGTGCCACTACGGCTGCCGTGATTTGGCAGGAGGTGCCCGACTACTCTCCAACTCCCCTGGGACTATCTACTGCACCCGGCAATCCGTTTTGTCCGCGTTGTCATGCGTTTCGTGGAAGTGGCATGCGTTGTCATACAAGGCTCACCGCCTTCTTTAGCACATGTGCCTCATAGTGCACAGCCTCTCACTCGCAGGCGTGCCACACCGGCGCCCGTGATTTGGCAGGAGGTGCGCGCCTACTCCCCGACTCCCCTGGGACTATCTACTGCACCCGACAATCCATTTTGGCCGCGCTGTGATGTGTTTGGTGGAAGTAGCAGGAGTAAGTACAAGACTCACCGCCTGCTTTAGCACATGTGCCTCAAAGTTCACAGCCTCTCACTCGCAGGCGTGCCACTACGGCTGCCGTGATTTGGCAGGAGGTGCGCGCCTACTCCCCAACTCCCCTGGGACTATCTTGTGCACCCGGGAATCCGTTTTGGCCGCGCGGTGATGTGTTTGGTGGAAGTAGCAGGAGTAAGTACAAGACTCACCGCCTGCTTTAGCACATGTGCCTCAAAGTCCACAGCCTCTCACTCGCAGGCGTGCCACTACGGCTGCCGTGATTTGGCAGGAGGTGCGCGCCTACTCCCCAACTCCCCTGGGACTATCTTGTGCACCCGGGAATCCGTTTTGGCCGCGCGGTGATGTGTTTCGTGGAAGTAGCAGGCGTGAGTACAAGGCTCGCCCTTTCCTCTTGCACACCGTCTCACTCTCACGCATGCCACTCCGTCGCCCGTGAGTTCCCGGAGTTGCGCCTCTATTGGCGAGGTTCCCCTGGGTCTAGTGCACCTGGGATTTCATTTTGGTGGCGTTGTCATGCGTTTCGTGGAAGTGGCAGGCGTGAGTACAGGACTCACCGCCTTCTTTAGCACATGTGCCTCACAGTGCACAGCCTCTCACTCGCAGGCGTGCCACTACGGCTGCCGTGATTTGGCAGGAGGTGCCCGACTACTCTCCAACTCCCCTGGGACTATCGAGGGCACCCGGGAATCCGTTTTGTCCGCGTTGTCATGCGTTTCGTGGAAGTGGCATGCGTTGTCATACAAGGCTCACCGCCTTCTTTAGCACATGTGCCTCATAGTGCACAGCCTCTCACTCGCAGGCGTGGCACACCGGCGCCCGTGATTTGGCAGGAGGTGCGCGCCTACTCCCCGACTCCCCTGGGACTATCTACTGCACCCGACAATCCATTTTGGCCGCGCGGTGATGTGTTTGGTGGAAGTAGCAGGAGTAAGTACAAGACTCACCGCCTGCTTTAGCACATGTGCCTCAAAGTCCACAGCCTCTCACTCGCAGGCGTGCCACTACGGCTGCCGTGATTTGGCAGGAGGTGCGCGCCTACTCCCCAACTCCCCTGGGACTATCTTGTGCACCCGGGAATCCGTTTTGGCCGCGCGGTGATGTGTTTCGTGGAAGTAGCAGGCGTGAGTACAAGGCTCGCCCTTTCCTCTTGCACACCGTCTCACTCTCACGCATGCCACTCCGTCGCCCGTGAGTTCCCGGAGTTGCGCCTCTATTGGCGAGGTTCCCCTGGGTCTAGTGCACCTGGGATATCATGTTGGTGGCGTTGTCATGCGTTTCGTGGAAGTGGCAGGCGTGAGTACAGGACTCACCGCCTTCTTTAGCACATGTGCCTCACAGTGCACAGCCTCTCACTCGCAGGCGTGCCACTACGGCTGCCGTGATTTGGCAGGAGGTGCCCGACTACTCTCCAACTCCCCTGGGACTATCTACTGCACCCGGCAATCCGTTTTGTCCGCGTTGTCATGCGTTTCGTGGAAGTGGCATGCGTTGTCATACAAGGCTCACCGCCTTCTTTAGCACATGTGCCTCATAGTGCACAGCCTCTCACTCGCAGGCGTGCCACACCGGCGCCCGTGATTTGGCAGGAGGTGCGCGCCTACTCCCCGACTCCCCTGGGACTATCTACTGCACCCGACAATCCATTTTGGCCGCGCTGTGATGTGTTTGGTGGAAGTAGCAGGAGTAACTACAAGACTCACCGCCTGCTTTAGCACATGTGCCTCAAAGTTCACAGCCTCTCACTCGCAGGCGTGCCACTACGGCTGCCGTGATTTGGCAGGAGGTGCGCGCCTACTCCCCAACTCCCCTGGGACTATCTTGTGCACCCGGGAATCCGTTTTGGCCGCGCGGTGATGTGTTTGGTGGAAGTAGCAGGAGTAAGTACAAGACTCACCGCCTGCTTTAGCACATGTGCCTCAAAGTCCACAGCCTCTCACTCGCAGGCGTGCCACTACGGCTGCCGTGATTTGGCAGGAGGTGCGCGCCTACTCCCCAACTCCCCTGGGACTATCTTGTGCACCCGGGAATCCGTTTTGGCCGCGCGGTGATGTGTTTCGTGGAAGTAGCAGGCGTGAGTACAAGGCTCGCCCTTTCCTCTTGCACACCGTCTCACTCTCACGCATGCCACTCCGTCGCCCGTGAGTTCCCGGAGTTGCGCCTCTATTGGCGAGGTTCCCCTGGGTCTAGTGCACCTGGGATTTCATTTTGGTGGCGTTGTCATGCCTTTCGTGGAAGTGGCAGGCGTGAGTACAGGACTCACCGCCTTCTTTAGCACATGTGCCTCACAGTGCACAGCCTCTCACTCGCAGGCGTGCCACTACGGCTGCCGTGATTTGGCAGGAGGTGCCCGACTACTCTCCAACTCCCCTGGGACTATCGAGGGCACCCGGGAATCCGTTTTGTCCGCGTTGTCATGCGTTTCGTGGAAGTGGCATGCGTTGTCATACAAGGCTCACCGCCTTCTTTAGCACATGTGCCTCATAGTGCACAGCCTCTCACTCGCAGGCGTGCCACACCGGCGCCCGTGATTTGGCAGGAGGTGCGCGCCTACTCCCCGACTCCCCTGGGACTATCTTGTGCACCCGACAATCCATTTTGGCCGCGCGGTGATGTGTTTGGTGGAAGTAGCAGGAGTAAGTACAAGACTCACCGCCTGCTTTAGCACATGTGCCTCAAAGTCCACAGCCTCTCACTCGCAGGCGTGCCACTACGGCTGCCGTGATTTGGCAGGAGGTGCGCGCCTACTCCCCAACTCCCCTGGGACTATCTTGTGCACCCGGGAATCCGTTTTGGCCGCGCGGTGATGTGTTTCGTGGAAGTAGCAGGCGTGAGTACAAGGCTCGCCCTTTCCTCTTGCACACCGTCTCACTCTCACGCATGCCACTCCGTCGCCCGTGAGTTCCCGGAGTTGCGCCTCTATTGGCGAGGTTCCCCTGGGTCTAGTGCACCTGGGATTTCATGTTGGTGGCGTTGTCATGCGTTTCGTGGAAGTGGCAGGCGTGAGTACAGGACTCACCGCCTTCTTTAGCACATGTGCCTCACAGTGCACAGCCTCTCACTCGCAGGCGTGCCACTACGGCTGCCGTGATTTGGCAGGAGGTGCCCGACTACTCTCCAACTCCCCTGGGACTATCTACTGCACCCGGCAATCCGTTTTGTCCGCGTTGTCATGCGTTTCGTGGAAGTGGCATGCGTTGTCATACAAGGCTCACCGCCTTCTTTAGCACATGTGCCTCATAGTGCACAGCCTCTCACTCGCAGGCGTGCAACACCGGCGCCCGTGATTTGGCAGGAGGTGCGCGCCTACTCCCCGACTCCCCTGGGACTATCTACTGCACCCGACAATCCATTTTGGCCGCGCTGTGATGTGTTTGGTGGAAGTAGCAGGAGTAAGTACAAGACTCACCGCCTGCTTTAGCACATGTGCCTCAAAGTTCACAGCCTCTCACTCGCAGGCGTGCCACTACGGCTGCCGTGATTTGGCAGGAGGTGCGCGCCTACTCCCCAACTCCCCTGGGACTATCTTGTGCACCCGGGAATCCGTTTTGGCCGCGCGGTGATGTGTTTGGTGGAAGTAGCAGGAGTAAGTACAAGACTCACCGCCTGCTTTAGCACATGTGCCTCAAAGTCCACAGCCTCTCACTCGCAGGCGTGCCACTACGGCTGCCGTGATTTGGCAGGAGGTGCGCGCCTACTCCCCAACTCCCCTGGGACTATCTTGTGCACCCGGGAATCCGTTTTGGCCGCGCGGTGATGTGTTTCGTGGAAGTAGCAGGCGTGAGTACAAGGCTCGCCCTTTCCTCTTGCACACCGTCTCACTCTCACGCATGCCACTCCGTCGCCCGTGAGTTCCCGGAGTTGCGCCTCTATTGGCGAGGTTCCCCTGGGTCTAGTGCACCTGGGATTTCATTTTGGTGGCGTTGTCATGCGTTTCGTGGAAGTGGCAGGCGTGAGTACAGGACTCACCGCCTTCTTTAGCACATGTGCCTCACAGTGCACAGCCTCTCACTCGCAGGCGTGCCACTACGGCTGCCGTGATTTGGCAGGAGGTGCCCGACTACTCTCCAACTCCCCTGGGACTATCGAGGGCACCCGGGAATCCGTTTTGTCCGCGTTGTCATGCGTTTCGTGGAAGTGGCATGCGTTGTCATACAAGGCTCACCGCCTTCTTTAGCACATGTGCCTCATAGTGCACAGCTTCTCACTCGCAGGCGTGCCACACCGGCGCCCGTGATTTGGCAGGAGGTGCGCGCCTACTCCCCGACTCCCCTGGGACTATCTACTGCACCCGACAATCCATTTTGGCCGCGCTGTGATGTGTTTGGTGGAAGTAGCAGGAGTAAGTACAAGACTCACCGCCTGCTTTAGCACATGTGCCTCAAAGTTCACAGCCTCTCACTCGCAGGCGTGCCACTACGGCTGCCGTGATTTGGCAGGAGGTGCGCGCCTACTCCCCAACTCCCCTGGGACTATCTTGTGCACCCGGGAATCCGTTTTGGCCGCGCGGTGATGTGTTTGGTGGAAGTAGCAGGAGTAAGTACAAGACTCACCGCCTGCTTTAGCACATGTGCCTCAAAGTCCACAGCCTCTCACTCGCAGGCGTGCCACTACGGCTGCCGTGATTTGGCAGGAGGTGCGCGCCTACTCCCCAACTCCCCTGGGACTATCTTGTGCACCCGGGAATCCGTTTTGGCCGCGCGGTGATGTGTTTCGTGGAAGTAGCAGGCGTGAGTACAAGGCTCGCCCTTTCCTCTTGCACACCGTCTCACTCTCACGCATGCCACTCCGTCGCCCGTGAGTTCCCGGAGTTGCGCCTCTATTGGCGAGGTTCCCCTGGGTCTAGTGCACCTGGGATTTCATTTTGGTGGCGTTGTCATGCGTTTCGTGGAAGTGGCAGGCGTGAGTACAGGACTCACCGCCTTCTTTAGCACATGTGCCTCACAGTGCACAGCCTCTCACTCGCAGGCGTGCCACTACGGCTGCCGTGATTTGGCAGGAGGTGCCCGACTACTCTCCAACTCCCCTGGGACTATCGAGTGCACCCGGGAATCCGTTTTGTCCGCGTTGTCATGCGTTTCGTGGAAGTGGCATGCGTTGTCATACAAGGCTCACCGCCTTCTTTAGCACATGTGCCTCATAGTGCACAGCCTCTCACTCGCAGGCGTGCCACACCGGCGCCCGTGATTTGGCAGGAGGTGCGCGCCTACTCCCCGACTCCCCTGGGACTATCTACTGCACCCGACAATTCATTTTGGCCGCGCGGTGATGTGTTTGGTGGAAGTAGCAGGAGTAAGTACAAGACTCACCGCCTGCTTTAGCACATGTGCCTCAAAGTCCACAGCCTCTCACTCGCAGGCGTGCCACTACGGCTGCCGTGATTTGGCAGGAGGTGCGCGCCTACTCCCCAACTCCCCTGGGACTATCTTGTGCACCCGGGAATCCGTTTTGGCCGCGCGGTGATGTGTTTCGTGGAAGTAGCAGGCGTGAGTACAAGGCTCGCCCTTTCCTCTTGCACACCGTCTCACTCTCACGCATGCCACTCCGTCGCCCGTGAGTTCCCGGAGTTGCGCCTCTATTGGCGAGGTTCCCCTGGGTCTAGTGCACCTGGGATTTCATGTTGGTGGCGTTGTCATGCGTTTCGTGGAAGTGGCAGGCGTGAGTACAGGACTCACCGCCTTCTTTAGCACATGTGCCTCACAGTGCACAGCCTCTCACTCGCAGGCGTGCCACTACGGCTGCCGTGATTTGGCAGGAGGTGCCCGACTACTCTCCAACTCCCCTGGGACTATCTACTGCACCCGGCAATCCGTTTTGTCCGCGTTGTCATGCGTTTCGTGGAAGTGGCATGCGTTGTCATACAAGGCTCACCGCCTTCTTTAGCACATGTGCCTCATAGTGCACAGCCTCTCACTCGCAGGCGTGCCACACCGGCGCCCGTGATTTGGCAGGAGGTGCGCGCCTACTCCCCGACTCCCCTGGGACTATCTACTGCACCCGACAATCCATTTTGGCCGCGCTGTGATGTGTTTGGTGGAAGTAGCAGGAGTAAGTACAAGACTCACCGCCTGCTTTAGCACATGTGCCTCAAAGTTCACAGCCTCTCACTCGCAGGCGTGCCACTACGGCTGCCGTGATTTGGCAGGAGGTGCGCGCCTACTCCCCAACTCCCCTGGGACTATCTTGTGCACCCGGGAATCCGTTTTGGCCGCGCGGTGATGTGTTTGGTGGAAGTAGCAGGAGTAAGTACAAGACTCACCGCCTGCTTTAGCACATGTGCCTCAAAGTCCACAGCCTCTCACTCGCAGGCGTGCCACTACGGCTGCCGTGATTTGGCAGGAGGTGCGCGCCTACTCCCCAACTCCCCTGGGACTATCTTGTGCACCCGGGAATCCGTTTTGGCCGCGCGGTGATGTGTTTCGTGGAAGTAGCAGGCGTGAGTACAAGGCTCGCCCTTTCCTCTTGCACACCGTCTCACTCTCACGCATGCCACTCCGTCGCCCGTGAGTTCCCGGAGTTGCGCCTCTATTGGCGAGGTTCCCCTGGGTCTAGTGCACCTGGGATTTCATTTTGGTGGCGTTGTCATGCGTTTCGTGGAAGTGGCAGGCGTGAGTACAGGACTCACCGCCTTCTTTAGCACATGTGCCTCACAGTGCACAGCCTCTCACTCGCAGGCGTGCCACTACGGCTGCCGTGATTTGGCAGGAGGTGCCCGACTACTCTCCAACTCCCCTGGGACTATCGAGGGCACCCGGGAATCCGTTTTGTCCGCGTTGTCATGCGTTTCGTGGAAGTGGCATGCGTTGTCATACAAGGCTCACCGCCTTCTTTAGCACATGTGCCTCATAGTGCACAGCCTCTCACTCGCAGGCGTGCCACACCGGCGCCCGTGATTTGGCAGGAGGTGCGCGCCTACTCCCCGACTCCCCTGGGACTATCTACTGCACCCGACAATCCATTTTGGCCGCGCGGTGATGTGTTTGGTGGAAGTAGCAGGAGTAAGTACAAGACTCACCGCCTGCTTTAGCACATGTGCCTCAAAGTCCACAGCCTCTCACTCGCAGGCGTGCCACTACGGCTGCCGTGATTTGGCAGGAGGTGCGCGCCTACTCCCCAACTCCCCTGGGACTATCTTGTGCACCCGGGAATCCGTTTTGGCCGCGCGGTGATGTGTTTCGTGGAAGTAGCAGGCGTGAGTACAAGGCTCGCCCTTTCCTCTTGCACACCGTCTAACTCTCACGCATGCCACTCCGTCGCCCGTGAGTTCCCGGAGTTGCGCCTCTATTGGCGAGGTTCCCCTGGGTCTAGTGCACCTGGGATTTCATTTTGGTGGCGTTGTCATGCGTTTCGTGGAAGTGGCAGGCGTGAGTACAGGACTCACCGCCTTCTTTAGCACATGTGCCTCACAGTGCACAGCCTCTCACTCGCAGGCGTGCCACTACGGCTGCCGTGATTTGGCAGGAGGTGCCCGACTACTCTCCAACTCCCCTGGGACTATCTACTGCACCCGGCAATCCGTTTTGTCCGCGTTGTCATGCGTTTCGTGGAAGTGGCATGCGTTGTCATACAAGGCTCACCGCCTTCTTTAGCACATGTGCCTCATAGTGCACAGCCTCTCACTCGCAGGCGTGCCACACCGGCGCCCGTGATTTGGCAGGAGGTGCGCGCCTACTCCCCGACTCCCCTGGGACTATCTACTGCACCCGACAATCCATTTTGGCCGCGCTGTGATGTGTTTGGTGGAAGTAGCAGGAGTAAGTACAAGACTCACCGCCTGCTTTAGCACATGTGCCTCAAAGTTCACAGCCTCTCACTCGCAGGCGTGCCACTACGGCTGCCGTGATTTGGCAGGAGGTGCGCGCCTACTCCCCAACTCCCCTGGGACTATCTTGTGCACCCGGGAATCCGTTTTGGCCGCGCGGTGATGTGTTTGGTGGAAGTAGCAGGAGTAAGTACAAGACTCACCGCCTGCTTTAGCACATGTGCCTCAAAGTCCACAGCCTCTCACTCGCAGGCGTGCCACTACGGCTGCCGTGATTTGGCAGGAGGTGCGCGCCTACTCCCCAACTCCCCTGGGACTATCTTGTGCACCCGGGAATCCGTTTTGGCCGCGCGGTGATGTGTTTCGTGGAAGTAGCAGGCGTGAGTACAAGGCTCGCCCTTTCCTCTTGCACACCGTCTCACTCTCACGCATGCCACTCCGTCGCCCGTGAGTTCCCGGAGTTGCTCCTCTATTGGCGAGGTTCCCCTGGGTCTAGTGCACCTGGGATTTCATGTTGGTGGCGTTGTCATGCGTTTCGTGGAAGTGGCAGGCGTGAGTACAGGACTCACCGCCTTCTTTAGC
This sequence comes from Stylophora pistillata, assembly GCF_964205215.1. NCBI lineage: Eukaryota > Metazoa > Cnidaria > Anthozoa > Scleractinia > Pocilloporidae > Stylophora > Stylophora pistillata. The sequence continues at coordinate 121,489 of NW_028290842.1, forward strand.
ACATGTGCCTCACAGTGCACAGCCTCTCACTCGCAGGCGTGCCACTACGGCTGCCGTGATTTGGCAGGAGGTGCCCGACTACTCTCCAACTCCCCTGGGACTATCTACTGCACCCGGGAATCCGTTTTGTCCGCGTTGTCATGCGTTTCGTGGAAGTGGCATGCGTTGTCATACAAGGCTCACCGCCTTCTTTAGCACATGTGCCTCATAGTGCACAGCCTCTCACTCGCAGGCGTGCCACTACGGCGCCCGTGATTTGGCAGGAGGTGCGCGCCTACTCTCCAACTCCCCTGGGACTATCGAGTGCACGCGGGAATCCATTTTAGCCGCGTGGTGATGTGTTTCGTGGAAGTGGCAGGCGTAAGTTCAAGAGTCACCCCTTCCTCTTTCACAGCCTTTCACTGTCACCCATGCCCCTCCGTCGCCCGTAATTTCCCGGAGTTGCGCGTCTATTGCCGAGGTTCCCCTGGGTCTAGTGCACCTGGGATTTCATTTTGGTGGCGTTTTCATGCGTTTCGTGGAAGTGGCAGGCGTGAGTACAGGACTCACCGCCTTCTTTAGCACATGTGCCTCACAGTGCACAGCCTCTCACTCGCAGGCGTGCCACACCGGCGCCCGTGATTTGGCAGGAGGTGCGCGCCTACTCCCCGACTCCCCTGGGACTATCTACTGCACCCGACAATCCATTTTGGCCGCGCTGTGATGTGTTTGGTGGAAGTAGCAGGAGGAAGTACAAGACTCACCGCCTGCTTTAGCACATGTGCCTCAAAGTTCACAGCCTCTCACTCGCAGGCGTGCCACTACGGCTGCCGTGATTTGGCAGGAGGTGCGCGCCTACTCCCCGACTCCCCTGGGACTATCTTGTGCACCCGGGAATCCGTTTTGGCCGCGCGGTGATGTGTTTGGTGGAAGTAGCAGGAGTAAGTACAAGACTCACCGCCTGCTTTGGCACATGTGCCTCAAAGTCCACAGCCTCTCACTCGCAGGCGTGCCACTACGGCTGCCGTGATTTGGCAGGAGGTGCGCGCCTACTCCCCAACTCCCCTGGGACTATCTTGTGCACCCGGGAATCCGTTTTGGCCGCGCGGTGATGTGTTTCGTGGAAGTAGCAGGCGTGAGTACAAGGCTCGCCCTTTCCTCTTGCACACCGTCTCACTCTCACGCATGCCACTCCGTCGCCCGTGAGTTCCCGGAGTTGCGCCTCTATTGGCGAGGTTCCCCTGGGTCTAGTGCACCTGGGATTTCATGTTGGTGGCGTTGTCATGCGTTTCGTGGAAGTGGCAGGCGTGAGTACAGGACTCACCGCTTTCTTTAGCACAAGTGCCTCACAGTGCACAGCCTCTCACTCGCAGGCGTGCCACTACGGCTGCCGTGATTTGGCAGGAGGTGCCCGACTACTCTCCAACTCCCCTGGGACTATCTACTGCACCCGGGAATCCGTTTTGTCCGCGTTGTCATGCGTTTCGTGGAAGTGGCATGCGTTGTCATACAAGGCTCACCGCCTTCTTTAGCACATGTGCCTCATAGTGCACAGCCTCTCACTCGCAGGCGTGCCACTACGGCTCCCGTGATTTGGCAGGAGGTGCGCGCCTACTCTCCAACTCCCCTGGGACTATCGAGTGCACGCGGGAATCCATTTTAGCCGCGTGGTGATGTGTTTCGTGGAAGTGGCAGGCGTGAGTTCAAGAGTCACCCCTACCTCTTTCACAGCCTTTCACTGTCACCCATGCCCCTCCGTCGCCCGTGATTTTCCGGAGTTGCGCGTCTATTGCCGAGGTTCCCCTGGGTCTAGTGCACCTGGGATTTTATTTTGGTGGCGTTTTCATCCGTTTCGTGGAAGTGGCAGGCGTGAGTACAGGACTCACCGCCTTGTTTAGCACATGTGCCTCACAGTGCACAGCCTCTCACTCGCAGGCGTGCCACACCGGCGCCCGTGATTTGGCAGGAGGTGCGCGCCTACTCCTCGACTCCCCTGGGACTATCTACTGCACCCGACAAACCATTTTGGCCGCGCTGTGATGTGTTTGGTGGAAGTAGCAGGAGGAAGTACAAGACTCACCGCCTGCTTTAGCACATGTGCCTCAAAGTTCACAGCTTCTCACTCGCAGGCGTGCCACTACGGCTGCCGTGATTTGGCAGGAGGTGCGCGCCTACTCCCCGACTCCTCTGGGACTATCTTGTGCACCCGGGAATCCGTTTTGGCCGCGCGGTGATGTGTTTGGTGGAAGTAGCAGGAGTAAGTACAAGACTCACCGCCTGCTTTAGCACATGTGCCTCAAAGTCCACAGCCTCTCACTCGCAGGCGTGCCACTACGGCTGCCGTGATTTGGCAGGAGGTGCGCGCCTACTCCCCAACTCCCCTGGGACTATCTTGTGCACCCGGGAATCCGTTTTGGCCGCGCGGTGATGTGTTTCGTGGAAGTAGCAGGCGTGAGTACAAGGCTCGCCCTTTCCTCTTGCACACCGTCTCACTCTCACGCATGCCACTCCGTCGCCCGTGAGTTCCCGGAGTTGCGCCTCTATTGGCGAGGTTTCCCTTGGTCTAGTGCACCTGGGATTTCATGTTGGTGGCGTTGTCATGCGTTTCGTGGAAGTGGCAGGCGTGAGTACAGGACTCACCGCCTTCTTTAGCACATGTGCCTCACAGTGCACAGCCTCTCACTCGCAGGCGTGCCACTACGGCTGCCGTGATTTGGCAGGAGGTGCCCGACTACTCTCCAACTCCCCTGAGACTATCGAGTGCACCCGGCAATCCGTTTTGTCCGCGTTGTCATGCGTTTCGTGGAAGTGGCATGCGTTGTCATACAAGGCTCACCGCCTTCTTTAGCACATGTGCCTCATAGTGCACAGCCTCTCACTCGCAGGCGTGCCACACCGGCGCCCGTGATTTGGCAGGAGGTGCGCGCCTACTCCCCGACTCCCCTGGGACTATCTACTGCACCCGACAATCCATTTTGGCCGCGCTGTGATGTGTTTGGTGGAAGTAGCAGGAGTAAGTACAAGACTCACCGCCTGCTTTAGCACATGTGCCTCAAAGTCCACAGCCTCTCACTCGCAGGCGTGCCACTACGGCTGCCGTGATTTGGCAGGAGGTGCGCGCCTACTCCCCAACTCCCCTGGGACTATCTTGTGCACCCGGGAATCCGTTTTGGCCGCGCGGTGATGTGTTTCGTGGAAGTAGCAGGCGTGAGTACAAGGCTCGCCCTTTCCTCTTGCACACCGTCTCACTCTCACGCATGCCACTCCGTCGCCCGTGAGTTCCCGGAGTTGCGCCTCTATTGGCGAGGTTCCCCTGGGTCTAGTGCACGTGGGATTTCATGTTGGTGGCGTTGTCATGCGTTTCGTGGAAGTGGCAGGCGTGAGTACAGGACTCACCGCCTTCTTTAGCACAAGTGCCTCACAGTGCACAGCCTCTCACTCGCAGGCGTGCCACTACGGCTGCCGTGATTTGGCAGGAGGTGCCCGACTACTCTCCAACTCCCCTGGGACTATCTACTGCACCCGGCAATCCGTTTTGTGCGCGTTGTCATGCGTTTCGTGGAAGTGGCATGCGTTGTCATACAAGCCTCACCGCCTTCTTTAGCACATGTGCCTCTTAGTGCACAGTCTCTCACTCGCAGGCGTGTCACGCCGACGCCAGTGACTTCCAGGAGGAGCGCGCCTACTCCCCAATTCCCCTGAGACTATCTACTGCACCCGGGAATCCATTTTGGCCGCGTGGTCATTTGTTTCATGCAAGTAGCGGGCGTGAGTACAAGACTCACCGCCTTTTTTAGCACATGTGCCTCACAGTGCACAGCCTCTCACTCGCAGGCGTGCCACTACGGCTGCCGTGATTTGGCAGGAGGTGCCCGACTACTCTCCAACTCCCCTGGGACTATCGAGTGCACCCAGGATCCGTTTTGTCCGCGTTGTCATGCGTTTCGTGGAAGTGGCATGCGTTGTCATACAAGGCTCACCGCCTTCTTTAGCACATGTGCCTCATAGTGCACAGCCTCTCACTCGCAGGCGTGCCACACCGGCGCCCGTGATTTGGCAGGAGGTGCGCGCCTACTCCCCGACTCCCCTGGGACTATCTACTGCACCCGACAATCCATTTTGGCCGCGCTGTGATGTGTTTGGTGGAAGTAGCAGGAGTAAGTACAAGACTCACCGCCTCCTTTAGCACATGTGCCTCAAAGTCCACAGCCTCTCACTCGCAGGCGTGCCACTACGGCTGCCGTGATTTGGCAGGAGGTGCGCGCCTACTCCCCAACTCCCCTGGGACTATCTTGTGCACCCGGGAATCCGTTTTGGCCGCGCGGTGATGTGTTTCGTGGAAGTAGCAGGCGTGAGTACAAGGCTCGCCCTTTCCTCTTGCACACCGTCTCACTCTCACGCATGCCACTCCGTCGCCCGTGAGTTCCCGGAGTTGCGCCTCTATTGGCGAGGTTCCCCTGGGTCTAGTGCACCTGGGATTTCATGTTGGTGGCGTTGTCATGCGTTTCGTGGAAGTGGCAGGCGTGAGTACAGGACTCACCGCCTTCTTTAGCACAAGTGCCTCACAGTGCACAGCCTCTCACTCGCAGGCGTGCCACTACGGCTGCCGTGATTTGGCAGGAGGTGCCCGACTACTCTCCAACTCCCCTGGGACTATCTACTGCACCCGGGAATCCGTTTTGTTCGCGTTGTCATGCGTTTCGTGGAAGTGGCATGCGTTGTCATACAAGGCTCACCGCCTTCTTTAGCACATGTGCCTCATAGTGCACAGCATCTCACTCGCAGGCGTGCCACTACGGCTCCCGTGATTTGGCAGGAGGTGCGCGCCTACTCTCCAACTCCCCTGGGACTATCGAGTGCACGCGGGAATCCATTTTAGCCGCGTGGTGATGTGTTTCGTGGAAGTGGCAGGCGTGAGTTCAAGAGTCACCCCTTCCTCTTTCACAGCCTTTCACTGTCACCCATGCCCCTCCGTCGCCCGTGATTTCCCGGAGTTGCGCGTCTATTGCCGAGGTTCCCCTGGGTCTAGTGCACCTGGGATTTCATTTTGGTGGCGTTTTCATGCGTTTCGTGGAAGTGGCAGGCGTGAGTACAGGACTCACCGCCTTCTTTAGCACATGTGCCTCACAGTGCACAGCCTCTCACTCGCAGGCGTGCCACACCGGCGCCCGTGATTTGGCAGGAGGTGCGCGCCTACTCCCCGACTCCCCTGGGACTATCTACTGCACCCGACAATCCATTTTGGCCGCGCTGTGATGTGTTTGGTGGAAGTAGCAGGAGGAAGTACAAGACTCACCGCCTGCTTTAGCACATGTGCCTCAAAGTTCACAGCCTCTCACTCGCAGGCGTGCCACTACGGCTGCCGTGATTTGGCAGGAGGTGCGCGCCTACTCCCCGACTCCCCTGGGACTATCTTGTGCACCCGGGAATCCGTTTTGGCCGCGCGGTGATGTGTTTGGTGGAAGTAGCAGGAGTAAGTACAAGACTCACCGCCTGCTTTAGCACATGTGCCTCAAAGTCCACAGCCTCTCACTCGCAGGCGTGCCACTACGGCTGCCGTGATTTGGCAGGAGGTGCGCGCCTACTCCCCAACTCCCCTGGGACTATCTTGTGCACCCGGGAATCCGTTTTGGCCGCGCGGTGATGTGTTTCGTGGAAGTAGCAGGCGTGAGTACAAGGCTCGCCCTTTCCTCTTGCACACCGTCTCACTCTCACGCATGCCACTCCGTCGCCCGTGAGTTCCCGGAGTTGCGCCTCTATTGGCGAGGTTCCCCTGGGTCTAGTGCACCTGGGATTTCATGTTGGTGGCGTTGTCATGCGTTTCGTGGAAGTGGCAGGCGTGAGTACAGGACTCACCGCCTTCTTTAGCACATGTGCCTCACAGTGCACAGCCTCTCACTCGCAGGCGTGCCACTACGGCTGCCGTGATTTGGCAGGAGGTGCCCGACTACTCTCCAACTCCCCTGGGACTATCGAGTGCACCCGGCAATCCGTTTTGTCCGCGTTGTCATGCGTTTCGTGGAAGTGGCATGCGTTGTCATACAAGGCTCACCGCCTTCTTTAGCACATGTGCCTCATAGTGCACAGCCTCTCACTCGCAGGCGTGCCACACCGGCGCCCGTGATTTGGCAGGAGGTGCGCGCCTACTCCCCGACTCCCCTGGGACTATCTACTGCACCCGACAATCCATTTTGGCCGCGCTGTGATGTGTTTGGTGGAAGTAGCAGAAGTAAGTACAAGACTCACCGCCTGCTTTAGCACATGTGCCTCAAAGTCCACAGCCTCTCACTCGCAGGCGTGCCACTACGGCTGCCGTGATTTGGCAGGAGGTGCGCGCCTACTCCCCAACTCCCCTGGGACTATCTTGTGCACCCGGGAATCCGTTTTGGCCGCGCGGTGATGTGTTTCGTGGAAGTAGCAGGCGTGAGTACAAGGCTCGCCCTTTCCTCTTGCACACCGTCTCACTCTCACGCATGCCACTCCGTCGCCCGTGAGTTCCCGGAGTTGCGCCTCTATTGGCGAGGCTCCCCTGGGTCTAGTGCACCTGGGATTTCATGTTGGTGGCGTTGTCATGCGTTTCGTGGAAGTGGCAGGCGTGAGTACAGGACTCACCGCCTTCTTTAGCACAAGTGCCTCACAGTGCACAGCCTCTCACTCGCAGGCGTGCCACTACGGCTGCCGTGATTTGGCAGGAGGTGCCCGACTACTCTCCAACTCCCCTGGGACTATCTACTGCACCCGGCAATCCGTTTTGTCCGCGTTGTCATGCGTTTCGTGGAAGTGGCATGCGTTGTCATACAAGGCTCACCGCCTTCTTTAGCACATGTGCCTCTTAGTGCACAGTCTCTCACTCGCAGGCGTGGCACGCCGACGCCAGTGACTTGCAGGAGGAGCGCGCCTACTCCCCAATTTCCCTGAGACTATCTACTGCACCTGGGAATCCATTTTGGCCGCGTGGTCATTTGTTTCATGCAAGTAGCGGGCGTGAGTACAAGACTCACCGCCTTTTTTAGCACATGTGCCTCATAGTGCACAGCCTCTCACTCGCAGGCGTGCCACACCGGCGCCCGTTATTTGGCAGGAGGTGCGCGCCTACTCCCCGACTCCCCTGGGACTATCTACTGCACCCGACAATCCATTTTGGCCGCGCTGTGATGTGTTTGGTGGAAGTAGCAGGAGTAAGTACAAGACTTACCGCCTGCTTTAGCACATGTGCCTCAAAGTCCACAGCCTCTCACTCGCAAGCGTGTCACTACGGCTGCCGTGATTTGGCAGGAGGTGCGCGCCTACTCCCCAACTCCCCTGGGACTATCTTGTGCACCCGGGAATCCGTTTTGGCCGCGCGGTGATGTGTTTCGTGGAAGTAGCAGGCGTGAGTACAAGGCTCGCCCTTTCCTCTTGCACACCGTCTCACTCTCACGCATGCCACTCCGTCGCCCGTGAGTTCCCGGAGTTGCGCCTCTATTGGCGAGGTTCCCCTGGGTCTAGTGCACCTGGGATTTCATTTTGGTGGCGTTGTCATGCCTTTCGTGGAAGTGGCAGGCGTGAGTACAGGACTCACCGCCTTCTTTAGCACATGTGCCTCACAGTGCACAGCCTCTCACTCGCAGGCGTGCCACTACGGCTGCCGTGATTTGGCAGGAGGTGCCCGACTACTCTCCAACTCCCCTGGGACTATCGAGTGCACCCGGCAATCCGTTTTGTCCGCGTTGTCATGCGTTTCGTGGAAGTGGCATGCGTTGTCATACAAGGCTCACCGCCTTCTTTAGCACATGTGCCTCATAGTGCACAGCCTCTCACTCGCAGGCGTGCCACACCGGCGCCCGTGATTTGGCAGGAGGTGCGCGCCTACTCCCCGACTCCCCTGGGACTATCTACTGCACCCGACAATCCATTTTGGCCGCGCTGTGATGTGTTTGGTGGAAGTAGCAGGAGTAAGTACAAGACTCACCGCCTGCTTTAGCACATGTGCCTCAAAGTCCACAGCCTCTCACTCGCAGGCGTGCCACTACGGCTGCCGTGATTTGGCAGGAGGTGCGCGCCTACTCCCCAACTCCCCTGGGACTATCTTGTGCACCCGGGAATCCGTTTTGGCCGCGCGGTGATGTGTTTCGTGGAAGTAGCAGGCGTGAGTACAAGGCTCGCCCTTTCCTCTTGCACACCGTCTCACTCTCACGCATGCCACTCCGTTGCCCGTGAGTTCCCGGAGTTGCGCCTCTATTGGCGAGGTTCCCCTGGGTCTAGTGCACCTGGGATTTCATGTTGGTGGCGTTGTCATGCGTTTCGTGGAAGTGGCAGGCGTGAGTACAGGACTCACCGCCTTCTTTAGCACATGTGCCTCACAGTGCACAGCCTCTCACTCGCAGGCGTGCCACTACGGCTGCCGTGATTTGGCAGGAGGTGCCCGACTACTCTCCAACTCCCCTGGGACTATCTACTGCACCCGGGAATCCGTTTTGTCCGCGTTGTCATGCGTTTCGTGGAAGTGGCATGCGTTGTCATACAAGGCTCACCGCCTTCTTTAGCACATGTGCCTCATAGTGCACAGCCTCTCACTCGCAGGCGTGCCACTACGGCTGCCGTGATTTGGCAGGAGGTGCCCGACTACTCTCCAACTCCCCTGGGACTATCTACTGCACCCGGGAATCCGTTTTGTCCGCGTTGTCATGCGTTTCGTGGAAGTGGCATGCGTTGTCATACAAGGCTCACCGCCTTCTTTAGCACATGTGCCTCATAGTGCACAGCCTCTCACTCGCAGGCGTGCCACACCGGCGCCCGTGATTTGGCAGGAGGTGCGCGCCTACTCCCCGACTCCCCTGGGACTATCTACTGCACCCGACAATCCATTTTGGCCGCGCTGTGATGTGTTTGGTGGAAGTAGCAGGAGTAAGTACAAGACTCACCGCCTGCTTTAGCACATGTGCCTCAAAGTTCACAGCCTCTCACTCGCAGGCGTGCCACTACGGCTGCCGTGATTTGGCAGGAGGTGCGGGCCTACTCCCCAACTCCCCTGGGACTATCTTGTGCACCCGGGAATCCGTTTTGGCCGCGCGGTGATGTGTTTGGTGGAAGTAGCAGGAGTAAGTACAAGACTCACCGCCTGCTTTAGCACATGTGCCTCAAAGTCCACAGCCTCTCACTCGCAGGCGTGCCACTACGGCTGCCGTGATTTGGCAGGAGGTGCGCGCCTACTCCCCAACTCCCCTGGGACTATCTTGTGCACCCGGGAATCCGTTTTGGCCGCGCGGTGATGTGTTTCGTGGAAGTAGCAGGCGTGAGTACAAGGCTCGCCCTTTCCTCTTGCACACCGTCTCACTCTCACGCATGCCACTCCGTCGCCCGTGAGTTCCCGGAGTTGCGCCTCTATTGGCGAGGTTCCCCTGGGTCTAGTGCACCTGGGATTTCATGTTGGTGGCGTTGTCATGCGTTTCGTGGAAGTGGCAGGCGTGAGTACAGGACTCACCGCCTTCTTTAGCACAAGTGCCTCACAGTGCACAGCCTCTCACTCGCAGGCGTGCCACTACGGCTGCCGTGATTTGGCAGGAGGTGCCCGACTACTCTCCAACTCCCCTGGGACTATCTACTGCACCCGGGAATCCGTTTTGTCCGCGTTGTCATGCGTTTCGTGGAAGTGGCATGCGTTGTCATACAAGGCTCACCGCCTTCTTTAGCACATGTGCCTTATAGTGCACAGCCTCTCACTCGCAGGCGTGCCACTACGGCTCCCGTGATTTGGCAGGAGGTGCGCGCCTACTCTCCAACTCCCCTGGGACTATCTACTGCACCCGGGAATCCGTTTTGTCCGCGTTGTCATGCGTTTCGTGGAAGTGGCATGCGTTGTCATACAAGGCTCACCGCCTTCTTTAGCACATGTGCCTCATAGTGCACAGCCTCTCACTCGCAGGCGTGCCACACCGGCGCCCGTGATTTGGCAGGAGGTGCGCGCCTACTCCCCGACTCCCCTGGGACTATCTACTGCACCCGACAATCCATTTTGGCCGCGCTGTGATGTGTTTGGTGGAAGCAGCAGGAGTAAGTACAAGACTCACCGCCTGCTTTAGCACATGTGCCTCAAATTTCACAGCCTCTCACTCGCAGGCGTGCCACTACGGCTGCCGTGATTTGGCAGGAGGTGCGCGCCTACTCCCCAACTCCCCTGGGACTATCTTGTGCACCCGGGAATCCGTTTTGGCCGCGCGGTGATGTGTTTGGTGGAAGTAGCAGGAGTAAGTACAAGACTCACCGCCTGCTTTAGCACATGTGCCTCAAAGTCCACAGCCTCTCACTCGCAGGCGTGCCACTACGGCTGCCGCGATTTGGTAGGAGGTGCGCGCCTACTCCCCAACTCCCCTGGGACTATCTTGTGCACCCGGGAATCCGTTTTGGCTGCGCGGTGATGTGTTTCGTGGAAGTAGCAGGCGTGAGTACAAGGCTCGCCCTTTCCTCTTGCACACCGTCTCACTCTCACGCATGCCACTCCGTCGCCCGTGAGTTCCCGGAGTTGCGCCTCTATTGGCGAGGTTCCCCTGGGTCTAGTGCACCTGGGATTTCATTTTGGTGGCGTTGTCATGCGTTTCGTGGAAGTGGCAGGCGTGAGTACAGGACTCACCGCCTTCTTTAGCACATGTGCCTCACAGTGCACAGCCTCTCACTCGCAGGCGTGCCACTACGGCTGCCGTGATTTGGCAGGAGGTGCCCGACTACTCTCCAACTCCCCTGGGACTATCGAGTGCACCCGGGAATCCGTTTTGTCCGCGTTGTCATGCGTTTCGTGGAAGTGGCATGCGTTGTCATACAAGGCTCACCGCCTTCTTTAGCACATGTGCCTCATAGTGCAAAGCCTCTCACTCGCAGGCGTGCCACACCGGCGCCCGTGATTTGGCAGGAGGTGCGCGCCTACTCCCCGACTCCCCTGGGACTATCTACTGCACCCGACAATCCATTTTGGCCGCGCTGTGATGTGTTTGGTGGAAGTAGCAGGAGTAAGTACAAGACTCACCGCCTGCTTTAGCACATGTGCCTCAAAGTCCACAGCCTCTCACTCGCAGGCGTGCCACTACGGCTGCCGTGATTTGGCAGGAGGTGCGCGCCTACTCCCCAACTCCCCTGGGACTATCTTGTGCACCCGGGAATCCGTTTTGGCCGCGCGGTGATGTGTTTCGTGGAAGTAGCAGGCGTGAGTACAAGGCTCGCCCTTTCCTCTTGCACACCGTCTCACTCTCACGCATGCCACTCCGTCGCCCGTGAGTTCCCGGAGTTGCGCCTCTATTGGCGAGGTTCCCCTGGGTCTAGTGCACCTGGGATTTCATGTTGGTGGCGTTGTCATGCGTTTCGTGGAAGTGGCAGGCGTGAGTACAGGACTCACCGCCTTCTTTAGCACAAGTGCCTCACAGTGCACAGCCTCTCACTCGCAGGCGTGCCACTACGGCTGCCGTGATTTGGCAGGAGGTGCCCGACTACTCTCCAACTCCCCTGGGACTATCTACTGCACCCGGGAATCCGTTTTGTCCGCGTTGTCATGCGTTTCGTGGAAGTGGCATGCGTTGTCATACAAGGCTCACCGCCTTCTTTAGCACATGTGCCTCATAGTGCACAGCCTCTCACTCGCAGGCGTGCCACTACGGCTCCCGTGATTTGGCAGGAGGTGCGCGCCTACTCTCCAACTCCCCTGGGACTATCGAGTGCACGCGGGAATCCATTTTAGCCGCGTGGTGATGTGTTTCGTGGAAGTGGCAGGCGTGAGTTCAAGAGTCACCCCTACCTCTTTCACAGCCTTTCACTGTCACCCATGCCCCTCCGTCGCCCGTGATTTTCCGGAGTTGCGCGTCTATTGCCGAGGTTCCCCTGGGTCTAGTGCACCTGGGATTTTATTTTGGTGGCGTTTTCATCCGTTTCGTGGAAGTGGCAGGCGTGAGTACAGGACTCACCGCCTTCTTTAGCACATGTGCCTCACAGTGCACAGCCTCTCACTCGCAGGCGTGCCACACCGGCGCCCGTGATTTGGCAGGAGGTGCGCGCCTACTCCTCGACTCCCCTGGGACTATCTACTGCACCCGACAAACCATTTTGGCCGCGCTGTGATGTGTTTGGTGGAAGTAGCAGGAGGAAGTACAAGACTCACCGCCTGCTTTAGCACATGTGCCTCAAAGTTCACAGCTTCTCACTCGCAGGCGTGCCACTACGGCTGCCGTGATTTGGCAGGAGGTGCGCGCCTACTCCCCGACTCCTCTGGGACTATCTTGTGCACCCGGGAATCCGTTTTGGCCGCGCGGTGATGTGTTTGGTGGAAGTAGCAGGAGTAAGTACAAGACTCACCGCCTGCTTTAGCACATGTGCCTCAAAGTCCACAGCCTCTCACTCGCAGGCGTGCCACTACGGCTGCCGTGATTTGGCAGGAGGTGCGCGCCTACTCCCCAACTCCCCTGGGACTATCTTGTGCACCCGGGAATCCGTTTTGGCCGCGCGGTGATGTGTTTCGTGGAAGTAGCAGGCGTGAGTACAAGGCTCGCCCTTTCCTCTTGCACACCGTCTCACTCTCACGCATGCCACTCCGTCGCCCGTGAGTTCCCGGAGTTGCGCCTCTATTGGCGAGGTTTCCCTTGGTCTAGTGCACCTGGGATTTCATGTTGGTGGCGTTGTCATGCGTTTCGTGGAAGTGGCAGGCGTGAGTACAGGACTCACCGCCTTCTTTAGCACATGTGCCTCACAGTGCACAGCCTCTCACTCGCAGGCGTGCCACTACGGCTGCCGTGATTTGGCAGGAGGTGCCCGACTACTCTCCAACTCCCCTGAGACTATCGAGTGCACCCGGCAATCCGTTTTGTCCGCGTTGTCATGCGTTTCGTGGAAGTGGCATGCGTTGTCATACAAGGCTCACCGCCTTCTTTAGCACATGTGCCTCATAGTGCACAGCCTCTCACTCGCAGGCGTGCCACACCGGCGCCCGTGATTTGGCAGGAGGTGCGCGCCTACTCCCCGACTCCCCTGGGACTATCTACTGCACCCGACAATCCATTTTGGCCGCGCTGTGATGTGTTTGGTGGAAGTAGCAGGAGTAAGTACAAGACTCACCGCCTGCTTTAGCACATGTGCCTCAAAGTCCACAGCCTCTCACTCGCAGGCGTGCCACTACGGCTGCCGTGATTTGGCAGGAGGTGCGCGCCTACTCCCCAACTCCCCTGGGACTATCTTGTGCACCCGGGAATCCGTTTTGGCCGCGCGGTGATGTGTTTCGTGGAAGTAGCAGGCGTGAGTACAAGGCTCGCCCTTTCCTCTTGCACACCGTCTCACTCTCACGCATGCCACTCCGTCGCCCGTGAGTTCCCGGAGTTGCGCCTCTATTGGCGAGGTTCCCCTGGGTCTAGTGCACCTGGGATTTCATGTTGGTGGCGTTGTCATGCGTTTCGTGGAAGTGGCAGGCGTGAGTACAGGACTCACCGCCTTCTTTAGCACAAGTGCCTCACAGTGCACAGCCTCTCACTCGCAGGCGTGCCACTACGGCTGCCGTGATTTGGCAGGAGGTGCCCGACTACTCTCCAACTCCCCTGGGACTATCTACTGCACCCGGCAATCCGTTTTGTGCGCGTTGTCATGCGTTTCGTGGAAGTGGCATGCGTTGTCATACAAGCCTCACCGCCTTCTTTAGCACATGTGCCTCTTAGTGCACAGTCTCTCACTCGCAGGCGTGTCACGCCGACGCCAGTGACTTCCAGGAGGAGCGCGCCTACTCCCCAATTCCCCTGAGACTATCTACTGCACCCGGGAATCCATTTTGGCCGCGTGGTCATTTGTTTCATGCAAGTAGCGGGCGTGAGTACAAGACTCACCGCCTTTTTTAGCACATGTGCCTCATAGTGCACAGCCTCTCACTCGCAGGCGTGCCACACCGGCGCCCGTGATTTGGCAGGAGGTGCGCGCCTACTCCCCGACTCCCCTGGGACTATCTACTGCACCCGACCATCCATTTTGGCCGCGCTGTGATGTGTTTGGTGGAAGTAGCAGGAGTAAGTACAAGACTCACCGCCTGCTTTAGCACATGTGCCTCAAAGTCCACAGCCTCTCACTCGCAGGCGTGCCACTACGGCTGCCGTGATTTGGCAGGAGGTGCGCGCCTACTCCCCAACTCCCCTGGGACTATCTTGTGCACCCGGGAATCCGTTTTGGCCGCGCGGTGATGTGTTTGGTGGAAGTAGCAGGAGTAAGTACAAGACTCACCGCCTGCTTTAGCACATGTGCCTCAAAGTCCACAGCCTCTCACTCGCAGGCGTGCCACTACGGCTGCCGTGATTTGGCAGGAGGTGCGCGCCTACTCCCCAACTCCCCTGGGACTATCTTGTGCACCCGGGAATCCGTTTTGGCCGCGCGGTGATGTGTTTCGTGGAAGTAGCAGGCGTGAGTACAAGGCTCGCCCTTTCCTCTTGCACACCGTCTCACTCTCACGCATGCCACTCCATCTCCCGTGAGTTCCCGGAGTTGCGCCTCTATTGGCGAGGTTCCCCTGGGTCTAGTGCACCTGGGATTTCATTTTGGTGGCGTTGTCATGCGTTTCGTGGAAGTGGCAGGCGTGAGTACAGGACTCACCGCCTTCTTTAGCACATGTGCCTCACAGTGCACAGCCTCTCACTCGCAGGCGTGCCACTACGGCTGCCGTGATTTGGCAGGAGGTGCCCGACTACTCTCCAACTCCCCTGGGACTATCGAGTGCACCCGGGAATCCGTTTTGTCCGCGTTGTCATGCGTTTCGTGGAAGTGGCATGCGTTGTCATACAAGGCTCACCGCCTTCTTTGGCACATGTGCCTCATAGTGCACAGCCTCTCACTCGCAGGCGTGCCACACCGGCGCCCGTGATTTGGCAGGAGGTGCGCGCCTACTCCCCGACTCCCCTGGGACTATCTACTGCACCCGACAATCCATTTTGGCCGCGCTGTGATGTGTTTGGTGGAAGTAGCAGGAGTAAGTACAAGACTCACCGCCTGCTTTAGCACATGTGCCTCAAAGTCCACAGCCTCTCACTCGCAGGCGTGCCACTACGGCTGCCGTGATTTGACAGGAGGTGCGCGCCTACTCCCCAACTCCCCTGGGACTATCTTGTGCACCCGGGAATCCGTTTTGGCCGCGCGGTGATGTGATTCGTGGAAGTAGCAGGCGTGAGTACAAGGCTCGCCCTTTCCTCTTGCACACCGTCTCACTCTCACGCATGCCACTCCGTCGCCCGTGAGTTCCCGGAGTTGCGCCTCTATTGGCGAGGTTCCCCTGGGTCTAGTGCACCTGGGATTTCATGTTGGTGGCGTTGTCATGCGTTTCGTGGAAGTGGCAGGCGTGAGTACAGGACTCACCGCCTTCTTTAGCACATGTGCCTCACAGTGCACAGTCTCTCACTCGCAGGCGTGCCACTACGGCTGCCGTGATTTGGCAGGAGGTGCCCGACTACTCTCCAACTCCCCTGGGACTATATACTGCACCCGGGAATCCGTTTTGTCCGCGTTGTCATGCGTTTCGTGGAAGTGGCATGCGTTGTCATACAAGGCTCACCGCCTTCTTTAGCACATGTGCCTCATAGTGCACAGCCTCTCACTCGCAGGCGTGCCACTACGGCTGCCGTGATTTGGCAGGAGATGCCCGACTACTCTCCAACTCCCCTGGGACTATCTACTGCACCCGGGAATCCGTTTTGTCCGCGTTGTCATGCGTTTCGTGGAAGTGGCATGCGTTGTCATACAAGGCTCACCGCCTTCTTTAGCACATGTGCCTCATAGTGCACAGCCTCTCACTCGCAGGCGTGCCACACCGGCGCCCGTGATTTGGCAGGAGGTGCGCGCCTACTCCCCGACTCCCCTGGGACTATCTACTGCACCCGACAATCCATTTTGGCCGCGCTGTGATGTGTTTGGTGGAAGTAGCAGGAGTAAGTACAAGACTCACCGCCTGCTTTAGCACATGTGCCTCAAAGTTCACAGCCTCTCACTCGCAGGCGTGCCACTACGGCTGCCGTGATTTGGCAGGAGGTGCGCGCCTACTCCCCAACTCCCCTGGGACTATCTTGTGCACCCGGGAATCCGTTTTGGCCGCGCGGTGATGTGTTTGGTGGAAGTAGCAGGAGTAAGTACAAGACTCACCGCCTGCTTTAGCACATGTGCCTCAAAGTCCACAGCCTCTCACTCGCAGGCGTGCCACTACGGCTGCCGTGATTTGGCAGGAGGTGCGCGCCTACTCCCCAACTCCCCTGGGACTATCTTGTGCACCCGGGAATCCGTTTTGGCCGCGCGGTGATGTGTTTCGTGGAAGTAGCAGGCGTGAGTACAAGGCTCGCCCTTTCCTCTTGCACACCGTCTCACTCTCACGCATGCCACTCCATCTCCCGTGAGTTCCCGGAGTTGCGCCTCTATTGGCGAGGTTCCCCTGGGTCTAGTGCACCTGGGATTTCATTTTGGTGGCGTTGTCATGCGTTTCGTGGAAGTGGCAGGCGTGAGTACAGGACTCACCGCCTTCTTTAGCACATGTGCCTCACAGTGCACAGCCTCTCACTCGCAGGCGTGCCACTACGGCTGCCGTGATTTGGCAGGAGGTGCCCGACTACTCTCCAACTCCCCTGGGACTATCGAGTGCACCCGGGAATCCGTTTTGTCCGCGTTGTCATGCGTTTCGTGGAAGTGGCATGCGTTGTCATACAAGGCTCACCGCCTTCTTTAGCACATGTGCCTCATAGTGCACAGCCTCTAGCTCGCAGGCGTGCCACACCGGCGCCCGTGATTTGGCAGGAGGTGCGCGCCTACTCCCCGACTCCCCTGGGACTATCTACTGCACCCGACAATCCATTTTGGCCGCGCTGTGATGTGTTTGGTGGAAGTAGCAGGAGTAAGTACAAGACTCACCGCCTGCTTTAGCACATGTGCCTCAAAGTCCACAGCCTCTCACTCGCAGGCGTGCCACTACGGCTGCCGTGATTTGACAGGAGGTGCGCGCCTACTCCCCAACTCCCCTGGGACTATCTTGTGCACCCGGGAATCCGTTTTGGCCGCGCGGTGATGTGATTCGTGGAAGTAGCAGGCGTGAGTACAAGGCTCGCCCTTTCCTCTTGCACACCGTCTCACTCTCACGCATGCCACTCCGTCGCCCGTGAGTTCCCGGAGTTGCGCCTCTATTGGCGAGGTTCCCCTGGGTCTAGTGCACCTGGGATTTCATGTTGGTGGCGTTGTCATGCGTTTCGTGGAAGTGGCAGGCGTGAGTACAGGACTCACCGCCTTCTTTAGCACATGTGCCTCACAGTGCACAGCCTCTCACTCGCAGGCGTGCCACTACGGCTGCCGTGATTTGGCAGGAGGTGCCCGACTACTCTCCAACTCCCCTGGGACTATCTACTGCACCCGGGAATCCGTTTTGTCCGCGTTGTCATGCGTTTCGTGGAAGTGGCATGCGTTGTCATACAAGGCTCACCGCCTTCTTTAGCACATGTGCCTCATAGTGCACAGCCTCTCACTCGCAGGCGTGCCACTACGGCTGCCGTGATTTGGCAGGAGGTGCCCGACTACTCTCCAACTCCCCTGGGACTATCTACTGCACCCGGGAATCCGTTTTGTCCGCGTTGTCATGCGTTTCGTGGAAGTGGCATGCGTTGTCATACAAGGCTCACCGCCTTCTTTAGCACATGTGCCTCATAGTGCACAGCCTCTCACTCGCAGGCGTGCCACACCGGCGCCCGTGATTTGGCAGGAGGTGCGCGCCTACTCCCCGACTCCCCTGGGACTATCTACTGCACCCGACAATCCATTTTGGCCGCGCTGTGATGTGTTTGGTGGAAGTAGCAGGAGTAAGTACAAGACTCACCGCCTGCTTTAGCACATGTGCCTCAAAGTTCACAGCCTCTCACTCGCAGGCGTGCCACTACGGCTGCCGTGATTTGGCAGGAGGTGCGCGCCTACTCCCCAACTCCCCTGGGACTATCTTGTGCACCCGGGAATCCGTTTTGGCCGCGCGGTGATGTGTTTGGTGGAAGTAGCAGGAGTAAGTACAAGACTCACCGCCTGCTTTAGCACATGTGCCTCAAAGTCCACAGCCTCTCACTCGCAGGCGTGCCACTACGGCTGCCGTGATTTGGCAGGAGGTGCGCGCCTACTCCCCAACTCCCCTGGGACTATCTTGTGCACCCGGGAATCCGTTTTGGCCGCGCGGTGATGTGTTTCGTGGAAGTAGCAGGCGTGAGTACAAGGCTCGCCCTTTCCTCTTGCACACCGTCTCACTCTCACGCATGCCACTCCGTCGCCCGTGAGTTCCCGGAGTTGCGCCTCTATTGGCGAGGTTCCCCTGGGTCTAGTGCACCTGGGATTTCATTTTGGTGGCGTTGTCATGCGTTTCGTGGAAGTGGCAGGCGTGAGTACAGGACTCACCGCCTTCTTTAGCACATGTGCCTCACAGTGCACAGCCTCTCACTCGCAGGCGTGCCACTACGGCTGCCGTGATTTGGCAGGAGGTGCCCGACTACTCTCCAACTCCCCTGGGACTATCGAGTGCACCCGGGAATCCGTTTTGTCCGCGTTGTCATGCGTTTCGTGGAAGTGGCATGCGTTGTCATACAAGGCTCACCGCCTTCTTTAGCACATGTGCCTCATAGTGCACAGCCTCTCACTCGCAGGCGTGCCACACCGGCGCCCGTGATTTGGCAGGAGGTGCGCGCCTACTCCCCGACTCCCCTGGGACTATCTACTGCACCCGACAATCCATTTTGGCCGCGCTGTGATGTGTTTGGTGGAAGTAGCAGGAGTAAGTACAAGACTCACCGCCTGCTTTAGCACATGTGCCTCAAAGTCCACAGCCTCTCACTCGCAGGCGTGCCACTACGGCTGCCGTGATTTGGCAGGAGGTGCGCGCCTACTCCCCAACTCCCCTGGGACTATCTTGTGCACCCGGGAATCCGTTTTGGCCGCGCGGTGATGTGTTTCGTGGAAAAAGCAGGCGTGAGTACAAGGCTCGCCCTTTCCTCTTGCACACCGTCTCACTCTCACGCATGCCACTCCGTCGCCCGTGAGTTCCCGGAGTTGCGCCTCTATTGGCGAGGTTCCCCTGGGTCTAGTGCACCTGGGATTTCATGTTGGTGGCGTTGTCATGCGTTTCGTGGAAGTGGCAGGCGTGAGTACAGGACTCACCGCCTTCTTTAGCACATGTGCCTCACAGTGCACAGCCTCTCACTCGCAGGCGTGCCACTACGGCTGCCGTGATTTGGCAGGAGGTGCCCGACTACTCTCCAACTCCCCTGGGACTATCTACTGCACCCGGGAATCCGTTTTGTCCGCGTTGTCATGCGTTTCGTGGAAGTGGCATGCGTTGTCATACAAGGCTCACCGCCTTCTTTAGCACATGTGCCTCATAGTGCACAGCCTCTCACTCGCAGGCGTGCCACTACGGCTGCCGTGATTTGGCAGGAGGTGCCCGACTACTCTCCAACTCCCCTGGGACTATCTACTGCACCCGGGAATCCGTTTTGTCCGCGTTGTCATGCGTTTCGTGGAAGTGGCATGCGTTGTCATACAAGGCTCACCGCCTTCTTTAGCACATGTGCCTCATAGTGCACAGCCTCTCACTCGCAGGCGTGCCACACCGGCGCCCGTGATTTGGCAGGAGGTGCGCGCCTACTCCCCGACTCCCCTGGGACTATCTACTGCACCCGACAATCCATTTTGGCCGCGCTGTGATGTGTTTGGTGGAAGTAGCAGGAGTAAGTACAAGACTCACCGCCTGCTTTAGCACATGTGCCTCAAAGTTCACAGCCTCTCACTCGCAGGCGTGCCACTACGGCTGCCGTGATTTGGCAGGAGGTGCGCGCCTACTCCCCAACTCCCCTGGGACTATCTTGTGCACCCGGGAATCCGTTTTGGCCGCGCGGTGATGTGTTTGGTGGAAGTAGCAGAAGTAAGTACAAGACTCACCGCCTGCTTTAGCACATGTGCCTCAAAGTCCACAGCCTCTCACTCGCAGGCGTGCCACTACGGCTGCCGTGATTTGGCAGGAGGTGCGCGCCTACTCCCCAACTCCCCTGGGACTATCTTGTGCACCCGGGAATCCGTTTTGGCCGCGCGGTGATGTGTTTCGTGGAAGTAGCAGGCGTGAGTACAAGGCTCGCCCTTTCCTCTTGCACACCGTCTCACTCTCACGCATGCCACTCCGTGGCCCGTGAGTTCCCGGAGTTGCGCCTCTATTGGCGAGGTTCCCCTGGGTCTAGTGCACCTGGGATTTCATTTTGGTGGCGTTGTCATGCGTTTCGTGGAAGTGGCAGGCGTGAGTACAGGACTCACCGCCTTCTTTAGCACATGTGCCTCACAGTGCACAGCCTCTCACTCGCAGGCGTGCCACTACGGCTGCCGTGATTTGGCAGGAGGTGCCCGACTACTCTCCAACTCCCCTGGGACTATCGAGTGCACCCAGGATCCGTTTTGTCCGCGTTGTCATGCGTTTCGTGGAAGTGGCATGCGTTGTCATACAAGGCTCACCGCCTTCTTTAGCACATGTGCCTCATAGTGCACAGCCTCTCACTCGCAGGCGTGCCACACCGGCGCCCGTGATTTGGCAGGAGGTGCGCGCCTACTCCCCGACTCCCCTGGGACTATCTACTGCACCCGACAATCCATTTTGGCCGCGCTGTGATGTGTTTGGTGGAAGTAGCAGGAGTAAGTACAAGACTCACCGCCTCCTTTAGCACATGTGCCTCAAAGTCCACAGCCTCTCACTCGCAGGCGTGCCACTACGGCTGCCGTGATTTGGCAGGAGGTGCGCGCCTACTCCCCAACTCCCCTGGGACTATCTTGTGCACCCGGGAATCCGTTTTGGCCGCGCGGTGATGTGTTTCGTGGAAGTAGCAGGCGTGAGTACAAGGCTCGCCCTTTCCTCTTGCACACCGTCTCACTCTCACGCATGCCACTCCGTCGCCCGTGAGTTCCCGGAGTTGCGCCTCTATTGGCGAGGTTCCCCTGGGTCTAGTGCACCTGGGATTTCATGTTGGTGGCGTTGTCATGCGTTTCGTGGAAGTGGCAGGCGTGAGTACAGGACTCACCGCCTTCTTTAGCACAAGTGCCTCACAGTGCACAGCCTCTCACTCGCAGGCGTGCCACTACGGCTGCCGTGATTTGGCAGGAGGTGCCCGACTACTCTCCAACTCCCCTGGGACTATCTACTGCACCCGGGAATCCGTTTTGTTCGCGTTGTCATGCGTTTCGTGGAAGTGGCATGCGTTGTCATACAAGGCTCACCGCCTTCTTTAGCACATGTGCCTCATAGTGCACAGCATCTCACTCGCAGGCGTGCCACTACGGCTCCCGTGATTTGGCAGGAGGTGCGCGCCTACTCTCCAACTCCCCTGGGACTATCGAGTGCACGCGGGAATCCATTTTAGCCGCGTGGTGATGTGTTTCGTGGAAGTGGCAGGCGTGAGTTCAAGAGTCACCCCTTCCTCTTTCACAGCCTTTCACTGTCACCCATGCCCCTCCGTCGCCCGTGATTTCCCGGAGTTGCGCGTCTATTGCCGAGGTTCCCCTGGGTCTAGTGCACCTGGGATTTCATTTTGGTGGCGTTTTCATGCGTTTCGTGGAAGTGGCAGGCGTGAGTACAGGACTCACCGCCTTCTTTAGCACATGTGCCTCACAGTGCACAGCCTCTCACTCGCAGGCGTGCCACACCGGCGCCCGTTATTTGGCAGGAGGTGCGCGCCTACTCCCCGACTCCCCTGGGACTATCTACTGCACCCGACAATCCATTTTGGCCGCGCTGTGATGTGTTTGGTGGAAGTAGCAGGAGGAAGTACAAGACTCACCGCCTGCTTTAGCACATGTGCCTCAAAGTTCACAGCCTCTCACTCGCAGGCGTGCCACTACGGCTGCCGTGATTTGGCAGGAGGTGCGCGCCTACTCCCCGACTCCCCTGGGACTATCTTGTGCACCCGGGAATCCGTTTTGGCCGCGCGGTGATGTGTTTGGTGGAAGTAGCAGGAGTAAGTACAAGACTCACCGCCTGCTTTAGCACATGTGCCTCAAAGTCCACAGCCTCTCACTCGCAGGCGTGCCACTACGGCTGCCGTGATTTGGCAGGAGGTGCGCGCCTACTCCCCAACTCCCCTGGGACTATCTTGTGCACCCGGGAATCCGTTTTGGCCGCGCGGTGATGTGTTTCGTGGAAGTAGCAGGCGTGAGTACAAGGCTCGCCCTTTCCTCTTGCACACCGTCTCACTCTCACGCATGCCACTCCGTCGCCCGTGAGTTCCCGGAGTTGCGCCTCTATTGGCGAGGTTCCCCTGGGTCTAGTGCACCTGGGATTTCATGTTGGTGGCGTTGTCATGCGTTTCGTGGAAGTGGCAGGCGTGAGTACAGGACTCACCGCCTTCTTTAGCACATGTGCCTCACAGTGCACAGCCTCTCACTCGCAGGCGTGCCACTACGGCTGCCGTGATTTGGCAGGAGGTGCCCGACTACTCTCCAACTCCCCTGGGACTATCGAGTGCACCCGGCAATCCGTTTTGTCCGCGTTGTCATGCGTTTCGTGGAAGTGGCATGCGTTGTCATACAAGGCTCACCGCCTTCTTTAGCACATGTGCCTCATAGTGCACAGCCTCTAACTCACAGGCGTGCCACACCGGCGCCCGTGATTTGGCAGGAGGTGCGCGCCTACTCCCCGACTCCCCTGGGACTATCTACTGCACCCGACAATCCATTTTAGCCGCGCTGTGATGTGTTTGGTGGAAGTAGCAGGAGTAAGTACAAGACTCACCGCCTGCTTTAGCACATGTGCCTCAAAGTCCACAGCCTCTCACTCGCAGGCGTGCCACTACGGCTGCCGTGATTTGGCAGGAGGTGCGCGCCTACTCCCCAACTCCCCTGGGACTATCTTGTGCACCCGGGAATCCGTTTTGGCCGCGCGGTGATGTGTTTCGTGGAAGTAGCAGGCGTGAGTACAAGGCTCGCCCTTTCCTCTTGCACACCGTCTCACTCTCACGCATGCCACTCCGTCGCCCGTGAGTTCCCGGAGTTGCGCCTCTATTGGCGAGGTTCCCCTGGGTCTAGTGCACCTGGGATTTCATGTTGGCGGCGTTGTCATGCGTTTCGTGGAAGTGGCAGGCGTGAGTACAGGACTCACCGCCTTCTTTAGCACAAGTGCCTCACAGTGCACAGCCTCTCACTCGCAGGCGTGCCACTACGGCTGCCGTGATTTGGCAGGAGGTGCCCGACTACTCTCCAACTCTCCTGGGACTATCTACTGCACCCGGGAATCCGTTTTGTCCGCGTTGTCATGCGTTTCGTGGAAGTGGCATGCGTTGTCATACAAGGCTCACCGCCTTCTTTAGCACATGTGCCTCTTAGTGCACAGTCTCTCACTCGCAGGCGTGTCACGCCGACGGCAGTGACTTGCAGGAGGAGCGCGCCTACTCCCCAATTCCCCTGAGACTATCTACTGCACCCGGGAATCCATTTTGGCCGCGTGGTCATTTGTTTCATGCAAGTAGCGGGCGTGAGTACAAGACTCACCGCCTTTTTTAGCACATGTGCCTCATAGTGCACAGCCTCTCACTCGCAGGCGTGCCACACCGGCGCCCGTGATTTGGCAGGAGGTGCGCGCCTACTCCCCGACTCCCCTGGGACTATCTACTGCACCCGACAATCCATTTTGGCCGCGCTGTGATGTGTTTGGTGGAAGTAGCAGGAGTAAGTACAAGACTCACCGCCTGCTTTAGCACATGTGCCTCAAAGTCCACAGCCTCTCACTCGCAGGCGTGCCACTACGGCTGCCGTGATTTGGCAGGAGGTGCGCGCCTACTCCCCAACTCCCCTGGGACTATCTTGTGCACCCGGGAATCCGTTTTGGCCGCGCGGTGATGTGTTTCGTGGAAGTAGCAGGCGTGAGTACAAGGCTCGCCCTTTCCTCTTGTACACCGTCTCACTCTCACGCATGCCACTCCGTCGTCCATGAGTTCCCGGAGTTGCGCCTCTATTGGCGAGGTTCCCCTGGGTCTAGTGCACCTGGGATTTCATTTTGGTGGCGTTGTCATGCGTTTCGTGGAAGTGGCAGGCGTGAGTACAGGACTCACCGCCTTCTTTAGCACATGTGCCTCACAGTGCACAGCCTCTCACTCGCAGGCGTGCCACTACGGCTGCCGTGATTTGGCAGGAGGTGCCCGACTACTCTCCAACTCCCCTGGGACTATCTACTGCACCCGGGAATCCGTTTTGTCCGCGTTGTCATGCGTTTCGTGAAAGTGGCATGCGTTGTCATACAAGGCTCACCGCCTTCTTTAGCACATGTGCCTCATAGTGCACAGCCTCTCACTCGCAGGCGTGCCACTACGGCTGCCGTGATTTGGCAGGAGGTGCCCGACTACTCTCCAACTCCCCTGGGACTATCGAGTGCACCCGGGAATCCGTTTTGTCCGCGTTGTCATGCGTTTCGTGGAAGTGGCATGCGTTGTCATACAAGGCTCACCGCCTTCTTTAGCACATGTGCCTCATAGTGCACAGCCTCTCACTCGCAGGCGTGCCACACCGGCGCCCGTGATTTGGCAGGAGGTGCGCGTCTACTCCCCGACTCCCCTGGGACTATCTACTGCACCCGACAATCCATTTTGGCCGCGCTGTGATGTGTTTGGTGGAAGTAGCAGGAGTAAGTACAAGACTCACCGCCTGCTTTAGCACATGTGCCTCAAAGTCCACAGCCTCTCACTCGCAGGCGTGCCACTACGGCTGCCGTGATTTGGCAGGAGGTGCGCGCCTACTCCCCAACTCCCCTGGGACTATCTTGTGCACCCGGGAATCCGTTTTGGCCGCGCGGTGATGTGTTTCGTGGAAGTAGCAGGCGTGAGTACAAGGCTCGCCCTTTCCTCTTGCACACCGTCTCACTCTCACGCATGCCACTCCGTCGCCCGTGAGTTCCCGGAGTTGCGCCTCTATTGGCGAGGTTCCCCTGGGTCTAGTGCACCTGGGATTTCATGTTGGTGGCGTTGTCATGCGTTTCGTGGAAGTGGCAGGCGTGAGTACAGGACTCACCGCCTTCTTTAGCACATGTGCCTCACAGTGCACAGCCTCTCACTCGCAGGCGTGCCACTACGGCTGCCGTGATTTGGCAGGAGGTGCCCGACTACTCTCCAACTCCCCTGGGACTATCGAGTGCACCCGGCAATCCGTTTTGTCCGCGTTGTCATGCGTTTCGTGGAAGTGGCATGCGTTGTCATACAAGGCTCACCGCCTTCTTTAGCACATGTGCCTCATAGTGCACAGCCTCTAACTCACAGGCGTGCCACACCGGCGCCCGTGATTTGGCAGGAGGTGCGCGCCTACTCCCCGACTCCCCTGGGACTATCTACTGCACCCGACAATCCATTTTAGCCGCGCTGTGATGTGTTTGGTGGAAGTAGCAGGAGTAAGTACAAGACTCACCGCCTGCTTTAGCACATGTGCCTCAAAGTCCACAGCCTCTCACTCGCAGGCGTGCCACTACGGCTGCCGTGATTTGGCAGGAGGTGCGCGCCTACTCCCCAACTCCCCTGGGACTATCTTGTGCACCCGGGAATCCGTTTTGGCCGCGCGGTGATGTGTTTCGTGGAAGTAGCAGGCGTGAGTACAAGGCTCGCCCTTTCCTCTTGCACACCGTCTCACTCTCACGCATGCCACTCCGTCGCCCGTGAGTTCCCGGAGTTGCGCCTCTATTGGCGAGGTTCCCCTGGGTCTAGTGCACCTGGGATTTCATGTTGGCGGCGTTGTCATGCGTTTCGTGGAAGTGGCAGGCGTGAGTACAGGACTCACCGCCTTCTTTAGCACAAGTGCCTCACAGTGCACAGCCTCTCACTCGCAGGCGTGCCACTACGGCTGCCGTGATTTGGCAGGAGGTGCCCGACTACTCTCCAACTCTCCTGGGACTATCTACTGCACCCGGGAATCCGTTTTGTCCGCGTTGTCATGCGTTTCGTGGAAGTGGCATGCGTTGTCATACAAGGCTCACCGCCTTCTTTAGCACATGTGCCTCTTAGTGCACAGTCTCTCACTCGCAGGCGTGTCACGCCGACGGCAGTGACTTGCAGGAGGAGCGCGCCTACTCCCCAATTCCCCTGAGACTATCTACTGCACCCGGGAATCCATTTTGGCCGCGTGGTCATTTGTTTCATGCAAGTAGCGGGCGTGAGTACAAGACTCACCGCCTTTTTTAGCACATGTGCCTCATAGTGCACAGCCTCTCACTCGCAGGCGTGCCACACCGGCGCCCGTGATTTGGCAGGAGGTGCGCGCCTACTCCCCGACTCCCCTGGGACTATCTACTGCACCCGACAATCCATTTTGGCCGCGCTGTGATGTGTTTGGTGGAAGTAGCAGGAGTAAGTACAAGACTCACCGCCTGCTTTAGCACATGTGCCTCAAAGTCCACAGCCTCTCACTCGCAGGCGTGCCACTACGGCTGCCGTGATTTGGCAGGAGGTGCGCGCCTACTCCCCAACTCCCCTGGGACTATCTTGTGCACCCGGGAATCCGTTTTGGCCGCGCGGTGATGTGTTTCGTGGAAGTAGCAGGCGTGAGTACAAGGCTCGCCCTTTCCTCTTGTACACCGTCTCACTCTCACGCATGCCACTCCGTCGTCCATGAGTTCCCGGAGTTGCGCCTCTATTGGCGAGGTTCCCCTGGGTCTAGTGCACCTGGGATTTCATTTTGGTGGCGTTGTCATGCGTTTCGTGGAAGTGGCAGGCGTGAGTACAGGACTCACCGCCTTCTTTAGCACATGTGCCTCACAGTGCACAGCCTCTCACTCGCAGGCGTGCCACTACGGCTGCCGTGATTTGGCAGGAGGTGCCCGACTACTCTCCAACTCCCCTGGGACTATCTACTGCACCCGGGAATCCGTTTTGTCCGCGTTGTCATGCGTTTCGTGAAAGTGGCATGCGTTGTCATACAAGGCTCACCGCCTTCTTTAGCACATGTGCCTCATAGTGCACAGCCTCTCACTCGCAGGCGTGCCACTACGGCTGCCGTGATTTGGCAGGAGGTGCCCGACTACTCTCCAACTCCCCTGGGACTATCGAGTGCACCCGGGAATCCGTTTTGTCCGCGTTGTCATGCGTTTCGTGGAAGTGGCATGCGTTGTCATACAAGGCTCACCGCCTTCTTTAGCACATGTGCCTCATAGTGCACAGCCTCTCACTCGCAGGCGTGCCACACCGGCGCCCGTGATTTGGCAGGAGGTGCGCGCCTACTCCCCGACTCCCCTGGGACTATCTACTGCACCCGACAATCCATTTTGGCCGCGCTGTGATGTGTTTGGTGGAAGTAGCAGGAGTAAGTACAAGACTCACCGCCTGCTTTAGCACATGTGCCTGAAAGTTCACAGCCTCTCACTCGCAGGCGTGCCACTACGGCTGCCGTGATTTGGCAGGAGGTGCGCGCCTACTCCCCAACTCCCCTGGGACTATCTTGTGCACCCGGGAATCCGTTTTGGCCGCGCGGTGATGTGTTTGGTGGAAGTAGCAGGAGTAAGTACAAGACTCACCGCCTGCTTTAGCACATGTGCCTCAAAGTCCACAGCCTCTCACTCGCAGGCGTGCCACTACGGCTGCCGTGATTTGGCAGGAGGTGCGCGCCTACTCCCCAACTCCCCTGGGACTATCTTGTGCACCCGGGAATCCGTTTTGGCCGCGCGGTGATGTGTTTCGTGGAAGTAGCAGGCGTGAGTACAAGGCTCGCCCTTTCCTCTTGCACACCGTCTCACTCTCACGCATGCCACTCCGTCGCCCGTGAGTTCCCGGAGTTGCGCCTCTATTGGCGAGGTTCCCCTGGGTCTAGTGCACCTGGGATTTCATTTTGGTGGCGTTGTCATGCGTTTCGTGGAAGTGGCAGGCGTGAGTACAGGACTCACCGCCTTCTTTAGCACATGTGCCTCACAGTGCACAGCCTCTCACTCGCAGGCGTGCCACTACGGCTGCCGTGATTTGGCAGGAGGTGCCCGACTACTCTCCA
The DNA here is from genome assembly GCF_964205215.1 of Stylophora pistillata. Lineage (NCBI taxonomy): Eukaryota > Metazoa > Cnidaria > Anthozoa > Scleractinia > Pocilloporidae > Stylophora > Stylophora pistillata. The sequence goes on from NW_028290842.1 coordinate 149,434, forward strand.
ACTCCCTTGGGACTATCGAGTGCACCCGGGAATCCGTTTTGTCCGCGTTGTCATGCGTTTCGTGGAAGTGGCATGCGTTGTCATACAAGGCTCACCGCCTTCTTTAGCACATGTGCGTCATAGTGCACAGCCTCTCACTCGCAGGCGTGCCACACCGGCGCCCGTGATTTGGCAGGAGGTGCGCGCCTACTCCCCGACTCCCCTGGGACTATCTACTGCACCCGACAATCCATTTTGGCCGCGCTGTGATGTGTTTGGTGGAAGTAGCAGGAGTAAGTACAAGACTCACCGCCTGCTTTAGCACATGTGCCTCAAAGTCCACAGCCTCTCACTCGCAGGCGTGCCACTACGGCTGCCGTGATTTCGCAGGAGGTGCGCGCCTACTCCCCAACTCCCCTGGGACTATCTTGTGCACCCGGGAATCCGTTTTGGCCGCGCGGTGATGTGTTTCGTGGAAGTAGCAGGCGTGAGTACAAGGCTCGCCCTTTCCTCTTGTACACCGTCTCATTCTCACGCATGCCACTCCGTCGCCCATGAGTTCCCGGAGTTGCGCCTCTATTGGCGAGGTTCCCCTGGGTCTAGTGCACCTGGGATTTCATTTTGGTGGCGTTGTCATGCGTTTCGTGGAAGTGGCAGGCGTGAGTACAGGACTCACCGCCTTCTTTAGCACATGTGCCTCACAGTGCACAGCCTCTCACTCGCAGGCGTGCCACTACGGCTGCCGTGATTTGGCAGGAGGTGCCCGACTACTCTCCAACTCCCCTGGGACTATCTACTGCACCCGGGAATCCGTTTTGTCCGCGTTGTCATGCGTTTCGTGGAAGTGGCATGCGTTGTCATACAAGGCTCACCGCCTTCTTTAGCACATGTGCCTCATAGTGCACAGCCTCTCACTCGCAGGCGTGCCACACCGGCGCCCGTGATTTGGCAGGAGGTGCGCGCCTACTCCCCGACTCCCCTGGGACTATCTACTGCACCCGACAATCCATTTTGGCCGCGCTGTGATGTGTTTGGTGGAAGTAGCAGGAGTAAGTACAAGACTCACCGCCTGCTTTAGCACATGTGCCTCAAAGTTCACAGCCTCTCACTCGCAGGCGTGCCACTACGGCTGCCGTGATTTGGCAGGAGGTGCGCGCCTACTCCCCAACTCCCCTGGGACTATCTTGTGCACCCGGGAATCCGTTTTGGCCGCGCGGTGATGTGTTTGGTGGAAGTAGCAGGAGTAAGTACAAGACTCACCGCCTGCTTTAGCACATGTGCCTCAAAGTCCACAGCCTCTCACTCGCAGGCGTGCCACTACGGCTGCCGTGATTTGGCAGGAGGTGCGCGCCTACTCCCCAACTCCCCTGGGACTATCTTGTGCACCCGGGAATCCGTTTTGGCCGCGCGGTGATGTGTTTCGTGGAAGTAGCAGGCGTGAGTACAAGGCTCGCCCTTTCCTCTTGCACACCGTCTCACTCTCACGCATGCCACTCCGTCGACCGTGAGTTCCCGGAGTTGCGCCTCTATTGGCGAGGTTCCCCTGGGTCTAGTGCACCTGGGATTTCATTTTGGTGGCGTTGTCATGCGTTTCGTGGAAGTGGCAGGCGTGAGTACAGGACTCACCGCCTTCTTTAGCACATGTGCCTCACAGTGCATAGCCTCTCACTCGCAGGCGTGCCACTACGGCTGCCGTGATTTGGCAGGAGGTGCCCGACTACTCTCCAACTCCCCTGGGACTATCGAGTGCACCCGGGAATCCGTTTTGTCCGCGTTGTCATGCGTTTCGTGGAAGTGGCATGCGTTGTCATACAAGGCTCACCGCCTTCTTTAGCACATGTGCCTCATAGTGCACAGCCTCTCACTCGCAGGCGTGCCACACCGGCGCCCGTGATTTGGCAGGAGGTGCGCGCCTACTCCCCGACTCCCCTGGGACTATCTACTGCACCCGACAATCCATTTTGGCCGCGCTGTGATGTGTTTGGTGGAAGTAGCAGGAGTAAGTACAAGACTCACCACCTCCTTTAGCACATGTGCCTCAAAGTCCACAGCCTCTCACTCGCAGGCGTGCCACTACGGCTGCCGTGATTTGGCAGGAGGTGCGCGCCTACTCCCCAACTCCCCTGGGACTATCTTGTGCACCCGGGAATCCGTTTTGGCCGCGCGGTGATGTGTTTCGTGGAAGTAGCAGGCGTGAGTACAAGGCTCGCCCTTTCCTCTTGCACACCGTCTCACTCTCACGCATGCCACTCCGTCGCCCGTGAGTTCCCGGAGTTGCGCCTCTATTGGCGAGGTTCCCCTGGGTCTAGTGCACCTGGGATTTCATGTTGGTGGCGTTGTCATGCGTTTCGTGGAAGTGGCAGGCGTGAGTACAGGACTCACCGCCTTCTTTAGCACAAGTGCCTCACAGTGCACAGCCTCTCACTCGCAGGCGTGCCACTACGGCTGCCGTGATTTGGCAGGAGGTGCCCGACTACTCTCCAACTCCCCTGGGACTATCTACTGCACCCGGCAATCCGTTTTGTCCGCGTTGTCATGCGTTTCGTGGAAGTGGCATGCGTTGTCATACAAGGCTCACCGCCTTCTTTAGCACATGTGCCTCTTAGTGCACAGTCTCTCACTCGCAGGCGTGTCACGCCGACGCCAGTGACTTGCAGGAGGAGCGCGCCTACTCCCCAATTCCCCTGAGACTATCTACTGCACCCGGGAATCCATTTTGGCCGCGTGGTCATTTGTTTCATGCAAGTAGCGGGCGTGAGTACAAGACTCACCGCCTTTTTTAGCACATGTGCCTCATAGTGCACAGCCTCTCACTCGCAGGCGTGCCACACCGGCGCCCGTGATTTGGCAGGAGGTGCGCGCCTACTCCCCAACTCCCCTGGGACTATCTACTGCACCCGACAATCCATTTTGGCCGCGCTGTGATGTGTTTGGTGGAAGTAGCAGGAGTAAGTACAAGACTCACCGCCTGCTTTAGCACATGTGCCTCAAAGTTCACAGCCTCTCACTCGCAGGCGTGCCACTACGGCTGCCGTGATTTGGCAGGAGGTGCGCGCCTACTCCCCAACTCCCCTGGGACTATCTTGTGCACCCGGGAATCCGTTTTGGCCGCGCGGTGATGTGTTTGGTGGAAGTAGCAGGAGTAAGTACAAGACTCACCGCCTGCTTTAGCACATGTGCCTCAAAGTCCACAGCCTCTCACTCGCAGGCGTGCCACTACGGCTGCCGTGATTTGGCAGGAGGTGCGCGCCTACTCCCCAACTCCCCTGGGACTATCTTGTGCACCCGGGAATCCGTTTTGGCCGCGCGGTGATGTGTTTCGTGGAAGTAGCAGGCGTGAGTACAAGGCTCGCCCTTTCCTCTTGCACACCGTCTCACTCTCACGCATGCCACTCCGTCGCCCGTGAGTTCCCGGAGTTGCGCCTCTATTGGCGAGGTTCCCCTGGGTCTAGTGCACCTGGGATTTCATTTTGGTGGCGTTGTCATGCGTTTCGTGGAAGTGGCAGGCGTGAGTACAGGACTCACCGCCTTCTTTAGCACATGTGCCTCACAGTGCACAGCCTCTCACTCGCAGGCGTGCCACTACGGCTGCCGTGATTTGGCAGGAGGTGCCCGACTACTCTCCAACTCCCCTGGGACTATCGAGTGCACCCGGGAATCCGTTTTGTCCGCGTTGTCATGCGTTTCGTGGAAGTGGCATGCGTTGTCATACAAGGCTCACCGCCTTCTTTAGCACATGTGCCTCATAGTGCACAGCCTCTCACTCGCAGGCGTGCCACACCGGCGCCCGTGATTTGGCAGGAGGTGCGCGCCTACTCCCCGACTCCCCTGGGACTATCTACTGCACCCGACAATCCATTTTGGCCGCGCTGTGATGTGTTTGGTGGAAGTAGCAGGAGTAAGTACAAGACTCACCGCCTCCTTTAGCACATGTGCCTCAAAGTCCACAGCCTCTCACTCGCAGGCGTGCCACTACGGCTGCCGTGATTTGGCAGGAGGTGCGCGCCTACTCCCCAACTCCCCTGGCACTATCTTGTGCACCCGGGAATCCGTTTTGGCCGCGCGGTGATGTGTTTCGTGGAAGTAGCAGGCGTGAGTACAAGGCTCGCCCTTTCCTCTTGCACACCGTCTCACTCTCACGCATGCCACTCCGTCGCCCGTGAGTTCCCGGAGTTGCGCCTCTATTGGCGAGGTTCCCCTGGGTCTAGTGCACCTGGGATTTCATGTTGGTGGCGTTGTCATGCGTTTCGTGGAAGTGGCAGGCGTGAGTACAGGACTCACCGCCTTCTTTAGCACAAGTGCCTCACAGTGCACAGCCTCTCACTCGCAGGCGTGCCACTACGGCTGCCGTGATTTGGCAGGAGGTGCCCGACTACTCTCCAACTCCCCTGGGACTATCTACTGCACCCGGCAATCCGTTTTGTCCGCGTTGTCATGCGTTTCGTGGAAGTGGCATGCGTTGTCATACAAGGCTCACCGCCTTCTTTAGCACATGTGCCTCTTAGTGCACAGTCTCTCACTCGCAGGCGTGTCACGCCGACGCCAGTGACTTGCAGGAGGAGCGCGCCTACTCCCCAATTCCCCTGAGACTATCTACTGCACCCGGGAATCCATTTTGGCCGCGTGGTCATTTGTTTCATGCAAGTAGCGGGCGTGAGTACAAGACTCACCGCCTTTTTTAGCACATGTGCCTCATAGTGCACAGCCTCTCACTCGCAGGCGTGCCACACCGGCGCCCGTGATTTGGCAGGAGGTGCGCGCCTACTCCCCGACTCCCCTGGGACTATCTACTGCACCCGACAATCCATTTTGGCCGCGCTGTGATGTGTTTGGTGGAAGTAGCAGGAGTAAGTACAAGACTCACCGCCTGCTTTAGCACATGTGCCTCAAAGTCCACAGCCTCTCACTCGCAGGCGTGCCACTACGGCTGCCGTGATTTGGCAGGAGGTGCGCGCCTACTCCCCAACTCCCCTGGGACTATCTTGTGCACCCGGGAATCCGTTTTGGCCGCGCGGTAATGTGTTTCGTGGAAGTAGCAGGCGTGAGTACAAGGCTCGCCCTTTCCTCTTGTACACCGTCTCACTCTCACGCATGCCACTCCGTCGCCCATGAGTTCCCGGAGTTGCGCCTCTATTGGCGAGGTTCCCCTGGGTCTAGTGCACCTGGGATTTCATTTTGGTGGCGTTGTCATGCGTTTCGTGGAAGTGGCAGGCGTGAGTACAGGACTCACCGCCTTCTTTAGCACATGTGCCTCACAGTGCACAGCCTCTCACTCGCAGGCGTGCCACTACGGCTGCCGTGATTTGGCAGGAGGTGCCCGACTACTCTCCAACTCCCCTGGGACTATCTACTGCACCCGGCAATCCGTTTTGTCCGCGTTGTCATGCGTTTCGTGGAAGTGGCATGCGTTGTCATACAAGGCTCACCGCCTTCTTTAGCACATGTGCCTCTTAGTGCACAGTCTCTCACTCGCAGGCGTGTCACGCCGACGCCAGTGACTTGCAGGAGGAGCGCGCCTACTCCCCAATTCCCCTGAGACTATCTACTGCACCCGGGAATCCATTTTGGCCGCGTGGTCATTTGTTTCATGCAAGTAGCGGGCGTGAGTACAAGACTCACCGCCTTTTTTAGCACATGTGCCTCATAGTGCACAGCCTCTCACTCGCAGGCGTGCCACACCGGCGCCCGTGATTTGGCAGGAGGTGCGCGCCTACTCTCCAACTCCCCTGGGACTATCGAGTGCACGCGGGAATCCATTTTAGCCGCGTGGTGATGTGTTTCGTGGAAGTGGCAGGCGTGAGTTCAAGAGTCACCCCTTCCTCTTTCACAGCCTTTCACTGTCACCCATGCCCCTCCGTCGCCCGTGATTTCCCGGAGTTGCGCGTCTATTGCCGAGGTTCCCCTGGGTCTAGTGCACCTGGGATTTCATTTTGGTGGCGTTTTCATGCGTTTCGTGGAAGTGGCAGGCGTGAGTACAGGACTCACCGCCTTCTTTAGCACATGTGCCTCACAGTGCACAGCCTCTCACTCGCAGGCGTGCCACACCGGCGCCCGTGATTTGGCAGGAGGTGCGCGCCTACTCCCCGACTCCCCTGGGACTATCTACTGCACCCGACAATCCATTTTGGCCGCGCTGTGATGTGTTTGGTGGAAGTAGCAGGAGGAAGTACAAGACTCACCGCCTGCTTTAGCACATGTGCCTCAAAGTTCACAGCCTCTCACTCGCAGGCGTGCCACTACGGCTGCCGTGATTTGGCAGGAGGTGCGCGCCTACTCCCCGACTCCCCTGGGACTATCTTGTGCACCCGGGAATCCGTTTTGGCCGCGCGGTGATGTGTTTGGTGGAAGTAGCAGGAGTAAGTACAAGACTCACCGCCTGCTTTAGCACATGTGCCTCAAAGTCCACAGCCTCTCACTCGCAGGCGTGCCACTACGGCTGCCGTGATTTGGCAGGAGGTGCGCGCCTACTCCCCAACTCCCCTGGGACTATCTTGTGCACCCGGGAATCCGTTTTGGCCGCGCGGTGATGTGTTTCGTGGAAGTAGCAGGCGTGAGTACAAGGCTCGCCCTTTCCTCTTGCACACCGTCTCACTCTCACGCATGCCACTCCGTCGCCCGTGAGTTCCCGGAGTTGCGCCTCTATTGGCGAGGTTCCCCTGGGTCTAGTGCACCTGGGATTTCATGTTGGTGGCGTTGTCATGCGTTTCGTGGAAGTGGCAGGCGTGAGTACAGGACTCACCGCCTTCTTTAGCACATGTGCCTCACAGTGCACAGCCTCTCACTCGCAGGCGTGCCACTACGGCTGCCGTGATTTGGCAGGAGGTGCCCGACTACTCTCCAACTCCCCTGGGACTATCGAGTGCACCCGGCAATCCGTTTTGTCCGCGTTGTCATGCGTTTCGTGGAAGTGGCATGCGTTGTCATACAAGGCTCACCGCCTTCTTTAGCACATGTGCCTCATAGTGCACAGCCTCTAACTCACAGGCGTGCCACACCGGCGCCCGTGATTTGGCAGGAGGTGCGCGCCTACTCCCCGACTCCCCTGGGACTATCTACTGCACCCGACAATCCATTTTAGCCGCGCTGTGATGTGTTTGGTGGAAGTAGCAGGAGTAAGTACAAGACTCACCGCCTGCTTTAGCACATGTGCCTCAAAGTCCACAGCCTCTCACTCGCAGGCGTGCCACTACGGCTGCCGTGATTTGGCAGGAGGTGCGCGCCTACTCCCCAACTCCCCTGGGACTATCTTGTGCACCCGGGAATCCGTTTTGGCCGCGCGGTGATGTGTTTCGTGGAAGTAGCAGGCGTGAGTACAAGGCTCGCCCTTTCCTCTTGCACACCGTCTCACTCTCACGCATGCCACTCCGTCGCCCGTGAGTTCCCGGAGTTGCGCCTCTATTGGCGAGGTTCCCCTGGGTCTAGTGCACCTGGGATTTCATGTTGGCGGCGTTGTCATGCGTTTCGTGGAAGTGGCAGGCGTGAGTACAGGACTCACCGCCTTCTTTAGCACAAGTGCCTCACAGTGCACAGCCTCTCACTCGCAGGCGTGCCACTACGGCTGCCGTGATTTGGCAGGAGGTGCCCGACTACTCTCCAACTCTCCTGGGACTATCTACTGCACCCGGGAATCCGTTTTGTCCGCGTTGTCATGCGTTTCGTGGAAGTGGCATGCGTTGTCATACAAGGCTCACCGCCTTCTTTAGCACATGTGCCTCTTAGTGCACAGTCTCTCACTCGCAGGCGTGTCACGCCGACGGCAGTGACTTGCAGGAGGAGCGCGCCTACTCCCCAATTCCCCTGAGACTATCTACTGCACCCGGGAATCCATTTTGGCCGCGTGGTCATTTGTTTCATGCAAGTAGCGGGCGTGAGTACAAGACTCACCGCCTTTTTTAGCACATGTGCCTCATAGTGCACAGCCTCTCACTCGCAGGCGTGCCACACCGGCGCCCGTGATTTGGCAGGAGGTGCGCGCCTACTCCCCGACTCCCCTGGGACTATCTACTGCACCCGACAATCCATTTTGGCCGCGCTGTGATGTGTTTGGTGGAAGTAGCAGGAGTAAGTACAAGACTCACCGCCTGCTTTAGCACATGTGCCTCAAAGTCCACAGCCTCTCACTCGCAGGCGTGCCACTACGGCTGCCGTGATTTGGCAGGAGGTGCGCGCCTACTCCCCAACTCCCCTGGGACTATCTTGTGCACCCGGGAATCCGTTTTGGCCGCGCGGTGATGTGTTTCGTGGAAGTAGCAGGCGTGAGTACAAGGCTCGCCCTTTCCTCTTGTACACCGTCTCACTCTCACGCATGCCACTCCGTCGTCCATGAGTTCCCGGAGTTGCGCCTCTATTGGCGAGGTTCCCCTGGGTCTAGTGCACCTGGGATTTCATTTTGGTGGCGTTGTCATGCGTTTCGTGGAAGTGGCAGGCGTGAGTACAGGACTCACCGCCTTCTTTAGCACATGTGCCTCACAGTGCACAGCCTCTCACTCGCAGGCGTGCCACTACGGCTGCCGTGATTTGGCAGGAGGTGCCCGACTACTCTCCAACTCCCCTGGGACTATCTACTGCACCCGGGAATCCGTTTTGTCCGCGTTGTCATGCGTTTCGTGGAAGTGGCATGCGTTGTCATACAAGGCTCACCGCCTTCTTTAGCACATGTGCCTCATAGTGCACAGCCTCTCACTCGCAGGCGTGCCACTACGGCTGCCGTGATTTGGCAGGAGGTGCCCGACTACTCTCCAACTCCCCTGGGACTATCGAGTGCACCCGGGAATCCGTTTTGTCCGCGTTGTCATGCGTTTCGTGGAAGTGGCATGCGTTGTCATACAAGGCTCACCGCCTTCTTTAGCACATGTGCCTCATAGTGCACAGCCTCTCACTCGCAGGCGTGCCACACCGGCGCCCGTGATTTGGCAGGAGGTGCGCGCCTACTCCCCGACTCCCCTGGGACTATCTACTGCACCCGACAATCCATTTTGGCCGCGCTGTGATGTGTTTGGTGGAAGTAGCAGGAGTAAGTACAAGACTCACCGCCTGCTTTAGCACATGTGCCTCAAAGTCCACAGCCTCTCACTCGCAGGCGTGCCACTACGGCTGCCGTGATTTGGCAGGAGGTGCGCGCCTACTCCCCAACTCCCCTGGGACTATCTTGTGCACCCGGGAATCCGTTTTGGCCGCGCGGTGATGTGTTTCGTGGAAGTAGCAGGCGTGAGTACAAGGCTCGCCCTTTCCTCTTGCACACCGTCTCACTCTCACGCATGCCACTCCGTCGCCCGTGAGTTCCCGGAGTTGCGCCTCTATTGGCGAGGTTCCCCTGGGTCTAGTGCACCTGGGATTTCATGTTGGTGGCGTTGTCATGCGTTTCGTGGAAGTGGCAGGCGTGAGTACAGGACTCACCGCCTTCTTTAGCACAAGTGCCTCACAGTGCACAGCCTCTCACTCGCAGGCGTGCCACTACGGCTGCCGTGATTTGGCAGGAGGTGCCCGACTACTCTCCAACTCCCCTGGGACTATCTACTGCACCCGGGAATCCGTTTTGTCCGCGTTGTCATGCGTTTCGTGGAAGTGGCATGCGTTGTCATACAAGGCTCACCGCCTTCTTTAGCACATGTGCCTCATAGTGCACAGCCTCTCACTCGCAGGCGTGCCACTACGGCTCCCGTGATTTGGCAGGAGGTGCGCGCCTACTCTCCAACTCCCCTGGGACTATCGAGTGCACGCGGGAATCCATTTTAGCCGCGTGGTGATGTGTTTCGTGGAAGTGGCAGGCGTGAGTTCAAGAGTCACCCCTTCCTCTTTCACAGCCTTTCACTGTCACCCATGCCCCTCCGTCGCCCGTGATTTCCCGGAGTTGCGCGTCTATTGCCGAGGTTCCCCTGGGTCTAGTGCACCTGGGATTTCATTTTGGTGGCGTTTTCATAAGTTTCGTGGAAGTGGCAGGCGTGAGTACAGGACTCACCGCCTTCTTTAGCACATGTGCCTCACAGTGCACAGCCTCTCACTCGCAGGCGTGCCACACCGGCGCCCGTGATTTGGCAGGAGGTGCGCGCCTACTCCCCGACTCCCCTGGGACTATCTACTGCATCCGACAATCCATTTTGGCCGCGCTGTGATGTGTTTGGTGGAAGTAGCAGGAGGAAGTACAAGACTCACCGCCTGCTTTAGCACATGTGCCTCAAAGTTCACAGCCTCTCACTCGCAGGCGTGCCACTACGGCTGCCGTGATTTGGCAGGAGGTGCGCGCCTACTCCCCGACTCCCCTGGGACTATCTTGTACACCCGGGAATCCGTTTTGGCCGCGCGGTGATGTGTTTGGTGGAAGTAGCAGGAGTAAGTACAAGACTCACCGCCTGCTTTAGCACATGTGCCTCAAAGTCCACAGCCTCTCACTCGCAGGCGTGCCACTACGGCTGCCGTGATTTGGCAGGAGGTGCGCGCCTACTCCCCAACTCCCCTGGGACTATCTTGTGCACCCGGGAATCCGTTTTGGCCGCGCGGTGATGTGTTTCGTGGAAGTAGCAGGCGTGAGTACAAGGCTCGCCCTTTCCTCTTGCACACCGTCTCACTCTCACGCATGCCACTCCGTCGCCCGTGAGTTCCCGGAGTTGCGCCTCTATTGGCGAGGTTCCCCTGGGTCTAGTGCACCTGGGATTTCATGTTGGTGGCGTTGTCATGCGTTTCGTGGAAGTGGCAGGCGTGAGTACAGGACTCACCGCCTTCTTTAGCACATGTGCCTCACAGTGCACAGCCTCTCACTCGCAGGCGTGCCACTACGGCTGCCGTGATTTGGCAGGAGGTGCCCGACTACTCTCCAACTCCCCTGGGACTATCGAGTGCACCCGGCAATCCGTTTTGTCCGCGTTGTCATGCGTTTCGTGGAAGTGGCATGCGTTGTCATACAAGGCTCACCGCCTTCTTTAGCACATGTGCCTCATAGTGCACAGCCTCTCACTCGCAGGCGTGCCACACCGGCGCCCGTGATTTGGCAGGAGGTGCGCGCCTACTCCCCAACTCCCCTGGGACTATCTACTGCACCCGACAATCCATTTTGGCCGCGCTGTGATGTGTTTGGTGGAAGTAGCAGGAGTAAGTACAAGACTCACCGCCTGCCTTAGCACATGTGCCTCAAAGTCCACAGCCTCTCACTCGCAGGCGTGCCACTACGGCTGCCGTGATTTGGCAGGAGGTGCGCGCCTACTCCCCAACTCCCCTGGGACTATCTTGTGCACCCGGGAATCCGTTTTGGCCGCGCGGTGATGTGTTTCGTGGAAGTAGCAGGCGTGAGTACAAGGCTCGCCCTTTCCTCTTGCACACCGTCTCACTCTCACGCATGCCACTCCGTCGCCCGTGAGTTCCCGGAGTTGCGCCTCTATTGGCGAGGTTCCCCTGGGTCTAGTGCACCTGGGATTTCATGTTGGTGTTGTTGTCATGCGTTTCGTGGAAGTGGCAGGCGTGAGTACAGGACTCACCGCCTTCTTTAGCACAAGTGCCTCACAGTGCACAGCCTCTCACTCGCAGGCGTGCCACTACGGCTGCCGTGATTTGGCAGGAGGTGCCCGCCTACTCTCCAACTCCCCTGGGACTATCTACTGCACCCGGCAATCCGTTTTGTCCGCGTTGTCATGCGTTTCGTGGAAGTGGCATGCGTTGTCATACAAGGCTCACCGCCTTCTTTAGCACATGTGCCTCTTAGTGCACTGTCTCTCACTCGCAGGCGTGTCACGCCGACGCCAGTGACTTGCAGGAGGAGCGCGCCTACTCCCCAATTCCCCTGAGACTATCTACTGCACCCGGGAATCCATTTTTGCCGCGTGGTCATTTGTTTCATGCAAGTAGCGGGCGTGAGTACAAGACTCACTGCCTTTTTTAGCACATGTGCCTCATAGTGCACAGCCTCTCACTCGCAGGCGTGCCACACCGGCGCCCGTGATTTGGCAGGAGGTGCGCGCCTACTCCCCGACTCCCCTGGGACTATCTACTGCACCCGACAATCCATTTTGGCCGCGCTGTGATGTGTTTGGTGGAAGTAGCAGGAGTAAGTACAAGACTCACCGCCTGCTTTAGCACATGTGCCTCAAAGTCCACAGCCTCTCACTCGCAGGCGTGCCACTACGGCTGCCGTGATTTGGCAGGAGGTGCGCGCCTACTCCCCAACTCCCCTGGGACTATCTTGTGCACCCGGGAATCCGTTTTGGCCGCGCGGTGATGTGTTTCGTGGAAGTAGTAGGCGTGAGTACAAGGCTCGCCCTTTCCTCTTGTACACCGTCTCACTCTCACGCATGCCACTCCGTCGCCCATGAGTTCCCGGAGTTGCGCCTCTATTGGCGAGGTTCCCCTGGGTCTAGTGCACCTGGGATTTCATTTTGGTGGCGTTGTCATGCGTTTCGTGGAAGTGGCGGGCGTGAGTACAGGACTCACCGCCTTCTTTAGCACATGTGCCTCACAGTGCACAGCCTCTCACTGGCAGGCGTGCCACTACGGCTGCCGTGATTTGGCAGGAGGTGCCCGACTACTCTCCAACTCCCCTGGGACTATCTACTGCACCCGGGAATCCGTTTTGTCCGCGTTGTCATGCGTTTCGTGGAAGTGGCATGCGTTGTCATACAAGGCTCACCGCCTTCTTTAGCACATGTGCCTCATAGTGCACAGCCTCTCACTCGCAGGCGTGCCACACCGGCGCCCGTGATTTGGCAGGAGGTGCGCGCCTACTCCCCGACTCCCCTGGGACTATCTACTGCACCCGACAATCCATTTTGGCCGCGCTGTGATGTGTTTGGTGGAAGTAGCAGGAGTAAGTACAAGACTCACCGCCTGCTTTAGCACATGTGCCTCAAAGTTCACAGCCTCTCACTCGCAGGCGTGCCACTACGGCTGCCGTGATTTGGCAGGAGGTGCGCGCCTACTCCCCAACTCCCCTGGGACTATCTTGTGCACCCGGGAATCCGTTTTGGCCGCGCGGTGATGTGTTTGGTGGAAGTAGCAGGAGTAAGTACAAGACTCACCGCCTGCTTTAGCACATGTGCCTCAAAGTCCACAGCCTCTCACTCGCAGGCGTGCCACTACGGCTGCCGTGATTTGGCAGGAGGTGCGCGCCTACTCCCCAACTCCCCTGGGACTATCTTGTGCACCCGGGAATCCGTTTTGGCCGCGCGGTGATGTGTTTCGTGGAAGTAGCAGGCGTGAGTACAAGTCTCGCCCTTTCCTCTTGCACACCGTCTCACTCTCACGCATGCCACTCCGTCGCCCGTGAGTTCCCGGAGTTGCGCCTCTATTGGCGAGGTTCCCCTGGGTCTAGTGCACCTGGGATTTCATTTTGGTGGCGTTGTCATGCGTTTCGTGGAAGTGGCAGGCGTGAGTACAGGACTCACTGCCTTCTTTAGCACATGTGCCTCACAGTGCACAGCCTCTCACTCGCAGGCGTGCCACTACGGCTGCCGTGATTTGGCAGGAGGTGCCCGACTACTCTCCAACTCCCCTGGGACTATCGAGTGCACCCGGGAATCCGTTTTGTCCGCGTTGTCATGCGTTTCGTGGAAGTGGCATGCGTTGTCATACAAGGCTCACCGCCTTCTTTAGCACATGTGCCTCATAGTGCACAGCCTCTCACTCGCAGGCGTGCCACACCGGCGCCCGTGATTTGGCAGGAGGTGCGCGCCTACTCCCCGACTCCCCTGGGACTATCTACTGCACCCGACAATCCATTTTGGCCGCGCTGTGATGTGTTTGGTGGAAGTAGCAGGAGTAAGTACAAGACTCACCGCCTGCTTTAGCACATGTGCCTCAAAGTTCACAGCCTCTCACTCGCAGGCGTGCCACTACGGCTGCCGTGATTTGGCAGGAGGTGCGCGCCTACTCCCCAACTCCCCTGGGACTATCTTGTGCACCCGGGAATCCGTTTTGGCCGCGCGGTGATGTGTTTCGTGGAAGTAGCAGGCGTGAGTACAAGGCTCGCCCTTTCCTCTTGCACACCGTCTCACTCTCACGCATGCCACTCCGTCGCCCGTGAGTTCCCGGAGTTGCGCCTCTATTGGCGAGGTTCCCCTGGGTCTAGTGCACCTGGGATTTCATGTTGGTGGCGTTGTCATGCGTTTCGTGGAAGTGGCAGGCGTGAGTACAGGACTCACCGCCTTCTTTAGCACATGTGCCTCACAGTGCACAGCCTCTCACTCGCAGGCGTGCCACTACGGCTGCCGTGATTTGGCAGGAGGTGCCCGACTACTCTCCAACTCCCCTGGGACTATCTACTGCACCCGGGAATCCGTTTTGTCCGCGTTGTCATGCGTTTCGTGGAAGTGGCATGCGTTGTCATACAAGGCTCACCGCCTTCTTTAGCATATGTGCCTCATAGTGCACAGCCTCTCACTCGCAGGCGTGCCACACCGGCGCCCGTGATTTGGCAGGAGGTGCGCGCCTACTCCCCGACTCCCCTGCGACTATCTACTGCACCCGACAATCCATTTTGGCCGCGCTGTGATGTGTTTGGTGGAAGTAGCAGGAGTAAGTACAAGACTCACCGCCTGCTTTAGCACATGTGCCTCAAAGTTCACAGCCTCTCACTCGCAGGCGTGCCACTACGGCTGCCGTGATTTGGCAGGAGGTGCGCGCCTACTCCCCAACTCCCCTTGGACTATCTTGTGCACCCGGGAATCCGTTTTGGCCGCGCGGTGATGTGTTTCGTGGAAGTAGCAGAGGTGAGTACAAGGCTCGCCCTTTCCTCTTGCACACCGTCTCACTCTCACGCATGCCACTCCGTCGCCCGTGAGTTCCCGGAGTTGCGCCTCTATTGGCGAGGTTCCCCTGGGTCTAGTGCACCTGGGATTTCATTTTGGTGGCGTTGTCATGCGTTTCGTGGAAGTGGCAGGCGTGAGTACAGGACTCACCGCCTTCTTTAGCACATGTGCCTCACAGTGCACAGCCTCTCACTCGCAGGCGTGCCACTACGGCTGCCGTGATTTGGCAGGAGGTGCCCGACTACTCTCCAACTCCCCTCGGACTATCGAGTGCACCCGGGAATCCGTTTTGTCCGCGTTGTCATGCGTTTCGTGGAAGTGGCATGCGTTGTCATACAAGGCTCACCGCCTTCTTTAGCACATGTGCCTCATAGTGCACAGCCTCTCACTCGCAGGCGTGCCACACCGGCGCCCGTGATTTGGCAGGAGGTGCGCGCCTACTCCCCGACTCCCCTGGGACTATCTACTGCACCCGACAATCCATTTTGGCCGCGCTGTGATGTGTTTGGTGGAAGTAGCAGGAGTAAGTACAAGACTCACCGCCTGCTTTAGCACATGTGCCTCAAAGTCCACAGCCTCTCACTCGCAGGCGTGCCACTACGGTTGCCGTGATTTGGCAGGAGGTGCGCGCCTACTCCCCAACTCCCCTGGGACTATCTTGTGCACCCGGGAATCCGTTTTGGCCGCGCGGTGATGTGTTTCGTGGAAGTAGCAGGCGTGAGTACAAGGCTCGCCCTTTCCTCTTGCACACCGTCTCACTCTCACGCATGCCACTCCGTCGCCCGTGAGTTCCCGGAGTTGCGCCTCTATTAGCGAGGTTCCCCTGGGTCTAGTGCACCTGGGATTTCATGTTGGTGGCGTTGTCATGCGTTTCGTGGAAGTGGCAGGCGTAAGTACAGGACTCACCGCCTTCTTTAGCACATGTGCCTCACAGTGCACAGCCTCTCACTCGCAGGCGTGCCACTACGGCTGCCGTGATTTGGCAGGAGGTGCCCGACTACTCTCCAACTCCCCTGGGACTATCTACTGCACCCGGCAATCCGTTTTGTCCGCGTTGTCATGCGTTTCGTGGAAGTGGCATGCGTTGTCATACAAGGCTCACCGCCTTCTTTAGCACATGTGCCTCTTAGTGCACAGTCTCTCACTCGCAGGCGTGTCACGCCGACGCCAGTGACTTGCAGGAGGAGCGCGCCTACTCCCCAATTCCCCTGAGACTATCTACTGCACCCGGGAATCCATTTTGGCCGCGTGGTCATTTGTTTCATGCAAGTAGCGGGCGTGAGTACAAGACTCACCGCCTTTTTTAGCACATGTGCCTCATAGTGCACAGCCTCTCACTTGCAGGCGTGCCACACCGGCGCCCGTGATTTGGCAGGAGGTGCGCGCCTACTCCCCGACTCCCCTGGGACTATCTACTGCACCCGACAATCCATTTTGGCCGCGCTGTGATGTGTTTGGTGGAAGTAGCAGGAGTAAGTACAAGACTCACCGCCTGCTTTAGCACATGTGCCTCAAAGTCCACAGCCTCTCACTCGCAGGCGTGCCACTACGGCTGCCGTGATTTGGCAGGAGGTGCGCGCCTACTCCCCAACTCCCCTGGGACTATCTTGTGCACCCGGGAATCCGTTTTGGCCGCGCGGTGATGTGTTTCGTGGAAGTAGCAGGCGTGAGTACAATGCTCGCCCTTTCCTCTTGTACACCGTCTCACTCTCACGCATGCCACTCCGTCGCCCATGAGTTCCCGGAGTTGCGCCTCTATTGGCGAGGTTCCCCTGGGTCTAGTGCACCTGGGATTTCATTTTGGTGGCGTTGTCATGCGTTTCGTGGAAGTGGCAGGCGTGAGTACAGGACTCACCGCCTTCTTTAGCACATGTGCCTCACAGTGCACAGCCTCTCACTCGCAGGCGTGCCACTACGGCTGCCGTGATTTGGCAGGAGGTGCCCGACTACTCTCCAACTCCCCTGGGACTATCTACTGCACCCGAGAATCCGTTTTGTCCGCGTTGTCATGCGTTTCGTGGAAGTGGCATGCGTTGTCATACAAGGCTCACCGCCTTCTTTAGCACATGTGCCTCATAGTGCACAGCCTCTCACTCGCAGGCGTGCCACACCGGCGCCCGTGATTTGGTAGGAGGTGCGCGCCTACTCCCCGACTCCCCTGGAACTATCTACTGCACCCGACAATCCATTTTGGCCGCGCTGTGATGTGTTTGGTGGAAGTAGCAGGAGTAAGTACAAGACTCACCGCCTGCTTTAGCACATGTGCCTCAAAGTTCACAGCCTCTCACTCGCAGGCGTGCCACTACGGCTGCCGTGATTTGGCAGGAGGTGCGCGCCTACTCCCCAACTCCCCTGGGACTATCTTGTGCACCCGGGAATCCGTTTTGGCCGCGCGGTGATGTGTTTGGTGGAAGTAGCAGGAGTAAGTACAAGACTCACCGCCTGCTTTAGCACATGTGCCTCAAAGTCCACAGCCTCTCACTCGCAGGCGTGCCACTACGGCTGCCGTGATTTGGCAGGAGGTGCGCGCCTACTCCCCAACTCCCCTGGGACTATCTTGTGCACCCGGGAATCCGTTTTGGCCGCGCGGTGATGTGTTTGGTGGAAGTAGCAGGAGTAAGTACAAGACTCACCGCCTGCTTTAGCACATGTGCCTCAAAGTCCACAGCCTCTCACTCGCAGGCGTGCCACTACGGCTGCCGTGATTTGGCAGGAGGTGCGCGCCTACTCCCCAACTCCCCTGGGACTATCTTGTGCACCCGGGAATCCGTTTTGGCCGCGCGGTGATGTGTTTCGTGGAAGTAGCAGGCGTGAGTACAAGGCTCGCCCTTTCCTCTTGCACACCGTCTCACTCTCACGCATGCCACTCCGTCGCCCGTGAGTTCCCGGAGTTGCGCCTCTATTGGCGAGGTTCCCCTGGGTCTAGTGCACCTGGGATTTCATGTTGGTGGCGTTGTCATGCGTTTCGTGGAAGTGGCAGGCGTGAGTACAGGACTCACCGCCTTCTTTAGCACATGTGCCTCACAGTGCACAGCCTCTCACTCGCAGGCGTGCCACTACGGCTGCCGTGATTTGGCAGGAGGTGCCCGACTACTCTCCACCTCCCCTGGGACTATCTACTGCACCCGGGAATCCGTTTTGTCCGCGTTGTCATGCGTTTCGTGGAAGTGGCATGCGTTGTCATACAAGGCTCACCGCCTTCTTTAGCACATGTGCCTCATAGTGCACAGCCTCTCACTCGCAGGCGTGCCACTACGGCTGCCGTGATTTGGCAGGAGGTGCCCGACTACTCTCCAACTCCCCTGGGACTATCTACTGCACCCGGGAATCCGTTTTGTCCGCGTTGTCATGCGTTTCGTGGAAGTGGCATGCGTTGTCATACAAGGCTCACCGCCTTCTTTAGCACATGTGCCTCATAGTGCACAGCCTCTCACTCGCAGGCGTGCCACACCGGCGCCCGTGATTTGGCAGGAGGTGCGCGCCTACTCCCCGACTCCCCTGGGACTATCTACTGCACCCGACAATCCATTTTGGCCGCGCTGTGATGTGTTTGGTGGAAGTAGCAGGAGTAAGTACAAGACTCACCGCCTGCTTTAGCACATGTGCCTCAAAGTTCACAGCCTCTCACTCGCAGGCGTGCCACTACGGCTGCCGTGATTTGGCAGGAAGTGCGCGCCTACTCCCCAACTCCCCTGGGACTATCTTGTGCACCCGGGAATCCGTTTTGGCCGCGCGGTGATGTGTTTGGTGGAAGTAGCAGGAGTAAGTACAAGACTCACCGCCTGCTTTAGCACATGTGCCTCAAAGTCCACAGCCTCTCACTCGCAGGCGTGCCACTACGGCTGCCGTGATTTGGCAGGAGGTGCGCGCCTACTCCCCAACTCCCCTGGGACTATCTTGTGCACCCGGGAATCCGTTTTGGCCGCGCGGTGATGTGTTTCGTGGAAGTAGCAGGCGTGAGTACAAGGCTCGCCCTTTCCTCTTGCACACCGTCTCACTCTCACGCATGCCACTCCGTCGCCCGTGAGTTCCCGGAGTTGCGCCTCTATTGGCGAGGTTCCCCTGGGTCTAGTGCACCTGGGATTTCATTTTGGTGGCGTTGTCATGCGTTTCGTGGAAGTGGCAGGCGTGAGTACAGGACTCACCGCCTTCTTTAGCACATGTGCCTCACAGTGCACAGCCTCTCACTCGCAGGCGTGCCACTACGGCTGCCGTGATTTGGCAGGAGGTGCCCGACTACTCTCCAACTCCCCTGGGACTATCGAGTGCACCCGGGAATCCGTTTTGTCCGCGTTGTCATGCGTTTCGTGGAAGTGGCATGCGTTGTCATACAAGGCTCACCGCCTTCTTTAGCACATGTGCCTCATAGTGCACAGCCTCTCACTCGCAGGCGTGCCACACCGGCGCCCGTGATTTGGCAGGAGGTGCGCGCCTACTCCCCGACTCCCCTGGGACTATCTACTGCACCCGACAATCCATTTTGGCCGCGCTGTGATGTGTTTGGTGGAAGTAGCAGGAGTAAGTACAAGACTCACCGCCTGCTTTAGCACATGTGCCTCAAAGTCCACAGCCTCTCACTCGCAGGCGTGCCACTACGGCTGCCGTGATTTGGCAGGAGGTGCGCGCCTACTCCCCAACTCCCCTGGGACTATCTTGTGCACCCGGGAATCCGTTTTGGCCGCGCGGTGATGTGTTTCGTGGAAGTAGCAGGAGTGAGTACAAGGCTCGCCCTTTCCTCTTGCACACCGTCTCACTCTCACGCATGCCACTCCGTCGCCCGTGAGTTCCCGGAGTTGCGCCTCTATTGGCGAGGTTCCCCTGGGTCTAGTGCACCTGGGATTTCATGTTGGTGGCGTTGTCATGCGTTTCGTGGAAGTGGCAGGCGTGAGTACAGGACTCACCGCCTTCTTTAGCACATGTGCCTCACAGTGCACAGCCTCTCACTCGCAGGCGTGCCACTACGGCTGCCGTGATTTGGCAGGAGGTGCCCGACTACTCTCCAACTCCCCTGGGACTATCTACTGCACCCGGGAATCCGTTTTGTCCGCGTTGTCATGCGTTTCGTGGAAGTGGCATGCGTTGTCATACAAGGCTCACCGCCTTCTTTAGCACATGTGCCTCATAGTGCACAGCCTCTCACTCGCAGGCGTGCCACTACGGCTGCCGTGATTTGGCAGGAGGTGCCCGACTACTCTCCAACTCCCCTGGGACTATCTACTGCACCCGGGAATCCGTTTTGTCCGCGTTGTCATGCGTTTCGTGGAAGTGGCATGCGTTGTCATACAAGGCTCACCGCCTTCTTTAGCACATGTGCCTCATAGTGCACAGCCTCTCACTCGCAGGCGTGCCACACCGGCGCCCGTGATTTGGCAGGAGGTGCGCGCCTACTCCCCGACTCCCCTGGGACTATCTACTGCACCCGACAATCCATTTTGGCCGCGCTGTGATGTGTTTGGTGGAAGTAGCAGGAGTAAGTACAAGACTCACCGCCTGCTTTAGCACATGTGCCTCAAAGTCCACAGCCTCTCACTCGCAGGCGTGCCACTACGGCTGCCGTGATTTGGCAGGAGGTGCGCGCCTACTCCCCAACTCCCCTGGGACTATCTTGTGCACCCGGGAATCCGTTTTGGCCGCGCGGTGATGTGTTTCGTGGAAGTAGCAGGCGTGAGTACAAGGCTCGCCCTTTCCTCTTGCACACCGTCTCACTCTCACGCATGCCACTCCGTCGCCCGTGAGTTCCCGAAGTTGCGCCTCTATTGGCGAGGTTCCCCTAGGTCTAGTGCACCTGGGATTTCATGTTGGTGGCGTTGTCATGCGTTTCGTGGAAGTGGCAGGCGTGAGTACAGGACTCACCGCCTTCTTTAGCACAAGTGCCTCACAGTGCACAGCCTCTCACTCGCAGGCGTGCCACTACGGCTGCCGTGATTTGGCAGGAGGTGCCCGACTACTCTCCAACTCCCCTGGGACTATCTACTGCACCCGGGAATCCGTTTTGTCCGCGTTGTCATGCGTTTCGTGGAAGTGGCATGCGTTGTCATACAAGGCTCACCGCCTTCTTTAGCACATGTGCCTCATAGTGCACAGCCTCTCACTCGCAGGCGTGCCACACCGGCGCCCGTGATTTGGCAGGAGGTGCGCGCCTACTCCCCGACTCCCCTGGGACTATCTACTGCACCCGACAATCCATTTTGGCCGCGCTGTGATGTGTTTGGTGGAAGTAGCAGGAGTAAGTACAAGACTCACCGCCTGCTTTAGCACATGTGCCTCAAAGTCCACAGCCTCTCACTCGCAGGCGTGCCACTACGGCTGCCGTGATTTGGCAGGAGGTGCGCGCCTACTCCCCAACTCCCCTGGGACTATCTTGTGCACCCGGGAATCCGTTTTGGCCGCGCGGTGATGTGTTTCGTGGAAGTAGCAGGCGTGAGTACAAGGCTCGCCCTTTCCTCTTGCACACCGTCTCACTCTCACGCATGCCACTCCGTCGCCCGTGAGTTCCCGGAGTTGCGCCTCTATTGGCGAGGTTCCCCTGGGTCTAGTGCACCTGGGATTTCATGTTGGTGGCGTTGTCATGCGTTTCGTGGAAGTGGCAGGCGTGAGTACAGGACTCACCGCCTTCTTTAGCACATGTGCCTCACAGTGCACAGCCTCTCACTCGCAGGCGTGCCACTACGGCTGCCGTGATTTGGCAGGAGGTGCCCGACTACTCTCCAACTCCCCTGGGACTATCTACTGCACCCGGGAATCCGTTTTGTCCGCGTTGTCATGCGTTTCGTGGAAGTGGCATGCGTTGTCATACAAGGCTCACCGCCTTCTTTAGCACATGTGCCTCATAGTGCACAGCCTCTCACTCGCAGGCGTGCCACTACGGCTGCCGTGATTTGGCAGGAGGTGCCCGACTACTCTCCAACTCCCCTGGGACTATCTACTGCACCCGGGAATCCGTTTTGTCCGCGTTGTCATGCGTTTCGTGGAAGTGGCATGCGTTGTCATACAAGGCTCACCGCCTTCTTTAGCACATGTGCCTCATAGTGCACAGCCTCTCACTCGCAGGCGTGCCACACCGGCGCCCGTGATTTGGCAGGAGGTGCGCGCCTACTCCCCGACTCCCCTGGGACTATCTACTGCACCCGACAATCCATTTTGGCCGCGCTGTGATGTGTTTGGTGGAAGTAGCAGGAGTAAGTACAAGACTCACCGCCTGCTTTAGCACATGTGCCTCAAAGTCCACAGCCTCTCACTCGCAGGCGTGCCACTACGGCTGCCGTGATTTGGCAGGAGGTGCGCGCCTACTCCCCAACTCCCCTGGGACTATCTTGTGCACCCGGGAATCCGTTTTGGCCGCGCGGTGATGTGTTTCGTGGAAGTAGCAGGCGTGAGTACAAGGCTCGCCCTTTCCTCTTGCACACCGTCTCACTCTCACGCATGCCACTCCGTCGCCCGTGAGTTCCCGAAGTTGCGCCTCTATTGGCGAGGTTCCCCTAGGTCTAGTGCACCTGGGATTTCATGTTGGTGGCGTTGTCATGCGTTTCGTGGAAGTGGCAGGCGTGAGTACAGGACTCACCGCCTTCTTTAGCACAAGTGCCTCACAGTGCACAGCCTCTCACTCGCAGGCGTGCCACTACGGCTGCCGTGATTTGGCAGGAGGTGCCCGACTACTCTCCAACTCCCCTGGGACTATCTACTGCACCCGGGAATCCGTTTTGTCCGCGTTGTCATGCGTTTCGTGGAAGTGGCATGCGTTGTCATACAAGGCTCACCGCCTTCTTTAGCACATGTGCCTCATAGTGCACAGCCTCTCACTCGCAGGCGTGCCACACCGGCGCCCGTGATTTGGCAGGAGGTGCGCGCCTACTCCCCGACTCCCCTGGGACTATCTACTGCACCCGACAATCCATTTTGGCCGCGCTGTGATGTGTTTGGTGGAAGTAGCAGGAGTAAGTACAAGACTCACCGCCTGCTTTAGCACATGTGCCTCAAAGTCCACAGCCTCTCACTCGCAGGCGTGCCACTACGGCTGCCGTGATTTGGCAGGAGGTGCGCGCCTACTCCCCAACTCCCCTGGGACTATCTTGTGCACCCGGGAATCCGTTTTGGCCGCGCGGTGATGTGTTTCGTGGAAGTAGCAGGCGTGAGTACAAGGCTCGCCCTTTCCTCTTGCACACCGTCTCACTCTCACGCATGCCACTCCGTCGCCCGTGAGTTCCCGGAGTTGCGCCTCTATTGGCGAGGTTCCCCTGGGTCTAGTGCACCTGGGATTTCATGTTGGTGGCGTTGTCATGCGTTTCGTGGAAGTGGCAGGCGTGAGTACAGGACTCACCGCCTTCTTTAGCACATGTGCCTCACAGTGCACAGCCTCTCACTCGCAGGCGTGCCACACCGGCGCCCGTGATTTGGCAGGAGGTGCCCGACTACTCTCCAACTCCCCTGGGACTATCTACTGCACCCGGGAATCCGTTTTGTCCGCGTTGTCATGCGTTTCGTGGAAGTGGCATGCGTTGTCATACAAGGCTCACCGCCTTCTTTAGCACATGTGCCTCATAGTGCACAGCCTCTCACTCGCAGGCGTGCCACACCGGCGCCCGTGATTTGGCAGGAGGTGCGCGCCTACTCCCCGACTCCCCTGGGACTATCTACTGCACCCGACAATCCATTTTGGCCGCGCTGTGATGTGTTTGGTGGAAGTAGCAGGAGTAAGTACAAGACTCACCGCCTGCTTTAGCACATGTGCCTCAAAGTTCACAGCCTCTCACTCGCAGGCGTGCCACTACGGCTGCCGTGATTTGGCAGGAGGTGCGCGCCTACTCCCCAACTCCCCTGGGACTATCTTGTGCACCCGGGAATCCGTTTTGGCCGCGCGGTGATGTGTTTGGTGGAAGTAGCAGGAGTAAGTACAAGACTCACCGCCTGCTTTAGCACATGTGCCTCAAAGTCCACAGCCTCTCACTCGCAGGCGTGCCACTATGGCTGCCGTGATTTGGCAGGAGGTGCGCGCCTACTCCCCAACTCCCCTGGGACTATCTTGTGCACCCGGGAATCCGTTTTGGCCGCGCGGTGATGTGTTTCGTGGAAGTAGCAGGCGTGAGTACAAGGCTCGCCCTTTCCTCTTGCACACCGTCTCACTCTCACGCATGCCACTCCGTCGCCCGTGAGTTCCCGGAGTTGCGCCTCTATTGGCGAGGTTCCCCTGGGTCTACTGCACCTGGGATTTCATTTTGGTGGCGTTGTCATGCGTTTCGTGGAAGTGGCAGGCGTGAGTACAGGACTCACCGCCTTCTTTAGCACATGTGCCTCACAGTGCACAGCCTCTCACTCGCAGGCGTGCCACTACGGCTGCCGTGATTTGGCAGGAGGTGCCCGACTACTCTCCAACTCCCCTGGGACTATCTACTGCACCCGGGAATCCGTTTTGTCCGCGTTGTCATGCGTTTCGTGGAAGTGGCATGCGTTGTCATACAAGGCTCACCGCCTTCTTTAGCACATGTGCCTCATAGTGCACAGCCTCTCACTCGCAGGCGTGCCACTACGGCTGCCGTGATTTGGCAGGAGGTGCCCGACTACTCTCCAACTCCCCTGGGACTATCTACTGCACCCGGGAATCCGTTTTGTCCGCGTTGTCATGCGTTTCGTGGAAGTGGCATGCGTTGTCATACAAGGCTCTCCGCCTTCTTTAGCACATGTGCCTCATAGTGCACAGCCTCTCACTCGCAGGCGTGCCACACCGGCGCCCGTGATTTGGCAGGAGGTGCGCGCCTACTCCCCGACTCCCCTGGGACTATCTACTGCACCCGACAATCCATTTTGGCCGCGCTGTGATGTGTTTGGTGGAAGTAGCAGGAGTAAGTACAAGACTCACCCCCTGCTTTAGCACATGTGCCTCAAAGTCCACAGCCTCTCACTCGCAGGCGTGCCACTACGGCTGCCGTGATTTGGCAGGAGGTGCGCGCCTACTCCCCAACTCCCCTGGGACTATCTTGTGCACCCGGGAATCCGTTTTGGCCGCGCGGTGATGTGTTTCGTGGAAGTAGCAGGCGTGAGTACAAGGCTCGCCCTTTCCTCTTGCACACCGTCTCACTCTCACGCATGCCACTCCGTCGCCCGTGAGTTCCCGGAGTTGCGCCTCTATTGGCGAGGTTCCCCTGGGTCTAGTGCACCTGGGATTTCATGTTGGTGGCGTTGTCATGCGTTTCGTGGAAGTGGCAGGCGTGAGTACAGGACTCACCGCCTTCTTTAGCACATGTGCCTCACAGTGCACAGCCTCTCACTCGCAGGCGTGCCACTACGGCTGCCGTGATTTGGCAGGAGGTGCCCGACTACTCTCCAACTCCCCTGGGACTATCTACTGCACCCGGGAATCCGTTTTGTCCGCGTTGTCATGCGTTTCGTGGAAGTGGCATGCGTTGTCATACAAGGCTCACCGCCTTCTTTAGCACATGTGCCTCATAGTGCACAGCCTCTCACTCGCAGGCGTGCCACTACGGCTGCCGTGATTTGGCAGGAGGTGCCCGACTACTCTCCAACTCCCCTGGGACTATCTACTGCACCCGGGAATCCGTTTTGTCCGCGTTGTCATGCGTTTCGTGGAAGTGGCATGCGTTGTCATACAAGGCTCACCGCCTTCTTTAGCACATGTGCCTCATAGTGCACAGCCTCTCACTCGCAGGCGTGCCACACCGGCGCCCGTGATTTGGCAGGAGGTGCGCGCCTACTCCCCGACTCCCCTGGGACTATCTACTGCACCCGACAATCCATTTTGGCCGCGCTGTGATGTGTTTGGTGGAAGTAGCAGGAGTAAGTACAAGACTCACCGCCTGCTTTAGCACATGTGCCTCAAAGTTCACAGCCTATCACTCGCAGGCGTGCCACTACGGCTGCCGTGATTTGGCAGGAGGTGCGCGCCTACTCCCCAACTCCCCTGGGACTATCTTGTGCACCCGGGAATCCGTTTTGGCCGCGCGGTGATGTGTTTGGTGGAAGTAGCAGGAGTAAGTACAAGACTCACCGCCTGCTTTAGCACATGTGCCTCAAAGTCCACAGCCTCTCACTCGCAGGCGTGCCACTACGGCTGCCGTGATTTGGCAGGAGGTGCGCGCCTACTCCCCAACTCCCCTGGGACTATCTTGTGCACCCGGGAATCCGTTTTGGCCGCGCGGTGATGTGTTTCGTGGAAGTAGCAGGCGTGAGTACAAGGCTCGCCCTTTCCTCTTGCACACCGTCTCACTCTCACGCATGCCACTCCGTCGCCCGTGAGTTCCCGGAGTTGCGCCTCTATTGGCGAGGTTCCCCTGGGTCTAGTGCACCTGGGATTTCATTTTGGTGGCGTTGTCATGCGTTTCGTGGAAGTGGCAGGCGTGAGTACAGGACTCACCGCCTTCTTTAGCACATGTGCCTCACAGTGCACAGCCTCTCACTCGCAGGCGTGCCACTACGGCTGCCGTGATTTGGCAGGAGGTGCCCGACTACTCTCCAACTCCCCTGGGACTATCGAGTGCACCCGGGAATCCGTTTTGTCCGCGTTGTCATGCGTTTCGTGGAAGTGGCATGCGTTGTCATACAAGGCTCACCGCCTTCTTTAGCACATGTGCCTCATAGTGCACAGCCTCTCACTCGCAGGCGTGCCACACCGGCGCCCGTGATTTGGCAGGAGGTGCGCGCCTACTCCCCGACTCCCCTGGGACTATCTACTGCACCCGGCAATCCATTTTGGCCGCGCTGTGATGTGTTTGGTGGAAGTAGCAGGAGTAAGTACAAGACTCACCGCCTCCTTTAGCACATGTGCCTCAAAGTCCACAGCCTCTCACTCGCAGGCGTGCCACTACGGCTGCCGTGATTTGGCAGGAGGTGCGCGCCTACTCCCCAACTCCCCTGGGACTATCTTGTGCACCCGGGAATCCGTTTTGGCCGCGCGGTGATGTGTTTCGTGGAAGTAGCAGGCGTGAGTACAAGGCTCGCCCTTTCCTCTTGCACACCGTCTCACTCTCACGCATGCCACTCCGTCGCCCGTGAGTTCCCGGAGTTGCGCCTCTATTGGCGAGGTTCCCCTGGGTCTAGTGCACCTGGGATTTCATGTTGGTGGCGTTGTCATGCGTTTCGTGGAAGTGGCAGGCGTGAGTACAGGACTCACCGCCTTCTTTAGCACAAGTGCCTCACAGTGCACAGCCTCTCACTCGCAGGCGTGCCACTACGGCTGCCGTGATTTGGCAGGAGGTGCCCGACTACTCTCCAACTCCCCTGGGACTATCTACTGCACCCGGGAATCCGTTTTGTCCGCGTTGTCATGCGTTTCGTGGAAGTGGCATGCGTTGTCATACAAGGCTCACCGCCTTCTTTAGCACATGTGCCTCATAGTGCACAGCCTCTCACTCGCAGGCGTGCCACTACGGCTCCCGTGATTTGGCAGGAGGTGCGCGCCTACTCTCCAACTCCCCTGGGACTATCGAGTGCACGCGGGAATCCATTTTAGCCGCGTGGTGATGTGTTTCGTGGAAGTGGCAGGCGTGAGTTCAAGAGTCACCCCTTCCTCTTTCACAGCCTTTCACTGTCACCCATGCCCCTCCGTCGCCCGTGATTTCCCGGAGTTGCGCGTCTATTGCCGAGGTTCCCCTGGGTCTAGTGCACCTGGGATTTCATTTTGGTGGCGTTTTCATGCGTTTCGTGGAAGTGGCAGGCGTGAGTACAGGACTCACCGCCTTCTTTAGCACATGTGCCTCACAGTGCACAGCCTCTCACTCGCAGGCGTGCCACACCGGCGCCCGTGATTTGGCAGGAGGTGCGCGCCTACTCCCCGACTCCCCTGGGACTATCTACTGCACCCGACAATCCATTTTGGCCGCGCTGTGATGTGTTTGGTGGAAGTAGCAGGAGGAAGTACAAGACTCACCGCCTGCTTTAGCACATGTGCCTCAAAGTTCACAGCCTCTCACTCGCAGGCGTGCCACTACGGCTGCCGTGATTTGGCAGGAGGTGCGCGCCTACTCCCCGACTCCCCTGGGACTATCTTGTGCACCCGGGAATCCGTTTTGGCCGCGCGGTGATGTGTTTGGTGGAAGTAGCAGGAGTAAGTACAAGACTCACCGCCTGCTTTAGCACATGTGCCTCAAAGTCCACAGCCTCTCACTCGCAGCCGTGCCACTACGGCTGCCGTGATTTGGCAGGAGGTGCGCGCCTACTCCCCAACTCCCCTGGGACTATCTTGTGCACCCGGGAATCCGTTTTGGCCGCGCGGTGATGTGTTTCGTGGAAGTAGCAGGCGTGAGTACAAGGCTCGCCCTTTCCTCTTGCACACCGTCTCACTCTCACGCATGCCACTCCGTCGCCCGTGAGTTCCCGGAGTTGCGCCTCTATTGGCGAGGTTCCCCTGGGTCTAGTGCACCTGGGATTTCATGTTGGTGGCGTTGTCATGCGTTTCGTGGAAGTGGCAGGCGTGAGTACAGGACTCACCGCCTTCTTTAGCACATGTGCCTCACAGTGCACAGCCTCTCACTCGCAGGCGTGCCACTACGGCTGCCGTGATTTGGCAGGAGGTGCCCGACTACTCTCCAACTCCCCTGGGACTATCGAGTGCACCCGGCAATCCGTTTTGTCCGCGTTGTCATGCGTTTCGTGGAAGTGGCATGCGTTGTCATACAAGGCTCACCGCCTTCTTTAGCACATGTGCCTCATAGTGCACAGCCTCTCACTTGCAGGCGTGCCACACCGGCGCCCGTGATTTGGCAGGAGGTGCGCGCCTACTCCCCGACTCCCCTGGGACTATCTACTGCACCCGACAATCCATTTTGGCCGCGCTGTGATGTGTTTGGTGGAAGTAGCAGGAGTAAGTACAAGACTCACCGCCTGCTTTAGCACATGTGCCTCAAAGTCCACAGCCTCTCACTCGCAGGCGTGCCACTACGGCTGCCGTGATTTGGCAGGAGGTGCGCGCCTACTCCCCAACTCCCCTGGGACTATCTTGTGCACCCGGGAATCCGTTTTGGCCGCGCGGTGATGTGTTTCGTGGAAGTAGCAGGCGTGAGTACAAGGCTCGCCCTTTCCTCTTGCACACCGTCTCACTCTCACGCATGCCACTCCGTCGCCCGTGAGTTCCCGGAGTTGCGCCTCTATTGGCGAGGTTCCCCTGGGTCTAGTGCACCTGGGATTTCATGTTGGTGGCGTTGTCATGCGTTTCGTGGAAGTGGCAGGCGTGAGTACAGGACTCACCGCCTTCTTTAGCACAAGTGCCTCACAGTGCACAGCCTCTCACTCGCAGGCGTGCCACTACGGCTGCCGTGATTTGGCAGGAGGTGCCCGACTACTCTCCAACTCCCCTGGGACTATCTACTGCACCCGGCAATCCGTTTTGTCCGCGTTGTCATGCGTTTCGTGGAAGTGGCATGCGTTGTCATACAAGGCTCACCGCCTTCTTTAGCACATGTGCCTCTTAGTGCACAGTCTCTCACTCGCAGGCGTGTCACGCCGACGCCAGTGACTTGCAGGAGGAGCGCGCCTACTCCCTTATTCCCCTGAGACTATCTACTGCACCCGGGAATCCATTTTGGCCGCGTGGTCATTTGTTTCATGCAAGTAGCGGGCGTGAGTACAAGACTCACCGCCTTTTTTAGCACATGTGCCTCATAGTGCACAGCCTCCCACTCGCAGGCGTGCCACACCGGCGCCCGTGATTTGGCAGGAGGTGCGCGCCTACTCCCCGACTCCCCTGGGACTATCTACTGCACCCGACAATCCATTTTGGCCGCGCTGTGATGTGTTTGGTGGAAGTAGCAGGAGTAAGTACAAGACTCACCGCCTGCTTTAGCACATGTGCCTCAAAGTCCACAGCCTCTCACTCGCAGGCGTGCCACTACGGCTGCCGTGATTTGGCAGGAGGTGCGCGCCTACTCCCCAACTCCCCTGGGACTATCTTGTGCACCCGGGAATCCGTTTTGGCCGCGCGGTGATGTGTTTGGTGGAAGTAGCAGGAGTAAGTACAAGACTCACCGCCTGCTTTAGCACATGTGCCTCAAAGTCCACAGCCTCTCACTCGCAGGCGTGCCACTACGGCTGCCGTGATTTGGCAGGAGGTGCGCGCCTACTCCCCAACTCCCCTGGGACTATCTTGTGCACCCGGGAATCCGTTTTGGCCGCGCGGTGATGTGTTTCGTGGAAGTAGCAGGCGTGAGTACAAGGCTCGCCCTTTCCTCTTGCACACCGTCTCACTCTCACGCATGCCACTCCGTCGCCCGTGAGTTCCCGGAGTTGCGCCTCTATTGGCGAGGTTCCCCTGGGTCTAGTGCACCTGGGATTTCATGTTGGTGGCGTTGTCATGCGTTTCGTGGAAGTATCAGGCGTGAGTACAGGACTCACCGCCTTCTTTAGCACATGTGCCTCACAGTGCACAGCCTCTCACTCGCAGGCGTGCCACTACGGCTGCCGTGATTTGGCAGGAGGTGCCCGACTACTCTCCAACTCCCCTGGGACTATCGAGTGCACCCGGGAATCCGTTTTGTCCGCGTTGTCATGCGTTTCGTGGAAGTGGCATGCGTTGTCATAGAAGGCTCACCGCCTTCTTTAGCACATGTGCCTCATAGTGCACAGCCTCTCACTCGCAGGCGTGCCACACCGGCGCCCGTGATTTGGCAGGAGGTGCGCGCCTACTCCCCGACTCCCCTGGGACTATCTACTGCACCCGACAATCCATTTTGGCCGCGCTGTGATGTGTTTGGTGGAAGTAGCAGGAGTAAGTACAAGACTCACCGCCTCCTTTAGCACATGTGCCTCAAAGTCCACAGCCTCTCACTCGCAGGCGTGCCACTACGGCTGCCGTGATTTGGCAGGAGGTGCGCGCCTACTCCCCAACTCCCCTGGGACTATCTTGTGCACCCGGGAATCCGTTTTGGCCGCGCGGTGATGTGTTTCGTGGAAGTAGCAGGCGTGAGTACAAGGCTCGCCCTTTCCTCTTGCACACCGTCTCACTCTCACGCATGCCACTCCGTCGCCCCTGAGTTCCCGGAGTTGCGCCTCTATTGGCGAGGTTCCCCTGGGTCTAGTGCACCTGGGATTTCATGTTGGTGGCGTTGTCATGCGTTTCGTGGAAGTGGCAGGCGTGAGTACAGGACTCACCGCCTTCTTTAGCACAAGTGCCTCACAGTGCACAGCCTCTCACTCGCAGGCGTGCCACTACGGCTGCCGTGATTTGGCAGGAGGTGCCCGACTACTCTCCAACTCCCCTGGGACTATCTACTGCACCCGGGAATCCGTTTTGTCCGCGTTGTCATGCGTTTCGTGGAAGTGGCATGCGTTGTCATACAAGGCTCACCGCCTTCTTTAGCACATGTGCCTCATAGTGCACAGCCTCTCACTCGCAGGCGTGCCACTACGGCTCCCGTGATTTGGCAGGAGGTGCGCGCCTACTCTCCAACTCCCCTGGGACTATCGAGTGCACGCGGGAATCCATTTTAGCCGCGTGGTGATGTGTTTCGTGGAAGTGGCAGGCGTGAGTTCAAGAGTCACCCCTTCCTCTTTCACAGCCTTTCACTGTCACCCATGCCCCTCCGTCGCCCGTGATTTCCCGGAGTTGCGCGTCTATTGCCGAGGTTCCCCTGGGTCTAGTGCACCTGGGATTTCATTTTGGTGGCGTTTTCATGCGTTTCGTGGAATTGGCAGGCGTGAGTACAGGACTCACCGCCTTCTTTAGCACATGTGCCTCACAGTGCACAGCCTCTCACTCGCAGGCGTGCCACACCGGCGCCCGTGATTTGGCAGGAGGTGCGCGCCTACTCCCCGACTCCCCTGGGACTATCTACTGCACCCGACAATCCATTTTGGCCGCGCTGTGATGTGTTTGGTGGAAGTAGCAGGAGGAAGTACAAGACTCACCGCCTGCTTTAGCACATGTGCCTCAAAGTTCACAGCCTCTCACTCGCAGGCGTGCCACTACGGCTGCCGTGATTTGGCAGGAGGTGCGTGCCTACTCCCCAACTCCCCTGGGACTATCTTGTGCACCCGGGAATCCGTTTTGGCCGCGCGGTGATGTGTTTGGTGGAAGTAGCAGGAGTAAGTACAAGACTCACCGCCTGCTTTAGCACATGTGCCTCAAAGTCCACAGCCTCTCACTCGCAGGCGTGCCACTACGGCTGCCGTGATTTGGCAGGAGGTGCGCGCCTACTCCCCAACTCCCCTGGGACTATCTTTTGCACCCGGGAATCCGTTTTGGCCGCGCGGTGATGTGTTTCGTGGAAGTAGCAGGCGTGAGTACAAGGCTCGCCCTTTCCTCTTGCACACCGTCTCACTCTCACGCATGCCACTCCGTCGCCCGTGAGTTCCCGGAGTTGCGCCTCTATTGGCGAAGTTCCCCTGGGTCTAGTGCACCTGGGATTTCATTTTGGTGGCGTTGTCATGCGTTTCGTGGAAGTGGCAGGCGTGAGTACAGGACTCACCGCCTTCTTTAGCACATGTGCCTCACAGTGCACAGCCTCTCACTCGCAGGCGTGCCACTACGGCTGCCGTGATTTGGCAGGAGGTGCCCGACTACTCTCCAACTTCCCTGGGACTATCGAGTGCACCCGGGAATCCGTTTTGTCCGCGTTGTCATGCGTTTCGTGGAACTGGCATGCGTTGTCATACAAGGCTCACCGCCTTCTTTAGCACATGTGCCTCATAGTGCACAGCCTCTCACTCGCAGGCGTGCCACACCGGCGCCCGTGATTTGGCAGGAGGTGCGCGCCTACTCCCCGACTCCCCTGGGACTATCTACTGCACCCGACAATCCATTTTGGCCGCGCTGTGATGTGTTTGGTGGAAGTAGCAGGAGTAAGTACAAGACTCACCGCCTCCTTTAGCACATGTGCCTCAAAGTCCACAGCCTCTCACTCGCAGGCGTGCCACTACGGCTGCCGTGATTTGGCAGGAGGTGCGCGCCTACTCCCCAACTCCCCTGGGACTATCTTGTGCACCCGGGAATCCGTTTTGGCCGCGCGGTGATGTGTTTCGTGGAAGTAGCAGGCGTGAGTACAAGGCTCGCCCTTTCCTCTTGCACACCGTCTCACTCTCACGCATGCCACTCCGTCGCCCGTGAGTTCCCGGAGTTGCGCCTCTATTGGCGAGGTTCCCCTGGGTCTAGTGCACCTGGGATTTCATGTTGGTGGCGTTGTCATGCGTTTCGTGGAAGTGGCAGGCGTGAGTACAGGACTCACCGCCTTCTTTAGCACAAGTGCCTCACAGTGCACAGCCTCTCACTCGCAGGCGTGCCACTACGGCTGCCGTGATTTGGCAGGAGGTGCCCGACTACTCTCCAACTCCCCTGGGACTATCTACTGCACCCGGCAATCCGTTTTGTCCGCGTTGTCATGCGTTTCGTGGAAGTGGCATGCGTTGTTATACAAGGCTCACCGCCTTCTTTAGCACATGTGCCTCTTAGTGCACAGTCTCTCACTCGCAGGCGTGTCACGCCGACGCCAGTGACTTGCAGGAGGAGCGCGCCTACTCCCCAATTCCCCTGAGACTATCTACTGCACCCGGGAATCCATTTTGGCCGCGTGGTCATTTGTTTCATGCAAGTAGCGGGCGTGAGTACAAGACTCACCGCCTTTTTTAGCACATGTGCCTCATAGTGCACAGCCTCTCACTCGCAGGCGTGCCACACCGGCGCCCGTGATTTGGCAGGAGGTGCGCGCCTACTCCCCGACTCCCCTGGGACTATCTACTGCACCCGACAATCCATTTTGGCCGCGCTGTGATGTGTTTGGTGGAAGTAGCAGGAGTAAGTACAAGACTCACCGCCTGCTTTAGCACATGTGCCTCAAAGTCCACAGCCTCTCACTCGCAGGCGTGCCACTACGGCTGCCGTGATTTGGCAGGAGGTGCGCGCCTACTCCCCAACTCCCCTGGGACTATCTTGTGCACCCGGGAATCCGTTTTGGCCGCGCGGTGATGTGTTTCGTGGAAGTAGCAGGCGTGAGTACAAGGCTCGCCCTTTCCTCTTGTACACCGTCTCACTCTCACGCATGCCACTCCGTCGCCCATGAGTTCCCGGAGTTGCGCCTCTATTGGCGAGGTTCCCCTGGGTCTAGTGCACCTGGGATTTCATTTTGGTGGCGTTGTCATGCGTTTCGTGGAAGTGGCAGGCGTGAGTACAGGACTCACCGCCTTCTTTAGCACATGTGCCTCACAGTGCACAGCCTCTCACTCGCAGGCGTGCCACTACGGCTGCCGTGATTTGGCAGGAGGTGCCCGACTACTCTCCAACTCCCCTGGGACTATCTACTGCACCCGGCAATCCGTTTTGTCCGCGTTGTCATGCGTTTCGTGGAAGTGGCATGCGTTGTCATACAAGGCTCACCGCCTTCTTTAGCACATGTGCCTCATAGTGCACAGCCTCTCACTCGCAGGCGTGCCACACCGGCGCCCGTGATTTGGCAGGAGGTGAGCGCCTACTCCCCGACTCCCCTGGGACTATCTACTGCACCCGACAATCTATTTTGGCCGCGCTGTGATGTGTTTGGTGGAAGTAGCAGGAGTAAGTACAAGACTCACCGCCTGCTTTAGCACATGTGCCTCAAAGTTCACAGCCTCTCACTCGCAGGCGTGCCACTACGGCTGCCGTGATTTGGCAGGAGGTGCGCGCCTACTCCCCAACTCCCCTGGGACTATCTTGTGCACCCGGGAATCCGTTTTGGCCGCGCGGTGATGTGTTTGGTGGAAGTAGCAGGAGTAAGTACAAGACTCACCGCCTGCTTTAGCACATGTGCCTCAAAGTCCACAGCCTCTCACTCGCAGGCGTGCCACTACGGCTGCCGTGATTTGGCAGGAGGTGCGCGCCTACTCCCCAACTCCCCTGGGACTATCTTGTGCACCCGGGAATCCGTTTTGGCCGCGCGGTGATGTGTTTCGTGGAAGTAGCAGGCGTGAGTACAAGGCTCGCCCTTTCCTCTTGCACACCGTCTCACTCTCACGCATGCCACTCCGTCGCCCGTGAGTTCCCGGAGTTGCGCCCCTATTGGCGAGGTTCCCCTGGGTCTAGTGCACCTGGGATTTCATTTTGGTGGCGTTGTCATGCGTTTCGTGGAAGTGGCAGGCGTGAGTACAGGACTCACCGCCTTCTTTAGCACATGTGCCTCACAGTGCACAGCCTCTCACTCGCAGGCGTGCCACTACGGCTGCCGTGATTTGGCAGGAGGTGCCCGACTACTCTCCAACTCCCCTGGGACTATCGAGTGCACCCGGGAATCCGTTTTGTCCGCGTTGTCATGCGTTTCGTGGAAGTGGCATGCGTTGTCATACAAGGCTCACCGCCTTCTTTAGCACATGTGCCTCATAGTGCACAGCCTCTCACTCGCATGCGTCCCACACCGGCGCTCGTGATTTGGCAGGAGGTGCGCGCCTACTCCCCGACTCCCCTGGGACTATCTACTGCACCCGACAATCCATTTTGGCCGCGCTGTGATGTGTTTGGTGGAAGTAGCAGGAGTAAGTACAAGACTCACCGCCTGCTTTAGCACATGTGCCTCAAAGTCCACAGCCTCTCACTCGCAGGCGTGCCACTACGGCTGCCGTGATTTGGCAGGAGGTGCGCGCCTACTCCCCAACTCCCCTGGGACTATCTTGTGCACCCGGGAATCCGTTTTGGCCGCGCGGTGATGTGTTTCGTGGAAGTAGCAGGCGTGAGTACAAGGCTCGCCCTTTCCTCTTGCACACCGTCTCACTCTCACGCATGCCACTCCGTCGCCCGTGAGTTCCCGGAGTTGCGCCTCTATTGGCGAGGTTCCCCTGGGTCTAGTGCACCTGGGATTTCATGTTGGTGGCGTTGTCATGCGTTTCGTGGAAGTGGCAGGCGTGAGTACAGGACTCACCGCCTTCTTTAGCACATGTGCCTCACAGTGCACAGCCTCTCACTCGCAGGCGTGCCACTACGGCTGCCGTGATTTGGCAGGAGGTGCCCGACTACTCTCCAACTCCCCTGGGACTATCTACTGCACCCGGGAATCCGTTTTGTCCGCGTTGTCATGCGTTTCGTGGAAGTGGCATGCGTTGTCATACAAGGCTCACCGCCTTCTTTAGCACATGTGCCTCATAGTGCACAGCCTCTCACTCGCAGGCGTGCCACACCGGCGCCCGTGATTTGGCAGGAGGTGCGCGCCTACTCCCCGACTCCCCTGGGACTATCTACTGCACCCGACAATCCATTTTGGCCGCGCTGTGATGTGTTTGGTGGAAGTAGCAGGAGTAAGTACAAGACTCACCGCCTGCTTTAGCACATGTGCCTCAAAGTTCACAGCCTCTCACTCGCAGGCGTGCCACTACGGCTGCCGTGATTTGGCAGGAGGTGCGCGCCTACTCCCCAACTCCCCTGGGACTATCTTGTGCACCCGGGAATCCGTTTTGGCCGCGCGGTGATGTGTTTGGTGGAAGTAGCAGGAGTAAGTACAAGACTCACCGCCTGCTTTAGCACATGTGCCTCAAAGTCCACAGTTTCTCACTCGCAGGCGTGCCACTACGGCTGCCGTGATTTGGCAGGAGGTGCGCGCCTACTCCCCAACTCCCCTGGGACTATCTTGTGCACCCGGGAATCCGTTTTGGCCGCGCGGTGATGTGTTTCGTGGAAGTAGCAGGCGTGAGTACAAGGCTCGCCCTTTCCTCTTGCACACCGTCTCACTCTCACGCATGCCACTCCGTCGCCCGTGAGTTCCCGGAGTTGCGCCCCTATTGGCGAGGTTCCCCTGGGTCTAGTGCACCTGGGATTTCATTTTGGTGGCGTTGTCATGCGTTTCGTGGAAGTGGCAGGCGTGAGTACAGGACTCACCGCCTTCTTTAGCACATGTGCCTCACAGTGCACAGCCTCTCACTCGCAGGCGTGCCACTACGGCTGCCGTGATTTGGCAGGAGGTGCCCGACTACTCTCCAACTCCCCTGGGACTATCGAGTGCACCCGGGAATCCGTTTTGTCCGCGTTGTCATGCGTTTCGTGGAAGTGGCATGCGTTGTCATACAAGGCTCACCGCCTTCTTTAGCACATGTGCCTCATAGTGCACAGCCTCTCACTCGCAGGCGTGCCACACCGGCGCCCGTGATTTGGCAGGAGGTGCGCGCCTACTCCCCGACTCCCCTGGGACTATCTACTGCACCCGACAATCCATTTTGGCCGCGCTGTGATGTGTTTGGTGGAAGTAGCAGGAGTAAGTACAAGACTCACCGCCTGCTTTAGCACATGTGCCTCAAAGTCCACAGCCTCTCACTCGCAGGCGTGCCACTACGGCTGCCGTGATTTGGCAGGAGGTGCGCGCCTACTCCCCAACTCCCCTGGGACTATCTTGTGCACCCGGGAATCCGTTTTGGCCGCGCGGTGATGTGTTTCGTGGAAGTAGCAGGCGTGAGTACAAGGCTCGCCCTTTCCTCTTGCACACCGTCTCACTCTCACGCATGCCACTCCGTCGCCCGTGAGTTCCCGGAGTTGCGCCTCTATTGGCGAGGTTCCCCTGGGTCTAGTGCACCTGGGATTTCATGTTGGTGGCGTTGTCATGCGTTTCGTGGAAGTGGCAGGCGTGAGTACAGGACTCACCGCCTTCTTTAGCACATGTGCCTCACAGTGCACAGCCTCTCACTCGCAGGCGTGCCACTACGGCTGCCGTGATTTGGCAGGAGGTGCCCGACTACTCTCCAACTCCCCTGGGACTATCTACTGCACCCGGGAATCCGTTTTGTCCGCGTTGTCATGCGTTTCGTGGAAGTGGCATGCGTTGTCATACAAGGCTCACCGCCTTCTTTAGCACATGTGCCTCATAGTGCACAGCCTCTCACTCGCAGGCGTGCCACACCGGCGCCCGTGATTTGGCAGGAGGTGCGCGCTTACTCCCCGACTCCCCTGGGACTATCTACTGCACCCGACAATCCATTTTGGCCGCGCTGTGATGTGTTTGGTGGAAGTAGCAGGAGTAAGTACAAGACTCACCGCCTGCTTTAGCACATGTGCCTCAAAGTTCACAGCCTCTCACTCGCAGGCGTGCCACTACGGCTGCCGTGATTTGGCAGGAGGTGCGCGCCTACTCCCCAACTCCCCTGGGACTATCTTGTGCACCCGGGAATCCGTTTTGGCCGCGCGGTGATGTGTTTCGTGGAAGTAGCAGGCGTGAGTACAAGGCTCGCCCTTTCCTCTTGTACACCGTCTCACTCTCACGCATGCCACTCCGTCGCCCCTGAGTTCCCGGAGTTGCGCCTCTATTGGCGAGGTTCCCCTGGGTCTAGTGCACCTGGGATTTCATTTTGGTGGCGTTGTCATGCGTTTCGTGGAAGTGGCAGGCGTGAGTACAGGACTCACCGCCTTCTTTAGCACATGTGCCTCACAGTGCACAGCCTCTCACTCGCAGGCGTGCCACTACGGCTGCCGTGATTTGGCAGGAGGTGCCCGACTACTCTCCAACTCCCCTGGGACTATCTACTGCACCCGGCAATCCGTTTTGTCCGCGTTGTCATGCGTTTCGTGGAAGTGGCATGCGTTGTCATACAAGGCTCACCGCCTTCTTTAGCACATGTGCCTCTTAGTGCACAGTCTCTCACTCGCAGGCGTGTCACGCCGACGCCAGTGACTTGCAGGAGGAGCGCGCCTACTCCCCAATTCCCCTGAGACTATCTACTGCACCCGGGAATCCATTTTGGCCGCGTGGTCATTTGTTTCATGCAAGTAGCGGGCGTGAGTACAAGACTCACCGCCTTTTTTAGCACATATGCCTCATAGTGCACAGCCTCTCACTCGCAGGCGTGCCACACCGGCGCCCGTGATTTGGCAGGAGGTGCGCGCCTACTCCCCGACTCCCCTGGGACTATCTACTGCACCCGACAATCCATTTTGGCCGCGCTGTGATGTGTTTGGTAAAAGTAGCAGGAGTAAGTACAAGACTCACCGCCTGCTTTAGCACATGTGCCTCAAAGTCCACAGCCTCTCACTCGCAGGCGTGCCACTACGGCTGCCGTGATTTGGCAGGAGGTGCGCTCCTACTCCCCAACTCCCCTGGGACTATCTTGTGCACCCGGGAATCCGTTTTGGCCGCGCGGTGATGTGTTTCGTGGAAGTAGCAGGCGTGAGTACAAGGCTCGCCCTTTCCTCTTGTACACCGTCTCACTCTCACGCATGCCACTCCGTCGCCCATGAGTTCCCGGAGTTGCGCCTCTATTGGCGAGGTTCCCCTGGGTCTAGTGCACCTGGGATTTCATTTTGGTGGCGTTGTCATGCGTTTCGTGGAAGTGGCAGGCGTGAGTACAGTACTCACCGCCTTCTTTAGCACATGTGCCTCACAGTGCACAGCCTCTCACTCGCAGGCGTGCCACTACGGCTGCCGTGATTTGGCAGGAGGTGCCCGACTACTCTCCAACTCCCCTGGGACTATCTACTGCACCCGGGAATCCGTATTGTCCGCGTTGTCATGCGTTTCGTGGAAGTGGCATGCGTTGTCATACAAGGCTCACCGCCTTCTTTAGCACATGTGCCTCATAGTGCACAGCCTCTCACTCGCAGGCGTGCCACACCGGCGCCCGTGATTTGGCAGGAGGTGCGCGCCTACTCCCCGACTCCCCTGGGACTATCTACTGCACCCGACAATCCATTTTGGCCGCGCTGTGATGTGTTTGGTGGAAGTAGCAGGAGTAAGTACAAGACTCACCGCCTGCTTTAGCACATGTGCCTCAAAGTTCACAGCCTCTCACTCGCAGGCGTGCCACTACGGCTGCCGTGATTTGGCAGGAGGTGCGCGCCTACTCCCCAACTCCCCTGGGACTATCTTGTGCACCCGGGAATCCGTTTTGGCCGCGCGGTGATGTGTTTGGTGGAAGTAGCAGGAGTAAGTACAAGACTCACCGCCTGCTTTAGCACATGTGCCTCAAAGTCCACAGCCTCTCACTCGCAGGCGTGCCACTACGGCTGCCGTGATTTGGCAGGAGGTGCGTGCCTACTCCCCAACTCCCCTGGGACTATCTTGTGCACCCGGGAATCCGTTTTGGCCGTGCGGTGATGTGTTTCGTGGAAGTAGCAGGCGTGAGTACAAGGCTCGCCCTTTCCTCTTGCACACCGTCTCACTCTCACGCATGCCACTCCGTCGCCCGTGAGTTCCCGGAGTTGCGCCTCTATTGGCGAGGTTCCCCTGGGTCTAGTGCACCTGGGATTTCATTTTGGTGGCGTTGTCATGCGTTTCGTGGAAGTGGCAGGCGTGAGTACAGGACTCACCGCTTTCTTTAGCACATGTGCCTCACAGTGCACAGCCTCTCACTCGCAGGCGTGCCACTACGGCTGCCGTGATTTGGCAGGAGGTGCCCGACTACTCTCCAACTCCCCTGGGACTATCGAGTGCACCCGGGAATCCGTTTTGTCCGCGTTGTCATGCGTTTCGTGGAAGTGGCATGCGTTGTCATACAAGGCTCACCGCCTTCTTTAGCACATGTGCCTCATAGTGCACAGCCTCTCACTCGCAGGCGTGCCACACCGGCGCCCGTGATTTGGCAGGAGGTGCGCGCCTACTCCCCGACTCCCCTGGGACTATCTACTGCACCCGACAATCCATTTTGGCCGCGCTGTGATGTGTTTGGTGGAAGTAGCAGGAGTAAGTACAAGACTCACCGCCTGCTTTAGCACATGTGCCTCAAAGTCCACAGCCTCTCACTCGCAGGCGTGCCACTACGGCTGCCGTGATTTGGCAGGAGGTGCGCGCCTACCCCCCAACTCCCCTGGGACTATCTTGTGCACCCGGGAATCCGTTTTGGCCGCGCGGTGATGTGTTTCGTGGAAGTAGCAGGCGTGAGTACAAGGCTCGCCCTTTCCTCTTGCACACCGTCTCACTCTCACGCATGCCACTCCGTCGCCCGTGAGTTCCCGGAGTTGCGCCTCTATTGGCGAGGTTCCCCTGGGTCTAGTGCACCTGGGATTTCATGTTGGTGGCGTTGTCATGCGTTTCGTGGAAGTGGCAGGCGTGAGTACAGGACTCACCGCTTTCTTTAGCACATGTGCCTCACAGTGCACAGCCTCTCACTCGCAGGCGTGCCACTACGGCTGCCGTGATTTGGCAGGAGGTGCCCGACTACTCTCCAACTCCCCTGGGACTATCTACTGCACCCGGGAATCCGTTTTGTCCGCGTTGTCATGCGTTTCGTGGAAGTGGCATGCGTTGTCATACAAGGCTCACCGCCTTCTTTAGCACATGTGCCTCATAGTGCACAGCCTCTCACTCGCATGCGTGCCACACCGGCGCCCGTGATTTGGCAGGAGGTGCGCGCCTACTCCCCGACTCCCCTGGGACTATCTACTTCACCCGACAATCCATTTTGGCCGCGCTGTGATGTGTTTAGTGGAAGTAGCAGGAGTAAGTACAAGACTCACCGCCTGCTTTAGCACATGTGCCTCAAAGTTCACAGCCTCTCACTCGCAGGCGTGCCACTACGGCTGCCGTGATTTGGCAGGAGGTGCGCGCCTACTCCCCAACTCCCCTGGGACTATCTTGTGCACCCGGGAATCCGTTTTGGCCGCGCGGTGATGTGTTTGGTGGAAGTAGCAGGAGTAAGTACAAGACTCACCGCCTGCTTTAGCACATGTGCCTCAAAGTCCACAGCCTCTCACTCGCAGGCGTGCCACTACGGCTGCCGTGATTTGGCAGGAGGTGCGCGCCTACTCCCCAACTCCCCTGGGACTATCTTGTGCACCCGGGAATCCGTTTTGGCCGCGCGGTGGTGTGTTTCGTGGAAGTAGCAGGCGTGAGTACAAGGCTCGCCCTTTCCTCTTGCACACCGTCTCACTCTCACGCATGCCACTCCGTCGCCCGTGAGTTCCCGGAGTTGCGCCTCTATTGGCGAGGTTCCCCTGGGTCTAGTGCACCTGGGATTTCATTTTGGTGGCGTTGTCATGCGTTTCGTGGAAGTGGCAGGCGTGAGTACAGGACTCACCGCCTTCTTTAGCACATGTGCCTCACAGTGCACAGCCTCTCACTCGCAGGCGTGCCACTACGGCTGCCGTGATTTGGCAGGAGGTGCCCGACTACTCTCCAACTCCCCTGGGACTATCGAGGGCACCCGGGAATCCGTTTTGTCCGCGTTGTCATGCGTTTCGTGGAAGTGGCATGCGTTGTCATACAAGGCTCACCGCCTTCTTTAGCACATGTGCCTCATAGTGCACAGCCTCTCACTCGCAGGCGTGCCACACCGGCGCCCGTGATTTGGCAGGAGGGGCGCGCCTACTCCCCGACTCCCCTGGGACTATCTACTGCACCCGACAATCCATTTTGGCCGCGCTGTGATGTGTTTGGTGGAAGTAGCAGGAGTAAGTACAAGACTCACCGCCTCCTTTAGCACATGTGCCTCAAAGTCCACAGCCTCTCACTCGCAGGCGTGCCACTACGGCTGCCGTGATTTGGCAGGAGGTGCGCGCCTACTCCCCAACTCCCCTGGGACTATCTTGTGCACCCGGGAATCCGTTTTGGCCGCGCGGTGATGTGTTTCGTGGAAGTAGCAGGCGTGAGTACAAGGCTCGCCCTTTCCTCTTGCACACCGTCTCACTCTCACGCATGCCACTCCGTCGCCCGTGAGTTCCCGGAGTTGCCCCTCTATTGGCGAGGTTCCCCTGGGTCTAGTGCACCTGGGATTTCATGTTGGTGGCGTTGTCATGCGTTTCGTGGAAGTGGCAGGCGTGAGTACAGGACTCACCGCCTTCTTTAGCACAAGTGCCTCACAGTGCACAGCCTCTCACTCGCAGGCGTGCCACTACGGCTGCCGTGATTTGGCAGGAGGTGCCCGACTACTCTCCAACTCCCCTGGGACTATCTACTGCACCCGGCAATCCGTTTTGTCCGCGTTGTCATGCGTTTCGTGGAAGTGGCATGCGTTGTCATACAAGGCTCACCGCCTTCTTTAGCACATGTGCCTCTTAGTGCACAGTCTCTCACTCGCAGGCGTGTCACGCCGACGCCAGTGACTTGCAGGAGGAGCGCGCCTACTCCCCAATTCCCCTGAGACTATCTACTGCACCCGGGAATCCATTTTGGCCGCGTGGTCATTTGTTTCATGCAAGTAGCGGGCGTGAGTACAAGACTCACCGCCTTTTTTAGCACATGTGCCTCATAGTGCACAGCCTCTCACTCGCAGGCGTGCCACACCGGCGCCCGTGATTTGGCAGGAGGTGCGCGCCTACTCCCCGACTCCCCTGGGACTATCTACTGCACCCGACAATCCATTTTGGCCGCGCTGTGATGTGTTTGGTGGAAGTAGCAGGAGTAAGTACAAGACTCACCGCCTGCTTTAGCACATGTGCCTCAAAGTCCACAGCCTCTCACTCGCAGGCGTGCCACTACGGCTGCCGTGATTTGGCAGGAGGTGCGCGCCTACTCCCCAACTCCCCTGGGACTATCTTGTGCACCCGGGAATCCGTTTTGGCCGCGCGGTGATGTGTTTCGTGGAAGTAGCAGGCGTGAGTACAAGGCTCGCCCTTTCCTCTTGTACACCGTCTCACTCTCACGCAT
This sequence comes from Stylophora pistillata, assembly GCF_964205215.1. Lineage (NCBI taxonomy): Eukaryota > Metazoa > Cnidaria > Anthozoa > Scleractinia > Pocilloporidae > Stylophora > Stylophora pistillata. The sequence goes on from NW_028290842.1 coordinate 192,596, forward strand.
GCCACTCCGTCGCCCATGAGTTCCCGGAGTTGCGCCTCTATTGGCGAGGTTCCCCTGGGTCTAGTGCACCTGGGATTTCATTTTGGTGGCGTTGTCATGCGTTTCGTGGAAGTGGCAGGCGTGAGTACAGGACTCACCGCCTTCTTTAGCACATGTGCCTCACAGTGCACAGCCTCTCACTCGCAGGCGTGCCACTACGGCTGCCGTGATTTGGCAGGAGGTGCCCGACTACTCTCCAACTCCCCTGGGACTATCTACTGCACCCGGCAATCCGTTTTGTCCGCGTTGTCATGCGTTTCGTGGAAGTGGCATGCGTTGTCATACAAGGCTCACCGCCTTCTTTAGCACATGTGCCTCTTAGTGCACAGTCTCTCACTCGCAGGCGTGTCACGCCGACGCCAGTGACTTGCAGGAGGAGCGCGCCTACTCCCCAATTCCCCTGAGACTATCTACTGCACCCGGGAATCCATTTTGGCCGCGTGGTCATTTGTTTCATGCAAGTAGCGGGCGTGAGTACAAGACTCACCGCCTTTTTTAGCACATGTGCCTCATAGTGCACAGCCTCTCACTCGCAGGCGTGCCACACCGGCGCCCGTGATTTGGCAGGAGGTGCGCGCCTACTCCCCGACTCCCCTGGGACTATCTACTGCACCCGACAATCCATTTTGGCCGCGCTGTGATGTGTTTGGTGGAAGTAGCAGGAGTAAGTACAAGACTCACCGCCTGCTTTAGCACATGTGCCTCAAAGTCCACAGCCTCTCACTCGCAGGCGTGCCACTACGGCTGCCGTGATTTGGCAGGAGGTGCGCGCCTACTCCCCAACTCCCCTGGGACTATCTTGTGCACCCGGGAATCCGTTTTGGCCGCGCGGTGATGTGTTTCGTGGAAGTAGCAGGCGTGAGTACAAGGCTCGCCCTTTCCTCTTGTACACCGTCTCACTCTCACGCATGCCACTCCGTCGCCCATGAGTTCCCGGAGTTGCGCCTCTATTGGCGAGGTTCCCCTGGGTCTAGTGCACCTGGGATTTCATTTTGGTGGCGTTGTCATGCGTTTCGTGGAAGTGGCAGGCGTGAGTACAGGACTCACCGCCTTCTTTAGCACATGTGCCTCACAGTGCACAGCCTCTCACTCGCAGGCGTGCCACTACGGCTGCCGTGATTTGGCAGGAGGTGCCCGACTACTCTCCAACTCCCCTGGGACTATCTACTGCACCCGGCAATCCGTTTTGTCCGCGTTGTCATGCGTTTCGTGGAAGTGGCATGCGTTGTCATACAAGGCTCACCGCCTTCTTTAGCACATGTGCCTCTTAGTGCACAGTCTCTCACTCGCAGGCGTGTCACGCCGACGCCAGTGACTTGCAGGAGGAGCGCGCCTACTCCCCAATTCCCCTGAGACTATCTACTGCACCCGGGAATCCATTTTGGCCGCGTGGTCATTTGTTTCATGCAAGTAGCGGGCGTGAGTACAAGACTCACCGCCTTTTTTAGCACATGTGCCTCATAGTGCACAGCCTCTCACTCGCAGGCGTGCCACACCGGCGCCCGTGATTTGGCAGGAGGTGCGCGCCTACTCCCCGACTCCCCTGGGACTATCTACTGCACCCGACAATCCATTTTGGCCGCGCTGTGATGTGTTTGGTGGAAGTAGCAGGAGTAAGTACAAGACTCACCGCCTGCTTTAGCACATGTGCCTCAAAGTCCACAGCCTCTCACTCGCAGGCGTGCCACTACGGCTGCCGTGATTTGGCAGGAGGTGCGCGCCTACTCCCCAACTCCCCTGGGACTATCTTGTGCACCCGGGAATCCGTTTTGGCCGCGCGGTGATGTGTTTCGTGGAAGTAGCAGGCGTGAGTACAAGGCTCGCCCTTTCCTCTTGTACACCGTCTCACTCTCACGCATGCCACTCCGTCGCCCATGAGTTCCCGGAGTTGCGCCTCTATTGGCGAGGTTCCCCTGGGTCTAGTGCACCTGGGATTTCATTTTGGTGGCGTTGTCATGCGTTTCGTGGAAGTGGCAGGCGTGAGTACAGGACTCACCGCCTTCTTTAGCACATGTGCCTCACAGTGCACAGCCTCTCACTCGCAGGCGTGCCACTACGGCTGCCGTGATTTGGCAGGAGGTGCCCGACTACTCTCCAACTCCCCTGGGACTATCTACTGCACCCGGGAATCCGTTTTGTCCGCGTTGTCATGCGTTTCGTGGAAGTGGCATGCGTTGTCATACAAGGCTCACCGCCCTCTTTAGCACATGTGCCTCATAGTGCACAGCCTCTCACTCGCAGGCGTGCCACACCGGCGCCCGTGATTTGGCAGGAGGTGCGCGCCTACTCCCCGACTCCCCTGGGACTATCTACTGCACCCGACAATCCATTTTGGCCGCGCTGTGATGTGTTTGGTGGAAGTAGCAGGAGTAAGTACAAGACTCACCGCCTGCTTTAGCACATGTGCCTCAAAGTTCACAGCCTCTCACTCGCAGGCGTGCCACTACGGCTGCCGTGATTTGGCAGGAGGTGCGCGCCTACTCCCCAACTCCCCTGGGACTATCTTGTGCACCCGGGAATCCGTTTTGGCCGCGCGGTGATGTGTTTCGTGGAAGTAGCAGGCGTGAGTACAAGGCTCGCCCTTTCCTCTTGCACACCGTCTCACTCTCACGCATGCCACTCCGTCGCCCGTGAGTTCCCGGAGTTGCGCCTCTATTGGCGAGGTTCCCCTGGGTCTAGTGCACCTGGGATTTCATGTTGGTGGCGTTGTCATGCGTTTCGTGGAAGTGGCAGGCGTGAGTACAGGACTCACTGCCTTCTTTAGCACATGTGCCTCACAGTGCACAGCCTCTCACTCGCAGGCGTGCCACTACGGCTGCCGTGATTTGGCAGGAGGTGCCCGACTACTCTCCAACTCCCCTGGGACTATCTACTGCACCCGGGAATCCGTTTTGTCCGCGTTGTCATGCGTTTCGTGGAAGTGGCATGCGTTGTCATACAAGGCTCACCGCCTTCTTTAGCACATGTGCCTCATAGTGCACAGCCTCTCACTCGCAGGCGTGCCACACCGGCGCCCGTGATTTGGCAGGAGGTGCGCGCCTACTCCCCGACTCCCCTGGGACTATCTACTGCACCCGACAATCCATTTTGGCCGCGCTGTGATGTGTTTGGTGGAAGTAGCAGGAGTAAGTACAAGACTCACCGCCTGCTTTAGCACATGTGCCTCAAAGTTCACAGCCTCTCACTCGCAGGCGTGCCACTACGGCTGCCGTGATTTGGCAGGAGGTGCGCGCCTACTCCCCAACTCCCCTGGGACTATCTTGTGCACCCGGGAATCCGTTTTGGCCGCGCGGTGATGTGTTTGGTGGAAGTAGCAGGAGTAAGTACAAGACTCACCGCCTGCTTTAGCACATGTGCCTCAAAGTTCACAGCCTCTCACTCGCAGGCGTGCCACTACGGCTGCCGTGATTTGGCAGGAGGTGCGCGCCTACTCCCCAACTCCCCTGGGACTATCTTGTGCACCCGGGAATCCGTTTTGGCCGCGCGGTGATGTGTTTGGTGGAAGTAGCAGGAGTAAGTACAAGACTCACCGCCTGCTTTAGCACATGTGCCTCAAAGTCCACAGCCTCTCACTCGCAGGCGTGCCACTACGGCTGCCGTGATTTGGCAGGAGGTGCGCGCCTACTCCCCAACTCCCCTGGGACTATCTTGTGCACCCGGGAATCCGTTTTGGCCGCGCGGTGATGTGTTTGGTGGAAGTAGCAGGAGTAAGTACAAGACTCACCGCCTGCTTTAGCACATGTGCCTCAAAGTCCACAGCCTCTCACTCGCAGGCGTGCCACTACGGCTGCCGTGATTTGGCAGGAGGTGCCCGACTACTCTCCAACTCCCCTGGGACTATCGAGTGCACCCGGGAATCCGTTTTGTCCGCGTTGTCATGCGTTTCGTGGAAGTGGCATGCGTTGTCATACAAGGCTCACCGCCTTCTTTAGCACATGTGCCTCATAGTGCACAGCCTCTCACTCGCAGGCGTGCCACACCGGCGCCCGTGATTTGGCAGGAGGTGCGCGCCTACTCCCCGACTCCCCTGGGACTATCTACTGCACCCGACAATCCATTTTGGCCGCGCTGTGATGTGTTTGGTGGAAGTAGCAGGAGTAAGTACAAGACTCACCGCCTCCTTTAGCACATGTGCCTCAAAGTCCACAGCCTCTCACTCGCAGGCGTGCCACTACGGCTGCCGTGATTTGGCAGGAGGTGCGCGCCTACTCCCCAACTCCCCTGGGACTATCTTGTGCACCCGGGAATCCGTTTTGGCCGCGCGGTGATGTGTTTCGTGGAAGTAGCAGGCGTGAGTACAAGGCTCGCCCTTTCCTCTTGTACACCGTCTCACTCTCACGCATGCCACTCCGTCGCCCATGAGTTCCCGGAGTTGCGCCTCTATTGGCGAGGTTCCCCTGGGTCTAGTGCACCTGGGATTTCATTTTGGTGGCGTTGTCATGCGTTTCGTGGAAGTGGCAGGCGTGAGTACAGGACTCACCGCCTTCTTTAGCACATGTGCCTCACAGTGCACAGCCTCTCACTCGCAGGCGTGCCACTACGGCTGCCGTGATTTGGCAGGAGGTGCCCGACTACTCTCCAACTCCCCTGGGACTATCTACTGCACCCGGCAATCCGTTTTGTCCGCGTTGTCATGCGTTTCGTGGAAGTGGCATGCGTTGTCATACAAGGCTCACCGCCTTCTTTAGCACATGTGCCTCTTAGTGCACAGTCTCTCACTCGCAGGCGTGTCACGCCGACGCCAGTGACTTGCAGGAGGAGCGCGCCTACTCCCCAATTCCCCTGAGACTATCTACTGCACCCGGGAATCCATTTTGGCCGCGTGGTCATTTGTTTCATGCAAGTAGCGGGCGTGAGTACAAGACTCACCGCCTTTTTTAGCACATGTGCCTCATAGTGCACAGCCTCTCACTCGCAGGCGTGCCACACCGGCGCCCGTGATTTGGCAGGAGGTGCGCGCCTACTCCCCGACTCCCCTGGGACTATCTACTGCACCCGACAATCCATTTTGGCCGCGCTGTGATGTGTTTGGTGGAAGTAGCAGGAGTAAGTACAAGACTCACCGCCTGCTTTAGCACATGTGCCTCAAAGTCCACAGCCTCTCACTCGCAGGCGTGCCACTACGGCTGCCGTGATTTGGCAGGAGGTGCGCGCCTACTCCCCAACTCCCCTGGGACTATCTTGTGCACCCGGGAATCCGTTTTGGCCGCGCGGTGATGTGTTTCGTGGAAGTAGCAGGCGTGAGTACAAGGCTCGCCCTTTCCTCTTGTACACCGTCTCACTCTCACGCATGCCACTCCGTCGCCCATGAGTTCCCGGAGTTGCGCCTCTATTGGCGAGGTTCCCCTGGGTCTAGTGCACCTGGGATTTCATTTTGGTGGCGTTGTCATGCGTTTCGTGGAAGTGGCAGGCGTGAGTACAGGACTCACCGCCTTCTTTAGCACATGTGCCTCACAGTGCACAGCCTCTCACTCGCAGGCGTGCCACTACGGCTGCCGTGATTTGGCAGGAGGTGCCCGACTACTCTCCAACTCCCCTGGGACTATCTACTGCACCCGGGAATCCGTTTTGTCCGCGTTGTCATGCGTTTCGTGGAAGTGGCATGCGTTGTCATACAAGGCTCACCGCCCTCTTTAGCACATGTGCCTCATAGTGCACAGCCTCTCACTCGCAGGCGTGCCACACCGGCGCCCGTGATTTGGCAGGAGGTGCGCGCCTACTCCCCGACTCCCCTGGGACTATCTACTGCACCCGACAATCCATTTTGGCCGCGCTGTGATGTGTTTGGTGGAAGTAGCAGGAGTAAGTACAAGACTCACCGCCTGCTTTAGCACATGTGCCTCAAAGTTCACAGCCTCTCACTCGCAGGCGTGCCACTACGGCTGCCGTGATTTGGCAGGAGGTGCGCGCCTACTCCCCAACTCCCCTGGGACTATCTTGTGCACCCGGGAATCCGTTTTGGCCGCGCGGTGATGTGTTTCGTGGAAGTAGCAGGCGTGAGTACAAGGCTCGCCCTTTCCTCTTGCACACCGTCTCACTCTCACGCATGCCACTCCGTCGCCCGTGAGTTCCCGGAGTTGCGCCTCTATTGGCGAGGTTCCCCTGGGTCTAGTGCACCTGGGATTTCATGTTGGTGGCGTTGTCATGCGTTTCGTGGAAGTGGCAGGCGTGAGTACAGGACTCACTGCCTTCTTTAGCACATGTGCCTCACAGTGCACAGCCTCTCACTCGCAGGCGTGCCACTACGGCTGCCGTGATTTGGCAGGAGGTGCCCGACTACTCTCCAACTCCCCTGGGACTATCTACTGCACCCGGGAATCCGTTTTGTCCGCGTTGTCATGCGTTTCGTGGAAGTGGCATGCGTTGTCATACAAGGCTCACCGCCTTCTTTAGCACATGTGCCTCATAGTGCACAGCCTCTCACTCGCAGGCGTGCCACACCGGCGCCCGTGATTTGGCAGGAGGTGCGCGCCTACTCCCCGACTCCCCTGGGACTATCTACTGCACCCGACAATCCATTTTGGCCGCGCTGTGATGTGTTTGGTGGAAGTAGCAGGAGTAAGTACAAGACTCACCGCCTGCTTTAGCACATGTGCCTCAAAGTTCACAGCCTCTCACTCGCAGGCGTGCCACTACGGCTGCCGTGATTTGGCAGGAGGTGCGCGCCTACTCCCCAACTCCCCTGGGACTATCTTGTGCACCCGGGAATCCGTTTTGGCCGCGCGGTGATGTGTTTGGTGGAAGTAGCAGGAGTAAGTACAAGACTCACCGCCTGCTTTAGCACATGTGCCTCAAAGTTCACAGCCTCTCACTCGCAGGCGTGCCACTACGGCTGCCGTGATTTGGCAGGAGGTGCGCGCCTACTCCCCAACTCCCCTGGGACTATCTTGTGCACCCGGGAATCCGTTTTGGCCGCGCGGTGATGTGTTTGGTGGAAGTAGCAGGAGTAAGTACAAGACTCACCGCCTGCTTTAGCACATGTGCCTCAAAGTCCACAGCCTCTCACTCGCAGGCGTGCCACTACGGCTGCCGTGATTTGGCAGGAGGTGCGCGCCTACTCCCCAACTCCCCTGGGACTATCTTGTGCACCCGGGAATCCGTTTTGGCCGCGCGGTGATGTGTTTGGTGGAAGTAGCAGGAGTAAGTACAAGACTCACCGCCTGCTTTAGCACATGTGCCTCAAAGTCCACAGCCTCTCACTCGCAGGCGTGCCACTACGGCTGCCGTGATTTGGCAGGAGGTGCCCGACTACTCTCCAACTCCCCTGGGACTATCGAGTGCACCCGGGAATCCGTTTTGTCCGCGTTGTCATGCGTTTCGTGGAAGTGGCATGCGTTGTCATACAAGGCTCACCGCCTTCTTTAGCACATGTGCCTCATAGTGCACAGCCTCTCACTCGCAGGCGTGCCACACCGGCGCCCGTGATTTGGCAGGAGGTGCGCGCCTACTCCCCGACTCCCCTGGGACTATCTACTGCACCCGACAATCCATTTTGGCCGCGCTGTGATGTGTTTGGTGGAAGTAGCAGGAGTAAGTACAAGACTCACCGCCTCCTTTAGCACATGTGCCTCAAAGTCCACAGACTCTCACTCGCAGGCGTGCCACTACGGCTGCCGTGATTTGGCAGGAGGTGCGCGCCTACTCCCCAACTCCCCTGGGACTATCTTGTGCACCCGGGAATCCGTTTTGGCCGCGCGGTGATGTGTTTCGTGGAAGTAGCAGGCGTGAGTACAAGGCTCGCCCTTTCCTCTTGTACACCGTCTCACTCTCACGCATGCCACTCCGTCGCCCATGAGTTCCCGGAGTTGCGCCTCTATTGGCGAGGTTCCCCTGGGTCTAGTGCACCTGGGATTTCATTTTGGTGGCGTTGTCATGCGTTTCGTGGAAGTGGCAGGCGTGAGTACAGGACTCACCGCCTTCTTTAGCATATGTGCCTCACAGTGCACAGCCTCTCACTCGCAGGCGTGCCACTACGGCTGCCGTGATTTGGCAGGAGGTGCCCGACTACTCTCCAACTCCCCTGGGACTATCTACTGCACCCGGGAATCCGTTTTGTCCGCGTTGTCATGCGTTTCGTGGAAGTGGCATGCGTTGTCATACAAGGCTCACCGCCTTCTTTAGCACATGTGCCTCATAGTGCACAGCCTCTCACTCGCAGGCGTGCCACACCGGCGCCCGTGATTTGGCAGGAGGTGCGCGCCTACTCCCCGACTCCCCTGGGACTATCTACTGCACCCGACAATCCATTTTGGCCGCGCTGTGATGTGTTTGGTGGAAGTAGCAGGAGTAAGTACAAGACTCACCGCCTGCTTTAGCACATGTGCCTCAAAGTTCACAGCCTCTCACTCGCAGGCGTGCCACTACGGCTGCCGTGATTTGGCAGGAGGTGCGCGCCTACTCCCCAACTCCCCTGGGACTATCTTGTGCACCCGGGAATCCGTTTTGGCCGCGCGGTGATGTGTTTCGTGGAAGTAGCAGGCGTGAGTACAAGGCTCGCCCTTTCCTCTTGCACACCGTCTCACTCTCACGCATGCCACTCCGTCGCCCGTGAGTTCCCGGAGTTGCGCCTCTATTGGCGAGGTTCCCCTGGGTCTAGTGCACCTGGGATTTCATATTGGTGGCGTTGTCATGCGTTTCGTGGAAGTGGCAGGCGTGAGTACAGGACTCACCGCCTTCTTTAGCACATGTGCCTCACAGTGCACAGCCTCTCACTCGCAGGCGTGCCACTACGGCTGCCGTGATTTGGCAGGAGGTGCCCGACTACTCTCCAACTCCCCTGGGACTATCTACTGCACCCGGGAATCCGTTTTGTCCGCGTTGTCATGCGTTTCGTGGAAGTGGCATGCGTTGTCATACAAGGCTCACCGCCATCTTTAGCACATGTGCCTCATAGTGCACAGCCTCTCACTCGCAGGCGTGCCACACCGGCGCCCGTGATTTGGCAGGAGGTGCGCGCCTACTCCCCGACTCCCCTGGGACTATCTACTGCACCCGACAATCCATTTTGGCCGCGCTGTGATGTGTTTGGTGGAAGTAGCAGGAGTAAGTACAAGACTCACCGCCTGCTTTAGCACATGTGCCTCAAAGTTCACAGCCTCTCACTCGCAGGCGTGCCACTACGGCTGCCGTGATTTGGCAGGAGGTGCGCGCCTACTCCCCAACTCCCCTGGGACTATCTTGTGCACCCGGGAATCCGTTTTGGCCGCGCGGTGATGTGTTTGGTGGAAGTAGCAGGAGTAAGTACAAGACTCACCGCCTGCTTTAGCACATGTGCCTCAAAGTCCACAGCCTCTCACTCGCAGGCGTGCCACTACGGCTGCCGTGATTTGGCAGGAGGTGCGCGCCTACTCCCCAACTCCCCTGGGACTATCTTGTGCACCCGGAAATCCGTTTTGGCCGCGCGGTGATGTGTTTGGTGGAAGTAGCAGGAGTAAGTACAAGACTCACCGCCTGCTTTAGCACATGTGCCTCAAAGTCCACAGCCTCTCACTCGCAGGCGTGCCACTACGGCTGCCGTGATTTGGCAGGAGGTGCGCGCCTACTCCCCAACTCCCCTGGGACTATCTTGTGCACCCAGAAATCCGTTTTGGCCGCGCGGTGATGTGTTTGGTGGAAGTAGCAGGAGTAAGTACAAGACTCACCGCCTGCTTTAGCACATGTGCCTCAAAGTCCACAGCCTCTCACTCGCAGGCGTGCCACTACGGCTGCCGTGATTTGGCAGGAGGTGCCCGACTACTCTCCAACTCCCCTGGGACTATCGAGTGCACCCGGGAATCGGTTTTGTCCGCGTTGTTATGCGTTTCGTGGAAGTGGCATGCGTTGTCATACAAGGCTCACCGCCTTCTTTAGCACATGTGCCTCATAGTGCACAGCCTCTCACTCGCAGGCGTGCCACACCGGCGCCCGTGATTTGGCAGGAGGTGCGCGCCTACTCCCCGACTCCCCTGGGACTATCTACTGCACCCGACAATCCATTTTGGCCGCGCTGTGATGTGTTTGGTGGAAGTAGCAGGAGTAAGTACAAGACTCACCGCCTCCTTTAGCACATGTGCCTCAAAGTCCACAGCCTCTCACTCGCAGGCGTGCCACTACGGCTGCCGTGATTTGGCAGGAGGTGCGCGCCTACTCCCCAACTCCCCTGGGACTATCTTGTGCACCCGGGAATCCGTTTTGGCCGCGCGGTGATGTGTTTCGTGGAAGTAGCAGGCGTGAGTACAAGGCTCGCCCTTTCCTCTTGCACACCGTCTCACTCTCACGCATGCCACTCCGTCGCCCGTGAGTTCCCGGAGTTGCGCCTCTATTGGCGAGGTTCCCCTGGGTCTAGTGCACCTGGGATTTCATGTTGGTGGCGTTGTCATGCGTTTCGTGGAAGTGGCAGGCGTGAGTACAGGAGTCACCGCCTTCTTTAGCACAAGTGCCTCACAGTGCACAGCCTCTCACTCGCAGGCGTGCCACTACGGCTGCCGTGATTTGGCAGGAGGTGCCCGACTACTCTCCAACTCCCCTGGGACTATCTACTGCACCCGGCAATCCGTTTTGTCCGCGTTGTCATGCGTTTCGTGGAAGTGGCATGCGTTGTCATACAAGGCTCACCGCCTTCTTTAGCACATGTGCCTCTTAGTGCACAGTCTCTCACTCGCAGGCGTGTCACGCCGACGCCAGTGACTTGCAGGAGGAGCGCGCCTACTCCCCAATTCCCCTGAGACTATCTACTGCACCCGGGAATCCATTTTGGCCGCGTGGTCATTTGTTTCATGCAAGTAGCGGGCGTGAGTACAAGACTCACCGCCTTTTTTAGCACATGTGCCTCATAGTGCACAGCCTCTCACTCGCAGGCGTGCCACACCGGCGCCCGTGATTTGGCAGGAGGTGCGCGCCTACTCCCCGACTCCCCTGGGACTATCTACTGCACCCGACAATCCATTTTGGCCGCGCTGTGATGTGTTTGGTGGAAGTAGCAGGAGTAAGTACAAGACTCACCGCCTGCTTTAGCACATGTGCCTCAAAGTCCACAGCCTCTCACTCGCAGGCGTGCCACTACGGCTGCCGTGATTTGGCAGGAGGTGCGCGCCTACTCCCCAACTCCCCTGGGACTATCTTGTGCACCCGGGAATCCGTTTTGGCCGCGCGGTGATGTGTTTCGTGGAAGTAGCAGGCGTGAGTACAAGGCTCGCCCTTTCCTCTTGTACACCGTCTCACTCTCACGCATGCCACTCCGTCGCCCATGAGTTCCCGGAGTTGCGCCTCTATTGGCGAGGTTCCCCTGGGTCTAGTGCACCTGGGATTTCATTTTGGTGGCGTTGTCATGCGTTTCGTGGAAGTGGCAGGCGTGAGTACAGGACTCACCGCCTTCTTTAGCACATGTGCCTCACAGTGCACAGCCTCTCACTCGCAGGCGTGCCACTACGGCTGCCGTGATTTGGCAGGAGGTGCCCGACTACTCTCCAACTCCCCTGGGACTATCTACTGCACCCGGGAATCCGTTTTGTCCGCGTTGTCATGCGTTTCGTGGAAGTGGCATGCGTTGTCATACAAGGCTCACCGCCTTCTTTAGCACATGTGCCTCATAGTGCACAGCCTCTCACTCGCAGGCGTGCCACACCGGCGCCCGTGATTGGGCAGGAGGTGCGCGCCTACTCCCCGACTCCCCTGGGACTATCTACTGCACCCGACAATCCATTTTGGCCGCGCTGTGATGTGTTTGGTGGAAGTAGCAGGAGTAAGTACAAGACTCACCGCCTGCTTTAGCACATGTGCCTCAAAGTTCACAGCCTCTCACTCGCAGGCGTGCCACTACGGCTGCCGTGATTTGGCAGGAGGTGCGCGCCTACTCCCCAACTCCCCTGGGACTATCTTGTGCACCCGGGAATCCGTTTTGGCCGCGCGGTGATGTGTTTGGTGGAAGTAGCAGGAGTAAGTACAAGACTCACCGCCTGCTTTAGCACATGTGCCTCAAAGTCCACAGCCTCTCACTCGCAGGCGTGCCACTACGGCTGCCGTGATTTGGCAGGAGGTGCGCGCCTACTCCCCAACTCCCCTGGGACTATCTTGTGCACCCGGGAATCCGTTTTGGCCGCGCGGTGATGTGTTTCGTGGAAGTAGCAGGCGTGAGTACAAGGCTCGCCCTTTCCTCTTGTACACCGTCTCACTCTCACGCATGCCACTCCGTCGCCCGTGAGTTCCCGGAGTTGCGCCTCTATTGGCAAGGTTCCCCTGGGTCTAGTGCACCTGGGATTTCATTTTGGTGGCGTTGTCATGCGTTTCGTGGAAGTGGCAGGCGTGAGTACAGGACTCATTGCCTTCTTTACCACATGTGCCTCACAGTGCACAGCCTCTCACTCGCAGGCGTGCCACTACGGCTGCCGTGATTTGGCAGGAGGTGCCCGACTACTCTCCAACTCCCCTGGGACTATCTACTGCACCCGGGAATCCGTTTTGTCCGCGTTGTCATGCGTTTCGTGGAAGTGGCATGCGTTGTCATACAAGGCTCACCGCCTTCTTTAGCACATGTGCCTCATAGTGCACAGCCTCTCACTCGCAGGCGTGCCACACCGGCGCCCGTGATTTGGCAGGAGGTGCGCGCCTACTCCCCGACTCCCCTGGGACTATCTACTGCACCCGACAATCCATTTTGGCCGCGCTGTGATGTGTTTGGTGGAAGTAGCAGGAGTAAGTACAAGACTCACCGCCTGCTTTAGCACATGTGCCTCAAAGTTCACAGCCTCTCACTCGCAGGCGTGCCACTACGGCTGCCGTGATTTGGCAGGAGGTGCGCGCCTACTCCCCAACTCCCCTGGGACTATCTTGTGCACCCGGGAATCCGTTTTGGCCGCGCGGTGATGTGTTTCGTGGAAGTAGCAGGCGTGAGTACAAGGCTCGCCCTTTCCTCTTGCACACCGTCTCACTCTCACGCATGCCACTCCGTCGCCCGTGAGTTCCCGGAGTTGCGCCTCTATTGGCGAGGTTCCCCTGGGTCTAGTGCACCTGGGATTTCATTTTGGTGGCGTTGTCATGCGTTTCGTGGAAGTGGCAGGCGTGAGTACAGGACTCACCGCCTTCTTTAGCACATGTGCCTCACAGTGCACAGCCTCTCACTCGCAGGCGTGCCACTACGGCTGCCGTGATTTGGCAGGAGGTGCCCGACTACTCTCCAACTCCCCTGGGACTATCGAGTGCACCCGGGAATCCGTTTTGTCCGCGTTGTCATGCGTTTCGTGGAAGTGGCATGCGTTGTCATACAAGGCTCACCGCCTTCTTTAGCACATGTGCCTCATAGTGCACAGCCTCTCACTCGCATGCGTGCCACACCGGCGCCCGTGATTTGGCAGGAGGTGCGCGCCTACTCCCCGACTCCCCTGGGACTATCTACTGCACCCGACAATCCATTTTGGCCGCGCTGTGATGTGTTTGGTGGAAGTAGCAGGAGTAAGTACAAGACTCACCGCCTGCTTTAGCACATGTGCCTCAAAGTCCACAGCCTCTCACTCGCAGGCGTGCCACTACGGCTGCCGTGATTTGGCAGGAGGTGCGCGCCTACTCCCCAACTCCCCTGGGACTATCTTGTGCACCCGGGAATCCGTTTTGGCCGCGCGGTGATGTGTTTCGTGGAAGTAGCAGGCGTGAGTACAAGGCTCGCCCTTTCCTCTTGCACACCGTCTCACTCTCACGCATGCCACTCCGTCGCCCGTGAGTTCCCGGAGTTGCGCCTCTATTGGCGAGGTTCCCCTGGGTCTAGTGCACCTGGGATTTCATTTTGGTGGCGTTGTCATGCGTTTCGTGGAAGTGGCAGGCGTGAGTACAGGACTCACCGCCTTCTTTAGCACATGTGCCTCACAGTGCACAGCCTCTCACTCGCAGGCGTGCCACTACGGCTGCCGTGATTTGGCAGGAGGTGCCCGACTACTCTCCAACTCCCCTGGGACTATCGAGTGCACCCGGGAATCCGTTTTGTCCGCGTTGTCATGCGTTTCGTGGAAGTGGCATGCGTTGTCATAGAAGGCTCACCGCCTTCTTTAGCACATGTGCCTCATAGTGCACAGCCTCTCACTCGCAGGCGTGCCACACCGGCGCCCGTGATTTGGCAGGAGGTGCGCGCCTACTCCCCGACTCCCCTGGGACTATCTACTGCACCCGACAATCCATTTTGGCCGCGCTGTGATGTGTTTGGTGGAAGTAGCAGGAGTAAGTACAAGACTCACCGCCTGCTTTAGCACATGTGCCTCAAAGTCCACAGCCTCTCACTCGCAGGCGTGCCACTACGGCTGCCGTGATTTGGCAGGAGGTGCGCGCCTACTCCCCAACTCCCCTGGGACTATCTTGTGCACCCGGGAATCCGTTTTGGCCGCGCGGTGATGTGTTTCGTGGAAGTAGCAGGCGTGAGTACAAGGCTCGCCCTTTCCTCTTGCACACCGTCTCACTCTCACGCATGCCACTCCGTCGCCCGTGAGTTCCCGGAGTTGCGCCTCTATTGGCGAGGTTCCCCTGGGTCTAGTGCACCTGGGATTTCATGTTGGTGGCGTTGTCATGCGTTTCGTGGAAGTGGCAGGCGTGAGTACAGGACTCACCGCCTTCTTTAGCACATGTGCCTCACAGTGCACAGCCTCTCACTCGCAGGCGTGCCACTACGGCTGCCGTGATTTGGCAGGAGGTGCCCGACTACTCTCCAACTCCCCTGGGACTATCTACTGCACCCGGGAATCCGTTTTGTCCGCGTTGTCATGCGTTTCGTGGAAGTGGCATGCGTTGTCATACAAGGCTCACCGCCTTCTTTAGCACATGTGCCTCATAGTGCACAGCCTCTCACTCGCAGGCGTGCCACACCGGCACCCGTGATTTGGCAGGAGGTGCGCGCCTACTCCCCGACTCCCCTGGGACTATCTACTGCACCCGACAATCCATTTTGGCCGCGCTGTGATGTGTTTGGTGGAAGTAGCAGGAGTAAGTACAAGACTCACCGCCTGCTTTAGCACATGTGCCTCAAAGTTCACAGCCTCTCACTCGCAGGCGTGCCACTACGGCTGCCGTGATTTGGCAGGAGGTGCGCGCCTACTACCCAACTCCCCTGGGACTATCTTGTGCACCCGGGAATCCGTTTTGGCCGCGCGGTGATGTGTTTGGTGGAAGTAGCAGGAGTAAGTACAAGACTCACCGCCTGCTTTAGCACATGTGCCTCAAAGTCCACAGCCTCTCACTCGCAGGCGTGCCACTACGGCTGCCGTGATTTGGCAGGAGGTGCGCGCCTACTCCCCAACTCCCCTGGGACTATCTTGTGCACCCGGGAATCCGTTTTGGCCGCGCGGTGATGTGTTTCGTGGAAGTAGCAGGCGTGAGTACAAGGCTCGCCCTTTCCTCTTGCACACCGTCTCACTCTCACGCATGCCACTCCGTCGCCCGTGAGTTCCCGGAGTTGCGCCTCTATTGGCGAGGTTCCCCTGGGTCTAATGCACCTGGGATTTCATTTTGGTGGCGTTGTCATGCGTTTCGTGGAAGTGGCAGGCGTGAGTACAGGACTCACCGCCTTCTTTAGCACATGTGCCTCACAGTGCACAGACTCTCACTCGCAGGCGTGCCACTACGGCTGCCGTGATTTGGCAGGAGGTGCCCGACTACTCTCCAACTCCCCTGGGACTATCGAGGGCACCCGGGAATCCGTTTTGTCCGCGTTGTCATGCGTTTCGTGGAAGTGGCATGCGTTGTCATACAAGGCTCACCGCCTTCTTTAGCACATGTGCCTCATAGTGCACAGCCTCTCACTCGCAGGCGTGCCACACCGGCGCCCGTGATTTGGAAGGAGGTGCGCGCCTACTCCCCGACTCCCCTGGGACTATCTACTGCACCCGACAATCCATTTTGGCCGCGCTGTGATGTGTTTGGTGGAAGTAGCAGGAGTAAGTACAAGACTCACCGCCTCCTTTAGCACATGTGCCTCAAAGTCCACAGCCTCTCACTCGCAGGCGTGCCACTACGGCTGCCGTGATTTGGCAGGAGGTGCGCGCCTACTCCCCAACTCCCCTGGGACTATCTTGTGCACCCGGGAATCCGTTTTGGCCGCGCGGTGATGTGTTTCGTGGAAGTAGCAGGCGTGAGTACAAGGCTCGCCCTTTCCTCTTGCACACCGTCTCACTCTCACGCATGCCACTCCGTCGCCCGTGAGTTCCCGGAGTTGCGCCTCTATTGGCGAGGTTCCCCTGGGTCTAGTGCACCTGGGATTTCATGTTGGTGGCGTTGTCATGCGTTTCGTGGAAGTGGCAGGCGTGAGTACAGGACTCACCGCCTTCTTTAGCACAAGTGCCTCACAGTGCACAGCCTCTCACTCGCAGGCGTGCCACTACGGCTGCCGTGATTTGGCAGGAGGTGCCCGACTACTCTCCAACTCCCCTGGGACTATCTACTGCACCCGGCAATCCGTTTTGTCCGCGTTGTCATGCGTTTCGTGGAAGTGGCATGCGTTGTCATACAAGGCTCACCGCCTTCTTTAGCACATGTGCCTCTTAGTGCACAGTCTCTCACTCGCAGGCGTGTCACGCCGACGCCAGTGACTTGCAGGAGGAGCGCGCCTACTCCCCAATTCCCCTGAGACTATCTACTGCACCCGGGAATCCATTTTGGCCGCGTGGTCATTTGTTTCATGCAAGTAGCGGGCGTGAGTACAAGACTCACCGCCTTTTTTAGCACATGTGCCTCATAGTGCACAGCCTCTCACTCGCAGGCGTGCCACACCGGCGCCCGTGATTTGGCAGGAGGTGCGCGCCTACTCCCCGACTCCCCTGGGACTATCTACTGCACCCGACAATCCATTTTGGCCGCGCTGTGATGTGTTTGGTGGAAGTAGCAGGAGTAAGTACAAGACTCACCGCCTGCTTTAGCACATGTGCCTCAAAGTCCACAGCCTCTCACTCGCAGGCGTGCCACTACGGCTGCCGTGATTTGGCAGGAGGTGCGCGCCTACTCCCCAACTCCCCTGGGACTATCTTGTGCACCCGGGAATCCGTTTTGGCCGCGCGGTGATGTGTTTCGTGGAAGTAGCAGGCGTGAGTACAAGGCTCGCCCTTTCCTCTTGTACACCGTCTCACTCTCACGCATGCCACTCCGTCGCCCATGAGTTCCCGGAGTTGCGCCTCTATTGGCGAGGTTCCCCTGGGTCTAGTGCACCTGGGATTTCATTTTGGTGGCGTTGTCATGCGTTTCGTGGAAGTGGCAGGCGTGAGTACAGGACTCACCGCCTTCTTTAGCACATGTGCCTCACAGTGCACAGCCTCTCACTCGCAGGCGTGCCACTACGGCTGCCGTGATTTGGCAGGAGGTGCCCGACTACTCTCCAACTCCCCTGGGACTATCTACTGCACCCGGCAATCCGTTTTGTCCGCGTTGTCATGCGTTTCGTGGAAGTGGCATGCGTTGTCATACAAGGCTCACCGCCTTCTTTAGCACATGTGCCTCTTAGTGCACAGTCTCTCACTCGCAGGCGTGTCACGCCGACGCCAGTGACTTGCAGGAGGAGCGCGCCTACTCCCCAATTCCCCTGAGACTATCTACTGCACCCGGGAATCCATTTTGGCCGCGTGGTCATTTGTTTCATGCAAGTAGCGGGCGTGAGTACAAGACTCACCGCCTTTTTTAGCACATGTGCCTCATAGTGCACAGCCTCTCACTCGCAGGCGTGCCACACCGGCGCCCGTGATTTGGCAGGAGGTGCGCGCCTACTCCCCGACTCCCCTGGGACTATCTACTGCACCCGACAATCCATTTTGGCCGCGCTGTGATGTGTTTGGTGGAAGTAGCAGGAGTAAGTACAAGACTCACCGCCTGCTTTAGCACATGTGCCTCAAAGTCCACAGCCTCTCACTCGCAGGCGTGCCACTACGGCTGCCGTGATTTGGCAGGAGGTGCGCGCCTACTCCCCAACTCCCCTGGGACTATCTTGTGCACCCGGGAATCCGTTTTGGCCGCGCGGTGATGTGTTTCGTGGAAGTAGCAGGCGTGAGTACAAGGCTCGCCCTTTCCTCTTGTACACCGTCTCACTCTCACGCATGCCACTCCGTCGCCCATGAGTTCCCGGAGTTGCGCCTCTATTGGCGAGGTTCCCCTGGGTCTAGTGCACCTGGGATTTCATTTTGGTGGCGTTGTCATGCGTTTCGTGGAAGTGGCAGGCGCGAGTACAGGACTCACCGCCTTCTTTAGCACATGTGCCTCACAGTGCACAGCCTCTCACTCGCAGGCGTGCCACTACGGCTGCCGTGATTTGGCAGGAGGTGCCCGACTACTCTCCAACTCCCCTGGGACTATCTACTGCACCCGGGAATCCGTTTTGTCCGCGTTGTCATGCGTTTCGTGGAAGTGGCATGCGTTGTCATACAAAGCTCACCGCCTTCTTTAGCACATGTGCCTCATAGTGCACAGCCTCTCACTCGCAGGCGTGCCACACCGGCGCCCGTGATTTGGCAGGAGGTGCGCGCCTACTCCCCGACTCCCCTGGGACTATCTACTGCACCCGACAATCCATTTTGGCCGCGCTGTGATGTGTTTGGTGGAAGTAGCAGGAGTAAGTACAAGACTCACCGCCTGCTTTAGCACATGTGCCTCAAAGTCCACAGCCTCTCACTCGCAGGCGTGCCACTACGGCTGCCGTGATTTGGCAGGAGGTGCGCGCCTACTCCCCAACTCCCCTGGGACTATCTTGTGCACCCGGGAATCCGTTTTGGCCGCGCGGTGATGTGTTTCGTGGAAGTAGCAGGCGTGAGTACAAGGCTCGCCCTTTCCTCTTGCACACCGTCTCACTCTCACGCATGCCACTCCGTCGCCCGTGAGTTCCCGGAGTTGCGCCTCTATTGGCGAGGTTCCCCTGGGTCTAGTGCACCTGGGATTTCATTTTGGTGGCGTTGTCATGCGTTTCGTGGAAGTGGCAGGCGTGAGTACAGGACTCACCGCCTTCTTTAGCACATGTGCCTCACAGTGCACAGCCTCTCACTCGCAGGCGTGCCACTACGGCTGCCGTGATTTGGCAGGAGGTGCCCGACTACTCTCCAACTCCCCTGGGACTATCGAGTGCACCCGGGAATCCGTTTTGTCCGCGTTGTCATGCGTTTCGTGGAAGTGGCATGCGTTGTCATACAAGGCTCACCGCCTTCTTTAGCACATGTGCCTCATAGTGCACAGCCACTCACTCGCAGGCGTGCCACACCGGCGCCCGTGATTTGGCAGGAGGTGCGCGCCTACTCCCCGACTCCCCTGGGACTATCTACTGCACCCGACAATCCATTTTGGCCGCGCTGTGATGTGTTTGGTGGAAGTAGCAGGAGTAAGTACAAGACTCACCGCCTGCTTTAGCACATGTGCCTCAAAGTCCACAGCCTCTCACTCGCAGGCGTGCCACTACGGCTGCCGTGATTTGGCAGGAGGTGCGCGCCTACTCCCCAACTCCCCTGGGACTATCTTGTGCACCCGGGAATCCGTTTTGGCCGCGCGGTGATGTGTTTCGTGGAGGTAGCAGGCGTGAGTACAAGGCTCGCCCTTTCCTCTTGCACACCGTCTCACTCTCACGCATGCCACTCCGTCGCCCGTGAGTTCCCGGAGTTGCGCCTCTATTGGCGAGGTTCCCCTGGGTCTAGTGCACCTGGGATTTCATGTTGGTGGCGTTGTCATGCGTTTCGTGGAAGTGGCAGGCGTGAGTACAGGACTCACCGCCTTCTTTAGCACATGTGCCTCACAGTGCACAGCCTCTCACTCGCAGGCGTGCCACTACGGCTGCCGTGATTTGGCAGGAGGTGCCCGACTACTCTCCAACTCCCCTGGGACTATCTACTGCACCCGGGAATCCGTTTTGTCCGCGTTGTCATGCGTTTCGTGGAAGTGGCATGCGTTGTCATACAAGGCTCACCGCCTTCTTTAGCACATGTGCCTCATAGTGCACAGCCTCTCACTCGCAGGCGTGCCACACCGGCGCCCGTGATTTGGCAGGAGGTGCGCGCCTACTCCCCGACTCCCCTGGGACTATCTACTGCACCCGACAATCCATTTTGGCCGCGCTGTGATGTGTTTGGTGGAAGTAGCAGGAGTAAGTACAAGACTCACCGCCTGCTTTAGCACATGTGCCTCAAAGTTCACAGCCTCTCACTCGCAGGCGTGCCACTACGGCTGCCGTGATTTGGCAGGAGGTGCGCGCCTACTCCCCAACTCCCCTGGGACTATCTTGTGCACCCGGGAATCCGTTTTGGCCGCGCGGTGATGTGTTTGGTGGAAGTAGCAGGAGTAAGTACAAGACTCACCGCCTGCTTTAGCACATGTGCCTCAAAGTCCACAGCCTCTCACTCGCAGGCGTGCCACTACGGCTGCCGTGATTTGGCAGGAGGTGCGCGCCTACTCCCCAACTCCCCTGGGACTATCTTGTGCACCCGGGAATCCGTTTTGGCCGCGCGGTGATGTGTTTCGTGGAAGTAGCAGGCGTGAGTACAAGGCTCGCCCTTTCCTCTTGCACACCGTCTCACTCTCACGCATGCCACTCCGTCGCCCGTGAGTTCCCGGAGTTGCGCCTCTATTGGCGAGGTTCCCCTGGGTCTAATGCACCTGGGATTTCATTTTGGTGGCGTTGTCATGCGTTTCGTGGAAGTGGCAGGCGTGAGTACAGGACTCACCGCCTTCTTTAGCACATGTGCCTCACAGTGCACAGACTCTCACTCGCAGGCGTGCCACTACGGCTGCCGTGATTTGGCAGGAGGTGCCCGACTACTCTCCAACTCCCCTGGGACTATCGAGTGCACCCGGGAATCCGTTTTGTCCGCGTTGTCATGCGTTTCGTGGAAGTGGCATGCGTTGTCATACAAGGCTCACCGCCTTCTTTAGCACATGTGCCTCATAGTGCACAGCCTCTCACTCGCAGGCGTGCCACACCGGCGCCCGTGATTTGGCAGGAGGTGCGCGCCTACTCCCCGACTCCCCTGGGACTATCTACTGCACCCGACAATCCATTTTGGCCGCGCTGTGATGTGTTTGGTGGAAGTAGCAGGAGTAAGTACAAGACTTACCGCCTCCTTTAGCACATGTGCCTCAAAGTCCACAGCCTCTCACTCGCAGGCGTGCCACTACGGCTGCCGTGATTTGGCAGGAGGTGCGCGCCTACTCCCCAACTCCCCTGGGACTATCTTGTGCACCCGGGAATCCGTTTTGTCCGCGTTGTCATGCGTTTCGTGGAAGTGGCATGCGTTGTCATACAAGGCTCACCGCCTTCTTTAGCACATGTGCCTCATAGTGCACAGCCTCTCACTCGCAGGCGTGCCACACCGGCGCCCGTGATTTGGCAGGAGGTGCGCGCCTACTCCCCGACTCCCCTGGGACTATCTACTGCACCCGACAATCCATTTTGGCCGCGCTGTGATGTGTTTGGTGGAAGTAGCAGGAGTAAGTACAAGACTCACCGCCTGCTTTAGCACATGTGCCTCAAAGTTCACAGCCTCTCACTCGCAGGCGTGCCACTACGGCTGCCGTGATTTGGCAGGAGGTGCGCGCCTACTCCCCAACTCCCCTGGGACTATCTTGTGCACCCGGGAATCCGTTTTGGCCGCGCGGTGATGTGTTTGGTGGAAGTAGCAGGAGTAAGTACAAGACTCACCGCCTGCTTTAGCACATGTGCCTCAAAGTTCACAGCCTCTCACTCGCAGGCGTGCCACTACGGCTGCCGTGATTTGGCAGGAGGTGCGCGCCTACTCCCCAACTCCCCTGGGACTATCTTGTGCACCCGGGAATCCGTTTTGGCCGCGCGGTGATGTGTTTGGTGGAAGTAGCAGGAGTAAGTACAAGACTCACCGCCTGCTTTAGCACATGTGCCTCAAAGTCCACAGCCTCTCACTCGCAGGCGTGCCACTACGGCTGCCGTGATTTGGCAGGAGGTGCGCGCCTACTCCCCAACTCCCCTGGGACTATCTTGTGCACCCGGGAATCCGTTTTGGCCGCGCGGTGATGTGTTTCGTGGAAGTAGCAGGCGTGAGTACAAGGCTCGCCCTTTCCTCTTGCACACCGTCTCACTCTCACGCATGCCACTCCGTCGCCCGTGAGTTCCCGGAGTTGCGCCTCTATTGGCGAGGTTCCCCTGGGTCTAGTGCACCTGGGATTTCATTTTGGTGGCGTTGTCATGCGTTTCGTGGAAGTGGCAGGCGTGAGTACAGGACTCACCGCCTTCTTTAGCACATGTGCCTCACAGTGCACAGCCTCTCACTCGCAGGCGTGCCACTACGGCTGCCGTGATTTGGCAGGAGGTGCCCGACTACTCTCCAACTCCCCTGGGACTATCGAGTGCACCCGGGAATCCGTTTTGTCCGCGTTGTCATGCGTTTCGTGGAAGTGGCATGCGTTGTCATACAAGGCTCACCGCCTTCTTTAGCACATGTGCCTCATAGTGCACAGCCTCTCACGCGCAGGCGTGCCACACCGGCGCCCGTGATTTGGCAGGAGGTGCGCGCCTACTCCCCGACTCCCCTGGGACTATCTACTGCACCCGACAATCCATTTTGGCCGCGCTGTGATGTGTTTGGTGGAAGTAGCAGGAGTAAGTACAAGACTTACCGCCTCCTTTAGCACATGTGCCTCAAAGTCCACAGCCTCTCACTCGCAGGCGTGCCACTACGGCTGCCGTGATTTGGCAGGAGGTGCGCGCCTACTCCCCAACTCCCCTGGGACTATCTTGTGCACCCGGGAATCCGTTTTGGCCGCGCGGTGATGTGTTTCGTGGAAGTAGCAGGCGAGAGTACAAGGCTCGCCCTTTCCTCTTGCACACCGTCTCACTCTCACGCATGCCACTCCGTCGCCCGTGAGTTCCCGGAGTTGCGCCTCTATTGGCGAGGTTCCCCTGGGTCTAGTGCACCTGGGATTTCATGTTGGTGGCGTTGTCATGCGTTTCGTGGAAGTGGCAGGCGTGAGTACAGGACTCACCGCCTTCTTTAGCACAAGTGCCTCACAGTGCACAGCCTCTCACTCGCAGGCGTGCCACTACGGCTGCCGTGATTTGGCAGGAGGTGCCCGACTACTCTCCAACTCCCCTGGGACTATCTACTGCACCCGGGAATCCGTTTTGTCCGCGTTGTCATGCGTTTCGTGGAAGTGGCATGCGTTGTCATACAAGGCTCACCGCCTTCTTTAGCACATGTGCCTCTTAGTGCACAGTCTCTCACTCGCAGGCGTGTCACGCCGACGCCAGTGACTTGCAGGAGGAGCGCGCCTACTCCCCAATTCCCCTGAGACTATCTACTGCACCCGGGAATCCATTTTGGCCGCGTGGTCATTTGTTTCATGCAAGTAGCGGGCGTGAGTACAAGACTCACCGCCTTTTTTAGCACATGTGCCTCATAGTGCACAGCCTCTCACTCGCAGGCGTGCCACACCGGCGCCCGTGATTTGGCAGGAGGTGCGCGCCTACTCCCCGACTCCCCTGGGACTATCTACTGCACCCGACAATCCATTTTGGCCGCGCTGTGATGTGTTTGGTGGAAGTAGCAGGAGTAAGTACAAGACTCACCGCCTGCTTTAGCACATGTGCCTCAAAGTCCACAGCCTCTCACTCGCAGGCGTGCCACTACGGCTGCCGTGATTTGGCAGGAGGTGCGCGCCTACTCCCCAACTCCCCTGGGACTATCTTGTGCACCCGGGAATCCGTTTTGGCCGCGCGGTGATGTGTTTCGTGGAAGTAGCAGGCGTGAGTACAAGGCTCGCCCTTTCCTCTTGTACACCGTCTCACTCTCACGCATGCCACTCCGTCGCCCATGAGTTCCCGGAGTTGCGCCTCTATTGGCGAGGTTCCCCTGGGTCTAGTGCACCTGGGATTTCATTTTGGTGGCGTTGTCATGCGTTTCGTGGAAGTGGCAGGCGTGAGTACAGGACTCACCGCCTTCTTTAGCACATGTGCCTCACAGTGCACAGCCTCTAACTCGCAGGCGTGCCACTACGGCTGCCGTGATTTGGCAGGAGGTGCCCGACTACTCTCCAACTCCCCTGGGACTATCTACTGCACCCGGGAATCCGTTTTGTCCGCGTTGTCATGCGTTTCGTGGAAGTGGCATGCGTTGTCATAGAAGGCTCACCGCCTTCTTTAGCACATGTGCCTCTTAGTGCACAGTCTCTCACTCGCAGGCGTGTCACGCCGACGCCAGTGACTTGCAGGAGGAGCGCGCCTACTCCCCAATTCCCCTGAGACTATCTACTGCACCCGGGAATCCATTTTGGCCGCGTGGTCATTTGTTTCATGCAAGTAGCGGGCGTGAGTACAAGACTCACCGCCTTTTTTAGCACATGTGCCTCATAGTGCACAGCCTCTCACTCGCAGGCGTGCCACACCGACGCCCGTGATTTGGCAGGAGGTGCGCGCCTACTCCCCGACTCCCCTGGGACTATCTACTGCACCCGACAATCCATTTTGGCCGCGCTGTGATGTGTTTGGTGGAAGTAGCAGGAGTAAGTACAAGACTCACCGCCTCCTTTAGCACATGTGCCTCAAAGTCCACAGCCTCTCACTCGCAGGCGTGCCACTACGGCTGCCGTGATTTGGCAGGAGGTGCGCGCCTACTCCCCAACTCCCCTGGGACTATCTTGTGCACCCGGGAATCCGTTTTGGCCGCGCGGTGATGTGTTTCGTGGAAGTAGCAGGCGTGAGTACAAGGCTCGCCCTTTCCTCTTGCACACCGTCTCACTCTCACGCATGCCACTCCGTCGCCCGTGAGTTCCCGGCGTTGCGCCTCTATTGGCGAGGTTCCCCTGGGTCTAGTGCACCTGGGATTTCATGTTGGTGGCGTTGTCATGCGTTTCGTGGAAGTGGCAGGCGTGAGTACAGGACTCACCGCCTTCTTTAGCACAAGTGCCTCACAGTGCACAGCCTCTCACTCGCAGGCGTGCCACTACGGCTGCCGTGATTTGGCAGGAGGTGCCCGACTACTCTCCAACTCCCCTGGGACTATCTACTGCACCCGGCAATCCGTTTTGTCCGCGTTGTCATGCGTTTCGTGGAAGTGGCATGCGTTGTCATACAAGGCTCACCGCCTTCTTTAGCACATGTGCCTCTTAGTGCACAGTCTCTCACTCGCAGGCGTGTCACGCCGACGCCAGTGACTTGCAGGAGGAGCGCGCCTACTCCCCAATTCCCCTGAGACTATCTACTGCACCCGGGAATCCATTTTGGCCGCGTGGTCATTTGTTTCATGCAAGTAGCGGGCGTGAGTACAAGACTTACCGCCTTTTTTAGCACATGTGCCTCATAGTGCACAGCCTCTCACTCGCAGGCGTGCCACACCGGCGCCCGTGATTTGGCAGGAGGTGCGCGCCTACTCCCCGACTCCCCTGGGACTATCTACTGCACCCGACAATCCATTTTGGCCGCGCTGTGATGTGTTTGGTGGAAGTAGCAGGAGTAAGTACAAGACTCACCGCCTGCTTTAGCACATGTGCCTCAAAGTCCACAGCCTCTCACTCGCAGGTGTGCCACTACGGCTGCCGTGATTTGGCAGGAGGTGCGCGCCTACTCTCCAACTCCCCTGGGACTATCTTGTGCACCCGGGAATCCGTTTTGGCCGCGCGGTGATGTGTTTCGTGGAAGTAGCAGGCGTGAGTACAAGGCTCGCCCTTTCCTCTTGTACACCGTCTCACTCTCACGCATGCCACTCCGTCGCCCATGAGTTCCCGGAGTTGCGCCTCTATTGGCGAGGTTCCCCTGGGTCTAGTGCACCTGGGATTTCATTTTGGTGGCGTTGTCATGCGTTTCGTGGAAGTGGCAGGCGTGAGTACAGGACTCATTGCCTTCTTTAGCACATGTGCCTCACAGTGCACAGCCTCTCACTCGCAGGCGTGCCACTACGGCTGCCGTGATTTGGCAGGAGGTGCCCGACTACTCTCGAACTCCCCTGGGACTATCTACTGCACCCGGCAATCCGTTTTGTCCGCGTTGTCATGCGTTTCGTGGAAGTGGCATGCGTTGTCGTACAAGGCTCACCGCCTTCTTTAGCACATGTGCCTCTTAGTGCACAGTCTCTCACTCGCAGGCGTGTCACGCCGACGCCAGTGACTTGCAGGAGGAGCGCGCCTACTCCCCAATTCCCCTGAGACTATCTACTGCACCCGGGAATCCATTTTGGCCGCGTGGTCATTTGTTTCATGCAAGTAGCGGGCGTGAGTACAAGACTCACCGCCTTTTTTAGCACATGTGCCTCATAGTGCACAGCCTCTCACTCGCAGGCGTGCCACACCGGCGCCCGTGATTTGGCAGGAGGTGCGCGCCTACTCCCCGACTCCCCTGGGACTATCTACTGCACCCGACAATCCATTTTGGCCGCGCTGTGATGTGTTTGGTGGAAGTAGCAGGAGTAAGTACAAGACTCACCGCCTGCTTTAGCACATGTGCCTCAAAGTCCACAGCCTCTCACTCGCAGGCGTGCCACTACGGCTGCCGTGATTTGGCAGGAGGTGCGCGCCTACTCCCCAACTCCCCTGGGACTATCTTGTGCACCCGGGAATCCGTTTTGGCCGCGCGGTGATGTGTTTCGTGGAAGTAGCAGGCGTGAGTACAAGGCTCGCCCTTTCCTCTTGTACACCGTCTCACTCTCACGCATGCCACTCCGTCGCCCATGAGTTCCCGGAGTTGCGCCTCTATTGGCGAGGTTCCCCTGGGTCTAGTGCACCTGGGATTTCATTTTGGTGGCGTTGTCATGCGTTTCGTGGAAGTGGCAGGCGTGAGTACAGGACTCACCGCCTTCTTTAGCACATGTGCCTCACAGTGCACAGCCTCTCACTCGCAGGCGTGCCACTACGGCTGCCGTGATTTGGCAGGAGGTGCCCGACTACTCTCCAACTCCCCTGGGACTATCTACTGCACCCGGGAATCCGTTTTGTCCGCGTTGTCATGCGTTTCGTGGAAGTGGCATGCGTTGTCATACAAGGCTCACCGCCTTCTTTAGCACATGTGCCTCATAGTGCACAGCCTCTCACTCGCAGGCGTGCCACACCGGCGCCCGTGATTGGGCAGGAGGTGCGCGCCTACTCCCCGACTCCCCTGGGACTATCTACTGCACCCGACAATCCATTTTGGCCGCGCTGTGATGTGTTTGGTGGAAGTAGCAGGAGTAAGTACAAGACTCACCGCCTGCTTTAGGACATGTGCCTCAAAGTTCACAGCCTCTCACTCGCAGGCGTGCCACTACGGCTGCCGTGATTTGGCAGGAGGTGCGCGCCTACTCCCCAACTCCCCTGGGACTATCTTGTGCACCCGGGAATCCGTTTTGGCCGCGCGGTGATGTGTTTGGTGGAAGTAGCAGGAGTAAGTACAAGACTCACCGCCTGCTTTAGCACATGTGCCTCAAAGTCCACAGCCTCTCACTCGCAGGCGTGCCACTACGGCTGCCGTGATTTGGCAGGAGGTGCGCGCCTACTCCCCAACTCCCCTGGGACTATCTTGTGCACCCGGGAATCCGTTTTGGCCGCGCGGTGATGTGTTTCGTGGAAGTAGCAGGCGTGAGTACAAGGCTCGCCCTTTCCTCTTGTACACCGTCTCACTCTCACGCATGCCACTCCGTCGCCCATGAGTTCCCGGAGTTGCGCCTCTATTGGCGAGGTTCCCCTGGGTCTAGTGCACCTGGGATTTCATTTTGGTGGCGTTGTCATGCGTTTCGTGGAAGTGGCAGGCGTGAGTACAGGACTCATTGCCTTCTTTAGCACATGTGCCTCACAGTGCACAGCCTCTCACTCGCAGGCGTGCCACTACGGCTGCCGTGATTTGGCAGGAGGTGCCCGACTACTCTCCAACTCCCCTGGGACTATCTACTGCACCCGGGAATCCGTTTTGTCCGCGTTGTCATGCGTTTCGTGGAAGTGGCATGCGTTGTCATACAAGGCTCACCGCCTTCTTTAGCACATGTGCCTCATAGTGCACAGCCTCTCACTCGCAGGCGTGCCACACCGGCGCCCGTGATTTGGCAGGAGGTGCGCGCCTACTCCCCGACTCCCCTGGGACTATCTACTGCACCCGACAATCCATTTTGGCCGCGCTGTGATGTGTTTGGTGGAAGTAGCAGGAGTAAGTACAAGACTCACCGCCTGCTTTAGGACATGTGCCTCAAAGTTCACAGCCTCTCACTCGCAGGCGTGCCACTACGGCTGCCGTGATTTGGCAGGAGGTGCGCGCCTACTCCCCAACTCCCCTGGGACTATCTTGTGCACCCGGGAATCCGTTTTGGCCGCGCGGTGATGTGTTTGGTGGAAGTAGCAGGAGTAAGTACAAGACTCACCGCCTGCTTTAGCACATGTGCCTCAAAGTCCACAGCCTCTCACTCGCAGGCGTGCCACTACGGCTGCCGTGATTTGGCAGGAGGTGCGCGCCTACTCCCCAACTCCCCTGGGACTATCTTGTGCACCCGGGAATCCGTTTTGGCCGCGCGGTGATGTGTTTCGTGGAAGTAGCAGGCGTGAGTACAAGGCTCGCCCTTTCCTCTTGTACACCGTCTCACTCTCACGCATGCCACTCCGTCGCCCATGAGTTCCCGGAGTTGCGCCTCTATTGGCGAGGTTCCCCTGGGTCTAGTGCACCTGGGATTTCATTTTGGTGGCGTTGTCATGCGTTTCGTGGAAGTGGCAGGCGTGAGTACAGGACTCATTGCCTTCTTTAGCACATGTGCCTCACAGTGCACAGCCTCTCACTCGCAGGCGTGCCACTACGGCTGCCGTGATTTGGCAGGAGGTGCCCGACTACTCTCCAACTCCCCTGGGACTATCTACTGCACCCGGGAATCCGTTTTGTCCGCGTTGTCATGCGTTTCGTGGAAGTGGCATGCGTTGTCATACAAGGCTCACCGCCTTCTTTAGCACATGTGCCTCATAGTGCACAGCCTCTCACTCGCAGGCGTGCCACACCGGCGCCCGTGATTTGGCAGGAGGTGCGCGCCTACTCCCCGACTCCCCTGGGACTATCTACTGCACCCGACAATCCATTTTGGCCGCGCTGTGATGTGTTTGGTGGAAGTAGCAGGAGTAAGTACAAGACTCACCGCCTGCTTTAGCACATGTGCCTCAAAGTTCACAGCCTCTCACTCGCAGGCGTGCCACTACGGCTGCCGTGATTTGGCAGGAGGTGCGCGCCTACTCCCCAACTCCCCTGGGACTATCTTGTGCACCCGGGAATCCGTTTTGGCCGCGCGGTGATGTGTTTGGTGGAAGTAGCAGGAGTAAGTACAAGACTCACCGCCTGCTTTAGCACATGTGCCTCAAAGTCCACAGCCTCTCACTCGCAGGCGTGCCACTACGGCTGCCGTGATTTGGCAGGAGGTGCGCGCCTACTCCCCAACTCCCCTGGGACTATCTTGTGCACCCGGGAATCCGTTTTGGCCGCGCGGTGATGTGTTTCGTGGAAGTAGCAGGCGTGAGTACAAGGCTCGCCCTTTCCTCTTGCACACCGTCTCACTCTCACGCATGCCACTCCGTCGCCCGTGAGTTCCGGGAGTTGCGCCTCTATTGGCGAGGTTCCCCTGGGTCTAGTGCACCTGGGATTTCATTTTGGTGGCGTTGTCATGCGTTTCGTGGAAGTGGCAGGCGTGAGTACATGACTCACCATCTTCTTTAGCACATGTGCCTCACAGTGCACAGCCTCTCACTCGCAGGCGTGCCACTACGGCTGCCGTGATTTGGCAGGAGGTGCCCGACTACTCTCCAACTCCCCTGGGACTATCGAGTGCACCCGGGAATCCGTTTTGTCCGCGTTGTCATGCGTTTCGTGGAAGTGGCATGCGTTGTCATACAAGGCTCACCGCCTTCTTTAGCACATGTGCCTCATAGTGCACAGCCTCTCACTCGCAGGCGTGCCACACCGGCGCCCGTGATTTGGCAGGAGGTGCGCGCCTACTCCCCGACTCCCCTGGGACTATCTACTGCACCCGACAATCCATTTTGGCCGCGCTGTGATGTGTTTGGTGGAAGTAGCAGGAGTAAGTACAAGACTCACCGCCTGCTTTAGCACATGTGCCTCAAAGTTCACAGCCTCTCACTCGCAGGCGTGCCACTACGGCTGCCGTGATTTGGCAGGAGGTGCGCGCCTACTCCCCAACTCCCCTGGGACTATCTTGTGCACCCGGGAATCCGTTTTGGCCGCGCGGTGATGTGTTTGGTGGAAGTAGCAGGAGTAAGTACAAGACTCACCGCCTGCTTTAGCACATGTGCCTCAAAGTCCACAGCCTCTCACTCGCAGGCGTGCCACTACGGCTGCCGTGATTTGGCAGGAGGTGCGCGCCTACTCCCCAACTCCCCTGGGACTATCTTGTGCACCCGGGAATCCGTTTTGGCCGCGCGGTGATGTGTTTCGTGGAAGTAGCAGGCGTGAGTACAAGGCTCGCCCTTTCCTCTTGCACACCGTCTCACTCTCACGCATGCCACTCCGTCGCCCGTGAGTTCCGGGAGTTGCGCCTCTATTGGCGAGGTTCCCCTGGGTCTAGTGCACCTGGGATTTCATTTTGGTGGCGTTGTCATGCGTTTCGTGGAAGTGGCAGGCGTGAGTACATGACTCACCATCTTCTTTAGCACATGTGCCTCACAGTGCACAGCCTCTCACTCGCAGGCGTGCCACTACGGCTGCCGTGATTTGGCAGGAG
Organism: Stylophora pistillata; assembly: GCF_964205215.1. NCBI lineage: Eukaryota > Metazoa > Cnidaria > Anthozoa > Scleractinia > Pocilloporidae > Stylophora > Stylophora pistillata. The sequence goes on from NW_028290842.1 coordinate 223,234, forward strand.
GTGCCCGACTACTCTCCAACTCCCCTGGGACTATCGAGTGCACCCGGGAATCCGTTTTGTCCGCGTTGTCATGCGTTTCGTGGAAGTGGCATGCGTTGTCATACAAGGCTCACCGCCTTCTTTAGCACATGTGCCTCATAGTGCACAGCCTCTCACTCGCAGGCGTGCCACACCGGCGCCCGTGATTTGGCAGGAGGTGCGCGCCTACTCCCCGACTCCCCTGGGACTATCTACTGCACCCGACAATCCATTTTGGCCGCGCTGTGATGTGTTTGGTGGAAGTAGCAGGAGTAAGTACAAGACTTACCGCCTCCTTTAGCACATGTGCCTCAAAGTCCACAGCCTCTCACTCGCAGGCGTGCCACTACGGCTGCCGTGATTTGGCAGGAGGTGCGCGCCTACTCCCCAACTCCCCTGGGACTATCTTGTGCACCCGGGAATCCGTTTTGGCCGCGCGGTGATGTGTTTCGTGGAAGTAGCAGGCGTGAGTACAAGGCTCGCCCTTTCCTCTTGCACACCGTCTCACTCTCACGCATGCCACTCCGTCGCCCGTGAGTTCCCGGAGTTGCGCCTCTATTGGCGAGGTTCCCCTGGGTCTAGTGCACCTGGGATTTCATGTTGGTGGCGTTGTCATGCGTTTCGTGGAAGTGGCAGGCGTGAGTACAGGACTCACCGCCTTCTTTAGCACAAGTGCCTCACAGTGCACAGCCTCTCACTCGCAGGCGTGCCACTACGGCTGCCGTGATTTGGCAGGAGGTGCCCGACTACTCTCCAACTCCCCTGGGACTATCTACTGCACCCGGGAATCCGTTTTGTCCGCGTTGTCATGCGTTTCGTGGAAGTGGCATGCGTTGTCATACAAGGCTCACCGCCTTCTTTAGCACATGTGCCTCTTAGTGCACAGTCTCTCACTCGCAGGCGTGTCACGCCGACGCCAGTGACTTGCAGGAGGAGCGCGCCTACTCCCCAATTCCCCTGAGACTATCTACTGCACCCGGGAATCCATTTTGGCCGCGTGGTCATTTGTTTCATGCAAGTAGCGGGCGTGAGTACAAGACTCACCGCCTTTTTTAGCACATGTGCCTCATAGTGCACAGCCTCTCACTCGCAGGCGTGCCACACCGGCGCCCGTGATTTGGCAGGAGGTGCGCGCCTACTCCCCGACTCCCCTGGGACTATCTACTGCACCCGACAATCCATTTTGGCCGCGCTGTGATGTGTTTGGTGGAAGTAGCAGGAGTAAGTACAAGACTCACCGCCTGCTTTAGCACATGTGTCTCAAAGTCCACAGCCTCTCACTCGCAGGCGTGCCACTACGGCTGCCGTGATTTGGCAGGAGGTGCGCGCCTACTCCCCAACTCCCCTGGGACTATCTTGTGCACCCGGGAATCCGTTTTGGCCGCGCGGTGATGTGTTTCGTGGAAGTAGCAGGCGTGAGTACAAGGCTCGCCCTTTCCTCTTGTACACCGTCTCACTCTCACGCATGCCACTCCGTCGCCCATGAGTTCCCGGAGTTGCGCCTCTATTGGCGAGGTTCCCTGGGTCTAGTGCACCTGGGATTTCATTTTGGTGGCGTTGTCATGCGTTTCGTGGAAGTGGCAGGCGTGAGTACAGGACTCACCGCCTTCTTTAGCACATGTGCCTCACAGTGCACAGCCTCTCACTCGCAGGCGTGCCAGTACGGCTGCCGTGATTTGGCAGGAGGTGCCCGACTACTCTCCAACTCCCCTGGGACTATCTACTGCACCCGGCAATCCGTTTTGTCCGCGTTGTCATGCGTTTCGTGGAAGTGGCATGCGTTGTCATACAAGGCTCACCGCCTTCTTTAGCACATGTGCCTCTTAGTGCACAGTCTCTCACTCGCAGGCGTGTCACGCCGACGCCAGTGACTTGCAGGAGGAGCGCGCCTACTCCCCAATTCCCCTGAGACTATCTACTGCACCCGGGAATCCATTTTGGCCGCGTGGTCATTTGTTTCATGCAAGTAGCGGGCGTGAGTACAAGACTCACCGCCTTTTTTAGCACATGTGCCTCATAGTGCACAGCCTCTCACTCGCAGGCGTGCCACACCGGCGCCCGTGATTTGGCAGGAGGTGCGCGCCTACTCCCCGACTCCCCTGGGACTATCTACTGCACCCGACAATCCATTTTGGCCGCGCTGTGATGTGTTTGGTGGAAGTAGCAGGAGTAAGTACAAGACTCACCGCCTGCTTTAGCACATGTGCCTCAAAGTCCACAGCCTCTCACTCGCAGGCGTGCCACTACGGCTGCCGTGATTTGGCAGGAGGTGCGCGCCTACTCCCCAACTCCCCTGGGACTATCTTGTGCACCCGGGAATCCGTTTTGGCCGCGCGGTGATGTGTTTCGTGGAAGTAGCAGGCGTGAGTACAAGGCTCGCCCTTTCCTCTTGTACACCGTCTCACTCTCACGCATGCCACTCCGTCGCCCATGAGTTCCCGGAGTTGCGCCTCTATTGGCGAGGTTCCCCTGGGTCTAGTGCACCTGGGATTTCATTTTGGTGGCGTTGTCATGCGTTTCGTGGAAGTGGCAGGCGTGAGTACAGGACTCACCGCCTTCTTTAGCACATGTGCCTCACAGTGCACAGCCTCTCACTCGCAGGCGTGCCACTACGGCTGCCGTGATTTGGCAGGAGGTGCCCGACTACTCTCCAACTCCCCTGGGACTATCTACTGCACCCGGGAATCCGTTTTGTCCGCGTTGTCATGCGTTTCGTGGAAGTGGCATGCGTTGTCATACAAGGCTCACCGCCTTCTTTAGCACATGTGCCTCATAGTGCACAGCCTCTCACTCGCAGGCGTGCCACACCGGCGCCCGTGATTTGGCAGGAGGTGCGCGCCTACTCCCCGACTCCCCTGGGACTATCTACTGCACCCGACAATCCATTTTGGCCGCGCTGTGATGTGTTTGGTGGAAGTAGCAGGAGTAAGTACAAGACTCACCGCCTGCTTTAGCACATGTGCCTCAAAGTCCACAGCCTCTCACTCGCAGGCGTGCCACTACGGCTGCCGTGATTTGGCAGGAGGTGCGCGCCTACTCCGCAACTCCCCTGGGACTATCTTGTGCACCCGGGAATCCGTTTTGGCCGCGCGGTGATGTGTTTCGTGGAAGTAGCAGGCGTGAGTACAAGGCTCGCCCTTTCCTCTTGCACACCGTCTCACTCTCACGCATGCCACTCCGTCGCCCGTGAGTTCCCGGAGTTGCGCCTCTATTGGCGAGGTTCCCCTGGGTCTAGTGCACCTGGGATTTCATTTTGGTGGCGTTGTCATGCGTTTCGTGGAAGTGGCAGGCGTGAGTACAGGACTCACCGCCTTCTTTATTACATGTGCCTCACAGTGCACAGCCTCTCACTCGCAGGCGTGCCACTACGGCTGCCGTGATTTGGCAGGAGGTGCCCGACTACTCTCCAACTCCCCTGGGACTATCGAGTGCACCCGGGAATCCGTTTTGTCCGCGTTGTCATGCGTTTCGTGGAAGTGGCATGCGTTGTCATACAAGGCTCACCGCCTTCTTTAGCACATGTGCCTCATAGTGCACAGCCTCTCACTCGCAGGCGTGCCACACCGGCGCCCGTGATTTGGCAGGAGGTGCGCGCCTACTCCCCGACTCCCCTGGGACTATCTACTGCACCCGACAATCCATTTTGGCCGCGCTGTGATGTGTTTGGTGGAAGTAGCAGGAGTAAGTACAAGACTCACCGCCTGCTTTAGCACATGTGCCTCAAAGTTCACAGCCTCTCACTCGCAGGCGTGCCACTACGGCTGCCGTGATTTGGCAGGAGGTGCGCGCCTACTCCCCAACTCCCCTGGGACTATCTTGTGCAACCGGGAATCCGTTTTGGCCGCGCGGTGATGTGTTTGGTGGAAGTAGCAGGAGTAAGTACAAGACTCACCGCCTGCTTTAGCACATGTGCCTCAAAGTCCACAGCCTCTCACTCGCAGGCGTGCCACTACGGCTGCCGTGATTTGGCAGGAGGTGCGCGCCTACTCCCCAACTCCCCTGGGACTATCTTGTGCACCCGGGAATCCGTTTTGGCCGCGCGGTGATGTGTTTCGTGGAAGTAGCAGGCGTGAGTACAAGGCTCGCCCTTTCCTCTTGCACACCGTCTCACTCTCACGCATGCCACTCCGTCGCCCGTGAGTTCCCGGAGTTGCGCCTCTATTGGCGAGGTTCCCCTGGGTCTAATGCACCTGGGATTTCATTTTGGTGGCGTTGTCATGCGTTTCGTGGAAGTGGCAGGCGTGAGTACAGGACTCACCGCCTTCTTTAGCACATGTGCCTCACAGTGCACAGACTCTCACTCGCAGGCGTGCCACTACGGCTGCCGTGATTTGGCAGGAGGTGCCCGACTACTCTCCAACTCCCCTGGGACTATCGAGTGCACCCGGGAATCCGTTTTGTCCGCGTTGTCATGCGTTTCGTGGAAGTGGCATGCGTTGTCATACAAGGCTCACCGCCTTCTTTAGCACATGTGCCTCATAGTGCACAGCCTCTCACTCGCAGGCGTGCCACACCGGCGCCCGTGATTTGGCAGGAGGTGCGCGCCTACTCCCCGACTCCCCTGGGACTATCTACTGCACCCGACAATCCATTTTGGCCGCGCTGTGATGTGTTTGGTGGAAGTAGCAGGAGTAAGTACAAGACTCACCGCCTCCTTTAGCACATGTGCCTCAAAGTCCACAGCCTCTCACTCGCAGGCGTGCCACTACGGCTGCCGTGATTTGGCAGGAGGTGCGCGCCTACTCCCCAACTCCCCTGGGACTATCTTGTGCACCCGGGAATCCGTTTTGGCCGCGCGGTGATGTGTTTCGTGGAAGTAGCAGGCGTGAGTACAAGGCTCGCCCTTTCCTCTTGCACACCGTCTCACTCTCACGCATGCCACTCCGTCGCCCGTGAGTTCCCGGAGTTGCGCCTCTATTGGCGAGGTTCCCCTGGGTCTAGTGCACCTGGGATTTCATGTTGGTGGCGTTGTCATGCGTTTCGTGGAAGTGGCAGGCGTGAGTACAGGACTCACCGCCTTCTTTAGCACAAGTGCCTCACAGTGCACAGCCTCTCACTCGCAGGCGTGCCACTACGGCTGCCGTGATTTGGCAGGAGGTGCCCGACTACTCTCCAACTCCCCTGGGACTATCTACTGCACCCGGCAATCCGTTTTGTCCGCGTTGTCATGCGTTTCGTGGAAGTGGCATGCGTTGTCATACAAGGCTCACCGCCTTCTTTAGCACATGTGCCTCTTAGTGCACAGTCTCTCACTCGCAGGCGTGTCACGCCGACGCCAGTGACTTGCAGGAGGAGCGCGCCTACTCCCCAATTCCCCTGAGACTATCTACTGCACCCGGGAATCCATTTTGGCCGCGTGGTCATTTGTTTCATGCAAGTAGCGGGCGTGAGTACAAGACTCACCGCCTTTTTTAGCACATGTGCCTCATAGTGCACAGCCTCTCACTCGCAGGCGTGCCACACCGGCGCCCGTGATTTGGCAGGAGGTGCGCGCCTACTCCCCGACTCCCCTGGGACTATCTACTGCACCCGACAATCCATTTTGGCCGCGCTGTGATGTGTTTGGTGGAAGTAGCAGGAGTAAGTACAAGACTCACCGCCTGCTTTAGCACATGTGCCTCAAAGTCCACAGCCTCTCACTCGCAGGCGTGCCACTACGGCTGCCGTGATTTGGCAGGAGGTGCGCGCCTACTCCCCAACTCCCCTGGGACTATCTTGTGCACCCGGGAATCCGTTTTGGCCGCGCGGTGATGTGTTTCGTGGAAGTAGCAGGCGTGAGTACAAGGCTCGCCCTTTCCTCTTGCACACCGTCTCACTCTCACGCATGCCACTCCGTCGCCCGTGAGTTCCCGGAGTTGCGCCTCTATTGGCGAGGTTCCCCTGGGTCTAGTGCACCTGGGATTTCATGTTGGTGGCGTTGTCATGCGTTTCGTGGAAGTGGCAGGCGTGAGTACAGGACTCACCGCCTTCTTTAGCACAAGTGCCTCAGAGTGCACAGCCTCTCACTCGCAGGCGTGCCACTACGGCTGCCGTGATTTGGCAGGAGGTGCCCGACTACTCTCCAACTCCCCTGGGACTATCTACTGCACCCGGCAATCCGTTTTGTCCGCGTTGTCATGCGTTTCGTGGAAGTGGCATGCGTTGTCATACAAGGCTCACCGCCTTCTTTAGCACATGTGCCTCTTAGTGCACAGTCTCTCACTCGCAGGCGTGTCACGCCGACGCCAGTGACTTGCAGGAGGAGCGCGCCTACTCCCCAATTCCCCTGAGACTATCTACTGCACCCGGGAATCCATTTTGGCCGCGTGGTCATTTGTTTCATGCAAGTAGCGGGCGTGAGTACAAGACTCACCGCCTTTTTTAGCACATGTGCCTCATAGTGCACAGCCTCTCACTCGCAGGCGTGCCACACCGGCGCCCGTGATTTGGCAGGAGGTGCGCGCCTACTCCCCGACTCCCCTGGGACTATCTACTGCACCCGACAATCCATTTTGGCCGCGCTGTGATGTGTTTGGTGGAAGTAGCAGGAGTAAGTACAAGACTCACCGCCTGCTTTAGCACATGTGCCTCAAAGTCCACAGCCTCTCACTCGCAGGCGTGCCACTACGGCTGCCGTGATTTGGCAGTAGGTGCGCGCCTACTCCCCAACTCCCCTGGGACTATCTTGTGCACCCGGGAATCCGTTTTGGCCGCGCGGTGATGTGTTTCGTGGAAGTAGCAGGCGTGAGTACAAGGCTCGCCCTTTCCTCTTGTACACCGTCTCACTCTCACGCATGCCACTCCGTCGCCCATGAGTTCCCGGAGTTGCGCCTCTATTGGCGAGGTTCCCCTGGGTCTAGTGCACCTGGGATTTCATTTTGGTGGCGTTGTCATGCGTTTCGTGGAAGTGGCAGGCGTGAGTACAGGACTCACCGCCTTCTTTAGCACATGTGCCTCACAGTGCAGAGCCTCTCACTCGCAGGCGTGCCACTACGGCTGCCGTGATTTGGCAGGAGGTGCCCGACTACTCTCCAACTCCCCTCGGACTATCTACTGCACCCGGCAATCCGTTTTGTCCGCGTTGTCATGCGTTTCGTGGAAGTGGCATGCGTTGTCATACAAGGCTCACCGCCTTCTTTAGCACATGTGCCTCATAGTGCACAGCCTCTCACTCGCAGGCGTGCCACACCGGCGCCCGTGATTTGGCAGGAGGTGCGCGCCTACTCCCCGACTCCCCTGGGACTATCTACTGCACCCGACAATCCATTTTGGCCGCGCTGTGATGTGTTTGGTGGAAGTAGCAGGAGTAAGTACAAGACTCACCGCCTGCTTTAGCACATGTGCCTCAAAGTTCACAGCCTCTCACTCGCAGGCGTGCCACTACGGCTGCCGTGATTTGGCAGGAGGTGCGCGCCTACTCCCCAACTCCCCTGGGACTATCTTGTGCACCCGGGAATCCGTTTTGGCCGCGCGGTGATGTGTTTGGTGGAAGTAGCAGGAGTAAGTACAAGACTCACCGCCTGCTTTAGCACATGTGCCTCAAAGTCCACAGCCTCTCACTCGCAGGCGTGCCACTACGGCTGCCGTGATTTGGCAGGAGGTGCGCGCCTACTCCCCAACTCCCCTGGGACTATCTTGTGCACCCGGGAATCCGTTTTGGCCGCGCGGTGATGTGTTTCGTGGAAGTAGCAGGCGTGAGTACAAGGCTCGCCCTTTCCTCTTGCACACCGTCTCACTCTCACGCATGCCACTCCGTCGCCCGTGAGTTCCCGGAGTTGCGCCTCTATTGGCTAGGTTCCCCTGGGTCTAGTGCACCTGGGATTTCATTTTGGTGGCGTTGTCATGCGTTTCGTGGAAGTGGCAGGCGTGAGTACAGGACTCACCGCCTTCTTTAGCACATGTGCCTCACAGTGCACAGCCTCTCACTCGCAGGCGTGCCACTACGGCTGCCGTGATTTGGCAGGAGGTGCCCGAGTACTCTCCAACTCCCCTGGGACTATCGAGTGCACCCGGGAATCCGTTTTGTCCGCGTTGTCATGCGTTTCGTGGAAGTGGCATGCGTTGTCATACAAGACTCACCGCCTTCTTTAGCACATGTGCCTCATAGTGCACAGCCTCTCACTCGCAGGCGTGCCACACCGGCGCCCGTGATTTGGCAGGAGGTGCGCGCCTACTCCCCGACTCCCCTGGGACTATCTACTGCACCCGACAATCCATTTTGGCCGCGCTGTGATGTGTTTGGTGGAAGTAGCAGGAGTAAGTACAAGACTCACCGCCTGCTTTAGCACATGTGCCTCAAAGTCCACAGCCTCTCACTCGCAGGCGTGCCACTACGGCTGCCGTGATTTGGCAGGAGGTGCGCGCCTACTCCCCAACTCCCCTGGGACTATCTTGTGCACCCGGGAATCCGTTTTGGCCGCGCGGTGATGTGTTTCGTGGAAGTAGCAGGCGTGAGTACAAGGCTCGCCCTTTCCTCTTGTACACCGTCTCACTCTCACGCATGCCACTCCGTCGCCCATGAGTTCCCGGAGTTGCGCCTCTATTGGCGAGGTTCCCCTGGGTCTAGTGCACCTGGGATTTCATTTTGGTGGCGTTGTCATGCGTTTCGTGGAAGTGGCAGGCGTGAGTACAGGACTCACCGCCTTCTTTAGCACATGTGCCTCACAGTGCACAGCCTCTAACTCGCAGGCGTGCCACTACGGCTGCCGTGATTTGGCAGGAGGTGCCCGACTACTCTCCAACTCCCCTGGGACTATCTACTGCACCCGGCAATCCGTTTTGTCCGCGTTGTCATGCGTTTCGTGGAAGTGGCATGCGTTGTCATACAAGGCTCACCGCCTTCTTTAGCACATGTGCCTCTTAGTGCACAGTCTCTCACTTGCAGGCGTGTCACGCCGACGCCAGTGACTTGCAGGAGGAGCGCGCCTACTCCCCAATTCCCCTGAGACTATCTACTGCACCCGGGAATCCATTTTGGCCGCGTGGTCATTTGTTTCATGCAAGTAGCGGGCGTGAGTACAAGACTCACCGCCTTTTTTAGCACATGTGCCTCATAGTGCACAGCCTCTAACTCGCAGGCGTGCCACACCGGCGCCCGTGATTTGGCAGAAGGTGCGCGCCTACTCCCCGACTCCCCTGGGACTATCTACTGCACCCGACAATCCATTTTGGCCGCGCTGTGATGTGTTTGGTAGAAGTAGCAGGAGTAAGTACAAGACTCACCGCCTGCTTTAGCACATGTGCCTCAAAGTCCACAGCCTCTCACTCGCAGGCGTGCCACTACGGCTGCCGTGATTTGGCAGGAGGTGCGCGCCTACTCCCCAACTCCCCTGGGACTATCTTGTGCACCCGGGAATCCGTTTTGGCCGCGCGGTGATGTGTTTCGTGGAAGTAGCAGGCGTGAGTACAAGGCTCGCCCTTTCCTCTTGTACACCGTCTCACCCTCACGCATGCCACTCCGTCGCCCATGAGTTCCCGGAGTTGCGCCTCTATTGGCGAGGTTCCCCTGGGTCTAGTGCACCTGGGATTTCATTTTGGTGGCGTTGTCATGCGTTTCGTGGAAGTGGCAGGCGTGAGTACAGGACTCACCGCCTTCTTTAGCACATGTGCCTCACAGTGCACAGCCTCTCACTCGCAGGCGTGCCACTACGGCTGCCGTGATTTGGCAGGAGGTGCCCGACTACTCTCCAACTCCCCTGGGACTATCGAGTGCACTCGGGAATCCGTTTTGTCCGCGTTGTCATGCGTTTCGTGGAAGTGGCATGCGTTGTCATACAAGACTCACCGCCTTCTTTAGCACATGTGCCTCATAGTGCACAGCCTCTCACTCGCAGGCGTGCCACACCGGCGCCCGTGATTTGGCAGGAGGTGCGCGCCTACTCCCCGACTCCCCTGGGACTATCTACTGCACCTGACAATCCATTTTGGCCGCGCTGTGATGTGTTTGGTAGAAGTAGCAGGAGTAAGTACAAGACTCACCGCCTGCTTTAGCACATGTGCCTCAAAGTCCACAGCCTCTCACTGGCAGGCGTGCCACTACGGCTGCCGTGATTTGGCAGGAGGTGCGCGCCTACTCCCCAACTCCCCTGGGACTATCTTGTGCACCCGGGAATCCGTTTTGGCCGCGCGGTGATGTGTTTCGTGGAAGTAGCAGTCGTGAGTACAAGGCTCGCCCTTTCCTCTTGCACACCGTCTCACTCTCACGCATGCCACTCCGTCGCCCGTGAGTTCCCGGAGTTGCGCCTCTATTGGCGAGGTTCCCCTGGGTCTAGTGCACCTGGGATTTCATTTTGGTGGCGTTGTCATGCGTTTCGTGGAAGTGGCAGGCGTGAGTACAGGACTCACCGCCTTCTTTAGCACATGTGCCTCACAGTGCACAGCCTCTCACTCGCAGGCGTGCCACTACGGCTGCCGTGATTTGGCAGGAGGTGCCCGACTACTCTCCATCTCCCCTGGGACTATCGAGTGCACCCGGGAATCCGTTTTGTCCGCGTTGTCATGCGTTTCGTGGAAGTGGCATGCGTTGTCATACAAGGCTCACCGCCTTCTTTAGCACATGTGCCTCATAGTGCACAGCCTCTCACTCGCAGGCGTGCCACACCGGCGCCCGTGATTTGGCAGGAGGTGCGCGCCTTTTCCCCGACTCCCCTGGGACTATCTACTGCACCCGACAATCCATTTTGGCCGCGCTGTGATGTGTTTGGTGGAAGTAGCAGGAGTAAGTACAAGACTCACCGCCTGCTTTAGCACATGTGCCTCAAAGTCCACAGCCTCTCACTCGCAGGCGTGCCACTACGGCTGCCGTGATTTGGCAGGAGGTGCGCGCCTACTCCCCAACTCCCCTGGGACTATCTTGTGCACCCGGGAATCCGTTTTGGCCGCGCGGTGATGTGTTTCGTGGAAGTAGCAGGCGTGAGTACAAGGCTCGCCCTTTCCTCTTGCACACCGTCTCACTCTCACGCATGCCACTCCGTCGCCCGTGAGTTCCCGGAGTTGCGCTTCTATTGGCGAGGTTCCCCTGGGTCTAATGCACCTGGGATTTCATTTTGGTGGCGTTGTCATGCGTTTCGTGGAAGTGGCAGGCGTGAGTACAGGACTCACCGCCTTCTTTAGCACATGTGCCTCACAGTGCACAGACTCTCACTCGCAGGCGTGCCACTACGGCTGCCGTGATTTGGCAGGAGGTGCCCGACTACTCTCCAACTCCCCTGGGACTATCGAGTGCACCCGGGAATCCGTTTTGTCCGCGTTGTCATGCGTTTCGTGGAAGTGGCATGCGTTGTCATACAAGGCTCACCGCCTTCTTTAGCACATGTGCCTCATAGTGCACAGCCTCTCACTCGCAGGCGTGCCACACCGGCGCCCGTGATTTGGCAGGAGGTGCGCGCCTACTCCCCGACTCCCCTGGGACTATCTACTGCACCCGACAATCCATTTTGGCCGCGCTGTGATGTGTTTGGTGGAAGTAGCAGGAGTAAGTACAAGACTCACCGCCTCCTTTAGCACATGTGCCTCAAAGTCCACAGCCTCTCACTCGCAGGCGTGCCACTACGGCTGCCGTGATTTGGCAGGAGGTGCGCGCCTACTCCCCAACTCCCCTGGGACTATCTTGTGCACCCGGAAATCCGTTTTGGCCGCGCGGTGATGTGTTTCGTGGAAGTAGCAGGCGTGAGTACAAGGCTCGCCCTTTCCTCTTGCACACCGTCTCACTCTCACGCATGCCACTCCGTCGCCCGTGAGTTCCCGGAGTTGCGCCTCTATTGGCGAGGTTCCCCTGGGTCTAGTGCACCTGGGATTTCATGTTGGTGGCGTTGTCATGCGTTTCGTGGAAGTGGCAGGCGTGAGTACAGGACTCACCGCCTTCTTTAGCACAAGTGCCTCACAGTGCACAGCCTCTCACTCGCAGGCGTGCCACTACGGCTGCCGTGATTTGGCAGGAGGTGCCCGACTACTCTCCAACTCCCCTGGGACTATCTACTGCACCCGGCAATCCGTTTTGTCCGCGTTGTCATGCGTTTCGTGGAAGTGGCATGCGTTGTCATACAAGGCTCACCGCCTTCTTTAGCACATGTGCCTCTTAGTGCACAGTCTCTCACTCGCAGGCGTGTCACGCCGACGCCAGTGACTTGCAGGAGGAGCGCGCCTACTCCCCAATTCCCCTGAGACTATCTACTGCACCCGGGAATCCATTTGGGCCGCGTGGTCATTTGTTTCATGCAAGTAGCGGGCGTGAGTACAAGACTCACCGCCTTTTTTAGCACATGTGCCTCATAGTGCACAGCCTCTCACTCGCAGGCGTGCCACACCGGCGCCCGTGATTTGGCAGGAGGTGCGCGCCTACTCCCCGACTCCCCTGGGACTATCTACTGCACCCGACAATCCATTTTGGCCGCGCTGTGATGTGTTTGGTGGAAGTAGCAGGAGTAAGTACAAGACTCACCGCCTGCTTTAGCACATGTGCCTCAAAGTCCACAGCCTCTCACTCGCAGGCGTGCCACTACGGCTGCCGTGATTTGGCAGGAGGTGCGCGCAAACTCCCCAACTCCCCTGGGACTATCTTGTGCACCCGGGAATCCGTTTTGGCCGCGCGGTGATGTGTTTCGTGGAAGTAGCAGGCGTGAGTACAAGGCTCGCCCTTTCCTCTTGTACACCGTCTCACTCTCACGCATGCCACTCCGTCGCCCATGAGTTCCCGGAGTTGCGCCTCTATTGGCGAGGTTCCCCTGGGTCTAGTGCACCTGGGATTTCATTTTGGTGGCGTTGTCATGCGTTTCGTGGAAGTGGCAGGCGTGAGTACAGGACTCACCGCCTTCTTTAGCACATGTGCCTCACAGTGCACAGCCTCTCACTCGCAGGCGTGCCACTACGGCTGCCGTGATTTGGCAGGAGGTGCTTGACTACTCTCCAACTCCCCTGGGACTATCTACTGCACCCGGGAATCCGTTTTGTCCGCGTTGTCATGCGTTTCGTGGAAGTGGCATGCGTTGTCATACAAGGCTCACCGCCTTCTTTAGCACATGTGCCTCATAGTGCACAGCCTCTCACTCGCAGGCGTGCCACACCGGCGCCCGTGATTTGGCAGGAGGTGCGCGCCTACTCCCCGACTCCCCTGGGACTATCTACTGCACCCGACAATCCATTTTGGCCGCGCTGTGATGTGTTTGGTGGAAGTAGCAGGAGTAAGTACAAGACTAACCGCCTGCTTTAGCACATGTGCCTCAAAGTTCACAGCCTCTCACTCGCAGGCGTGCCACTACGGCTGCCGTGATTTGGCAGGAGGTGCGCGCCTACTCCCCAACTCCCCTGGGACTATCTTGTGCACCCGGGAATCCGTTTTGGCCGCGCGGTGATGTGTTTGGTGGAAGTAGCAGGAGTAAGTACAAGACTCACCGCCTGCTTTAGCACATGTGCCTCAAAGTCCACAGCCTCTCACTCGCAGGCGTGCCACTACGGCTGCCGTGATTTGGCAGGAGGTGCGCGCCTACTCCTCAACTCCCCTGGGACTATCTTGTGCACCCGGGAATCCGTTTTGGCCGCGCGGTGATGTGTTTCGTGGAAGTAGCAGGCGTGAGTACAAGGCTCGCCCTTTCCTCTTGCACACCGTCTCACTCTCACGCATGCCACTCCGTCGCCCGTGAGTTCCCGGAGTTGCGCCTCTATTGGCGAGGTTCCCCTGGGTCTAGTGCACCTGGGATTTCATTTTGGTGGCGTTGTCATGCGTTTCGTGGAAGTGGCAGGCGTGAGTACAGGACTCACCGCCTTCTTTAGCACATGTGCCTCACAGTGCACAGCCTCTCACTCGCAGGCGTGCCACTACGGCTGGCGTGATTTGGCAGGAGGTGCCCGACTACTCTCCAACTCCCCTGGGACTATCGAGTGCACCCGGGAATCCGTTTTGTCCGCGTTGTCATGCGTTTCGTGGAAGTGGCATGCGTTGTCATACAAGGCTCACCGCCTTCTTTAGCACATGTGCCTCATAGTGCACAGCCTCTCACTCGCAGGCGTGCCACACCGGCGCCCGTGATTTGGCAGGAGGTGCGCGCCTACTCCCCGACTCCCCTGGGACTATCTACTGCACCCGACAATCCATTTTGGCCGCGCTGTGATGTGTTTGGTGGAAGTAGCAGGAGTAAGTACAAGACTCACCGCCTGCTTTAGCACATGTGCCTCAAAGTCCACAGCCTCTCACTCGCAGGCGTGCCACTACGGTTGCCGTGATTTGGCAGGAGGTGCGCGCCTACTCCCCAACTCCCCTGGGACTATCTTGTGCACCCGGGAATCCGTTTTGGCCGCGCGGTGATGTGTTTCGTGGAAGTAGCAGGCGTGAGTACAAGGCTCGCCCTTTCCTCTTGCACACCGTCTCACTCTCACGCATGCCACTCCGTCGCCCGTGAGTTCCCGGAGTTGCGCCTCTATTGGCGAGGTTCCCCTGGGTCTAGTGCACCTGGGATTTCATGTTGGTGGCGTTGTCATGCGTTTCGTGGAAGTGGCAGGCGTGAGTACAGGACTCACCGCTTTCTTTAGCACATGTGCCTCACAGTGCACAGCCTCTCACTCGCAGGCGTGCCACTACGGCTGCCGTGATTTGGCAGGAGGTGCCCGACTACTCTCAAACTCCCCTGGGACTATCTACTGCACCCGGGAATCCGTTTTGTACGCGTTGTCATGCGTTTCGTGGAAGTGGCATGCGTTGTCATACAAGGCTCACCGCCTTCTTTAGCACATGTGCCTCATAGTGCACAGCCTCTCACTCGCAGGCGTGCCACACCGGCGCCCGTGATTTGGCAGGAGGTGCGCGCCTACTCCCCGACTCCCCTGGGACTATCTACTGCACCCGACAATCCATTTTGGCCGCGCTGTGATGTGTTTGGTGGAAGTAGCAGGCGTGAGTACAAGGCTCGCCCTTTCCTCTTGCACACCGTCTCACTCTCACGCATGCCACTCCGTCGCCCGTGAGTTCCCGGAGTTGCGCCTCTATTGGCGAGGTTCCCCTGGGTCTAGTGCACCTGGGATTTCATTTTGGTGGCGTTGTCATGCGTTTCGTGGAAGTGGCAGGCGTGAGTACAGGACTCACCGCCTTCTTTAGCACATGTGCCTCACAGTGCACAGCCTCTCACTCGCAGGCGTGCCACTACGGCTGCCGTGATTTGGCAGGAGGTGCCCGACTACTCTCCAACTCCCCTGGGACTATCGAGTGCACCCGGGAATCCGTTTTGTCCGCGTTGTCATGCGTTTCGTGGAAGTGGCATGCGTTGTCATACAAGGCTCACCGCCTTCTTTAGCACATGTGCCTCATAGTGCACAGCCTCTCACTCGCAGGCGTGCCACACCGGCGCCCGTGATTTGGCAGGAGGTGCGCGCCTACTCCCCGACTCCCCTGGGACTATCTACTGCACCCGACAATCCATTTTGGCCGCGCTGTGATGTGTTTGGTGGAAGTAGCAGGAGTAAGTACAAGACTCACCGCCTGCTTTAGCACATGTGCCTCAAAGTTCACAGCCTCTCACTCGCAGGCGTGCCACTACGGCTGCCGTGATTTGGCAGGAGGTGCGCGCCTACTCCCCAACTCCCCTGGGACTTTCTTGTGCACCCGGGAATCCGTTTTGGCCGCGCGGTGATGTGTTTGGTGGAAGTAGCAGGAGTAAGTACAAGACTCACCGCCTGCTTTAGCACATGTGCCTCAAAGTCCACAGCCTCTCACTCGCAGGCGTGCCACTACGGCTGCCGTGATTTGGCAGGAGGTGCGCGCCTACTCCCCAACTCCCCTGGGACTATCTTGTGCACCCGGGAATCCGTTTTGGCCGCGCGGTGATGTGTTTCGTGGAAGTAGCAGGCGTGAGTACAAGGCTCGCCCTTTCCTCTTGCACACCGTCTCACTCTCACGCATGCCACTCCGTCGCCCGTGAGTTCCCGGAGTTGCGCCTCTATTGGCGAGGTTCCCCTGGGTCTAGTGCACCTGGGATTTCATTTTGGTGGCGTTGTCATGCGTTTCGTGGAAGTGGCAGGCGTGAGTACAGGACTCACCGCCTTCTTTAGCACATGTGCCTCACAGTGCACAGCCTCTCACTCGCAGGCGTGCCACTACGGCTGCCGTGATTTGGCAGGAGGTGCCCGACTACTCTCCAACTCCCCTGGGACTATCGAGTGCACCCGGGAATCCGTTTTGTCCGCGTTGTCATGCGTTTCGTGGAAGTGGCATGCGTTGTCATACAAGGCTCACCGCCTTCTTTAGCACATGTGCCTCATAGTGCACAGCCTCTCACTCGCAGGCGTGCCACACCGGCGCCCGTGATTTGGCAGGAGGTGCGCGCCTACTCCCCGACTCCCCTGGGACTATCTACTGCACCCGACAATCCATTTTGGCCGCGCTGTGATGTGTTTGGTGGAAGTAGCAGGAGTAAGTACAAGACTCACCGCCTCCTTTAGCACATGTGCCTCAAAGTCCACAGCCTCTCACTCGCAGGCGTGCCACTACGGCTGCCGTGATTTGGCAGGAGGTGCGCGCCTACTCCCCAACTCCCCTGGGACTATCTTGTGCACCCGGGAATCCGTTTTGGCCGCGCGGTGATGTGTTTCGTGGAAGTAGCAGGCGTGAGTACAAGGCTCGCCCTTTCCTCTTGCACACCGTCTCACTCTCACGCATGCCACTCCGTCGCCCGTGAGTTTCCGGAGTTGCGCCTCTATTGGCGAGGTTCCCCTGGGTCTAGTGCACCTGGGATTTCATATTGGTGGCGTTGTCATGCGTTTCGTGGAAGTGGCAGGCGTGAGTACAGGACTCACCGCCTTCTTTAGCACAAGTGCCTCACAGTGCACAGCCTCTCACTCGCAGGCGTGCCACTACGGCTGCCGTGATTTGGCAGGAGGTGCCCGACTACTCTCCAACTCCCCTGGGACTATCTACTGCACCCGGCAATCCGTTTTGTCCGCGTTGTCATGCGTTTCGTGGAAGTGGCATGCGTTGTCATACAAGGCTCACCGCCTTCTTTAGCACATGTGCCTCTTAGTGCACAGTCTCTCACTCGCAGGCGTGTCACGCCGACGCCAGTGACTTGCAGGAGGAGCGCGCCTACTCCCCAATTCCCCTGAGACTATCTACTGCACCCGGGAATCCATTTTGGCCGTGTGGTCATTTGTTTCATGCAAGTAGCGGGCGTGAGTACAAGACTCACCGCCTTTTTTAGCACATGTGCCTCATAGTGCACAGCCTCTCACTCGCAGGCGTGCCACACCGGCGTTCGTGATTTGGCAGGAGGTGCGCGCCTACTCCCCGACTCCCCTGGGACAATCTACTGCACCCGACAATCCATTTTGGCCGCGCTGTGATGTGTTTGGTGGAAGTAGCAGGAGTAAGTACAAGACTCACCGCCTGCTTTAGCACATGTGCCTCAAAGTCCACAGCCTCTCACTCGCAGGCGTGCCACTACCGCTGCCGTGATTTGGCAGGAGGTGCGCGCCTACTCCCCAACTCCCCTGGGACTATCTTGTGCACCCGGGAATCCGTTTTGGCCGCGCGGTGATGTGTTTCGTGGAAGTAGCAGGCGTGAGTACAAGGCTCGCCCTTTCCTCTTGCACACCGTCTCACTCTCACGCATGCCACTCCGTCGCCCGTGAGTTCCCGGAGTTGCGCCTCTATTGGCGAGGTTCCCCTGGGTCTAGTGCACCTGGGATTTCATGTTGGTGGCGTTGTCATGCGTTTCGTGGAAGTGGCAGGCGTGAGTACAGGACTCACCGCCTTCTTTAGCACATGTGCCTCACAGTGCACAGCCTCTCACTCGCAGGCGTGCCACTACGGCTGGCGTGATTTGGCAGGAGGTGCCCGACTACTCTCCAACTCCCCTGGGACTATCTACTGCACCCGGGAATCCGTTTTGTCCGCGTTGTCATGCGTTTCGTGGAAGTGGCATGCGTTGTCATACAAGGCTCACCGCCTTCTTTAGCACATGTGCCTCATAGTGCACAGCCTCTCACTCGCAGGCGTGCCACACCGGCGCCCGTGATTTGGCAGGAGGTGCGCGCCTACTCCCCGACTCCCCTGGGACTATCTACTGCACCCGACAATCCATTTTGGCCGCGCTGTGATGTGTTTGGTGGAAGTAGCAGGAGTAAGTACAAGACTCACCGCCTGCTTTAGCACATGTGCCTCAAAGTTCACAGCCTCTCACTCGCAGGCGTACCACTACGGCTGCCGTGATTTGGCAGGAGGTGCGCGCCTACTCCCCAACTCCCCTGGGACTATCTACTGCACCCGGGAATCCGTTTTGGCCGCGCGGTGATGTGTTTCGTGGAAGTAGCAGGCGTGAGTACAAGGCTCGCCCTTTCCTCTTGCACACCGTCTCACTCTCACGCATGCCACTCCGTCGCCCGTGAGTTCCCGGAGTTGCGCCTCTATTGGCGAGGTTCCCCTGGGTCTAGTGCACCTGGGATTTCATTTTGATGGCGTTGTCATGCGTTTCGTGGAAGTGGCAGGCGTGAGTACAGGACTCACCGCCTTCTTTAGCACATGTGCCTCACAGTGCACAGCCTCTCACTCGCAGGCGTGCCACTACGGCTGCCGTGATTTGGCAGGAGGTGCCCGACTACTCTCCAACTCCCCTGGGACTATCGAGTGCACCCGGGAATCCGTTTTGTCCGCGTTGTCATGCGTTTCGTGGAAGTGGCATGCGTTGTCATACAAGGCTCACCGCCTTCTTTAGCACATGTGCCTCATAGTGCACAGCCTCTCACTCGCAGGCGTGCCACACCGGCGCCCGTGATTTGGCAGGAGGTGCGCGCCTACTCCCCGACTCCCCTGGGACTATCTACTGCACCCGACAATCCATTTTGGCCGCGCTGTGATGTGTTTGGTGGAAGTAGCAGGAGTAAGTACAAGACTCACCGCCTGCTTTAGCACATGTGCCTCAAAGTCCACTGCCTCTCACTCGCACGCGTGCCACTACGGCTGCCGTGATTTGGAAGGAGGTGCGCGCCTACTCCCCAACTCCCCTGGGACTATCTTGTGCACCCGGGAATCCGTTTTGGCCGCGCGGTGATGTGTTTCGTGGAAGTAGCAGGCGTGAGTACAAGGCTCGCCCTTTCCTCTTGCACACCGTCTCACTCTCACGCATGCCACTCCGTCGCCCGTGAGTTCCCGGAGTTGCGCCTCTATTGGCGAGGTTCCCCTGGGTCTAGTGCACCTGGGATTTCATGTTGGTGGCGTTGTCATGCGTTTCGTGGAAGTGGCAGGCGTGAGTACAGGACTCACCGCCTTCTTTAGCACATGTGCCTCACAGTGCACAGCCTCTCACTCGCAGGCGTGCCACTACGGCTGCCGTGATTTGGCAGGAGGTGCCCGACTACTCTCCAACTCCCCTGGGACTATCGAGTGCACCCGGGAATCCGTTTTGTCCGCGTTGTCATGCGTTTCGTGGAAGTGGCATGCGTTGTCATACAAGGCTCACCGCCTTCTTTAGCACATGTGCCTCATAGTGCACAGCCTCTCACTCGCAGGCGTGCCACACCGGCGCCCGTGATTTGGCAGGAGGTGCGCGCCTACTCCCCGACTCCCCTGGGACTATCTACTGCACCCGACAATCCATTTTGGCCGCGCTGTGATGTGTTTGGTGGAAGTAGCAGGAGTAAGTACAAGACTCACCGCCTGCTTTAGCACATGTGCCTCAAAGTTCACAGCCTCTCACTCGCAGGCGTGCCACTACGGCTGCCGTGATTTGGCAGGAGGTGCGCGCCTACTCCCCAACTCCCCTGGGACTATCTTGTGCACCCGGGAATAAGTTTTGGCCGCGCGGTGATGTGTTTGGTGGAAGTAGCAGGAGTAAGTACAAGACTCACCGCCTGCTTTAGCACATGTGCCTCAAAGTCCACAGCCTCTCACTCGCAGGCGTGCCACTACGGCTGCCGTGATTTGGCAGGAGGTGCGCGCCTACTCCCCAACTCCCCTGGGACTATCTTGTGCACCCGGGAATCCGTTTTGGCCGCGCGGTGATGTGTTTCGTGGAAGTAGCAGGCGTGAGTACAAGGCTCGCCCTTTCCTCTTGCACACCGTCTCACTCTCACGCATGCCACTCCGTCGCCCGTGAGTTCCCGGAGTTGCGCCTCTATTGGCGAGGTTCCCCTGGGTCTAGTGCACCTGGGATTTCATTTTGGTGGCGTTGTCATGCGTTTCGTGGAAGTGGCAGGCGTGAGTACAGGACTCACCGCCTTCTTTAGCACATGTGCCTCACAGTGCACAGCCTCTCACTCGCAGGCGTGCCACTACGGCTGCCGTGATTTGGCAGGAGGTGCCCGACTACTCTCCAACTCCCCTGGGACTATCGAGTGCACCCGGGAATCCGTTTTGTCCGCGTTGTCATGCGTTTCGTGGAAGTGGCATGCGTTGTCATACAAGGCTCACCGCCTTCTTTAGCACATGTGCCTCATAGTGCACAGCCTCTCACTCGCAGGCGTGCCACACCGGCGCCCGTGATTTGGCAGGAGGTGCGCGCCTACTCCCCGACTCCCCTGGGACTATCTACTGCACCCGACAATCCATTTTGGCCGCGCTGTGATGTGTTTGGTGGAAGTAGCAGGAGTAAGTACAAGACTCACCGCCTGCTTTAGCACATGTGCCTGAAAGTCCACAGCCTCTCACTCGCAGGCGTGCCACTACGGCTGCCGTGATTTGGCAGGAGGTGCGCGCCTACTCCCCAACTCCCCTGGGACTATCTTGTGCACCCGGGAATCCGTTTTGGCCGCGCGGTGATGTGTTTCGTGGAAGTAGCAGGCGTGAGTACAAGGCTCGCCCTTTCCTCTTGCACACCGTCTCACTCTCACGCATGCCACTCCGTCGCCCGTGAGTTCCCGGAGTTGCGCCTCTATTGGCGAGGTTCCCCTGGGTCTAGTGCACCTGGGATTTCATGTTGGTGGCGTTGTCATGCGTTTCGTGGAAGTGGCAGGCGTGAGTACAGGACTCACCGCCTTCTTTAGCACAAGTGCCTCACAGTGCACAGCCTCTCACTCGCAGGCGTGCCACTACGGCTGCCGGGATTTGGCAGGAGGTGCCCGACTACTCTCCAACTCCCCTGGGACTATCTACTGCACCCGGCAATCCGTTTTGTCCGCGTTGTCATGCGTTTCGTGGAAGTGGCATGCGTTGTCATACAAGGCTCACCGCCTTCTTTAGCACATGTGCCTCTTAGTGCACAGTCTCTCACTCGCAGGCGTGTCACGCCGACGCCAGTGACTTGCAGGAGGAGCGCGCCTACTCCCCAATTCCCCTGAGACTATCTACTGCACCCGGGAATCCATTTTGGCCGCGTGGTCATTTGTTTCATGCAAGTAGCGGGCGTGAGTACAAGACTCACCGCCTTTTTTAGCACATGTGCCTCATAGTGCACAGCCTCTCACTCGCAGGCGTGCCACACCGGCGCCCGTGATTTGGCAGGAGGTGCGCGCCTACTCCCCGACTCCCCTGGGACTATCTACTGCACCCGACAATCCATTTTGGCCGCGCTGTGATGTGTTTGGTGGAAGTAGCAGGAGTAAGTACAAGGCTCACCGCCTTCTTTAGCACATGTGCCTCATAGTGCACAGCCTCTCACTCGCAGGCGTGCCACACCGGCGCCCGTGATTTGGCAGGAGGTGCGCGCCTACTCCCCGACTCCCCTGGGACAATCTACTGCACCCGACAATCCATTTTGGCCGCGCTGTGATGTGTTTGGTGGAAGTAGCAGGAGTAAGTACAAGACTCACCGCCTGCTTTAGCACATGTGCCTCAAAGTCCACAGCCTCTCACTCGCAGGCGTGCCACTACCGCTGCCGTGATTTGGCAGGAGGTACGCGCCTACTCCCCAACTCCCCTGGGACTATCTTGTGCACCCGGGAATCCGTTTTGGCCGCGCGGTGATGTGTTTCGTGGAAGTAGCAGGCGTGAGTACAAGGCTCGCCCTTTCCTCTTGCACACCGTCTCACTCTCACGCATGCCACTCCGTCGCCCGTGAGTTCCCGGAGTTGCGCCTCTATTGGCGAGGTTCCCCTGGGTCTAGTGCACCTGGGATTTCATGTTGGTGGCGTTGTCATGCGTTTCGTGGAAGTGGCAGGCGTGAGTACAGGACTCACCGCCTTCTTTAGCACATGTGCCTCACAGTGCACAGCCTCTCACTCGCAGGCGTGCCACTACGGCTGCCGTGATTTGGCAGGAGGTGCCCGACTACTCTCCAACTCCCCTGGGACTATCTACTGCACCCGGGAATCCGTTTTGTCCGCGTTGTCATGCGTTTCGTGGAAGTGGCATGCGTTGTCATACAAGGCTCACCGCCTTCTTTAGCACATGTGCCTCATAGTGCACAGCCTCTCACTCGCAGGCGTGCCACACCGGCGCCCGTGATTTGGCAGGAGGTGCGCGCCTACTCCCCGACTCCCCTGGGACTATCTACTGCACCCGACAATCCATTTTGGCCGCGCTGTGATGTGTTTGGTGGAAGTAGCAGGAGTAAGTACAAGACTCACCGCCTGCTTTAGCACATGTGCCTCAAAGTTCACAGCCTCTCACTCGCAGGCGTACCACTACGGCTGCCGTGATTTGGCAGGAGGTGCGCGCCTACTCCCCAACTCCCCTGGGACTATCTACTGCACCCGGGAATCCGTTTTGGCCGCGCGGTGATGTGTTTCGTGGAAGTAGCAGGCGTGAGTACAAGGCTCGCCCTTTCCTCTTGCACACCGTCTCACTCTCACGCATGCCACTCCGTCGCCCGTGAGTTCCCGGAGTTGCGCCTCTATTGGCGAGGTTCCCCTGGGTCTAGTGCACCTGGGATTTCATTTTGATGGCGTTGTCATGCGTTTCGTGGAAGTGGCAGGCGTGAGTACAGGACTCACCGCCTTCTTTAGCACATGTGCCTCACAGTGCACAGCCTCTCACTCGCAGGCGTGCCACTACGGCTGCCGTGATTTGGCAGGAGGTGCCCGACTACTCTCCAACTCCCCTGGGACTATCGAGTGCACCCGGGAATCCGTTTTGTCCGCGTTGTCATGCGTTTCGTGGAAGTGGCATGCGTTGTCATACAAGGCTCACCGCCTTCTTTAGCACATGTGCCTCATAGTGCACAGCCTCTCACTCGCAGGCGTGCCACACCGGCGCCCGTGATTTGGCAGGAGGTGCGCGCCTACTCCCCGACTCCCCTGGGACTATCTACTGCACCCGACAATCCATTTTGGCCGCGCTGTGATGTGTTTGGTGGAAGTAGCAGGAGTAAGTACAAGACTCACCGCCTGCTTTAGCACATGTGCCTCAAAGTCCACTGCCTCTCACTCGCACGCGTGCCACTACGGCTGCCGTGATTTGGAAGGAGGTGCGCGCCTACTCCCCAACTCCCCTGGGACTATCTTGTGCACCCGGGAATCCGTTTTGGCCGCGCGGTGATGTGTTTCGTGGAAGTAGCAGGCGTGAGTACAAGGCTCGCCCTTTCCTCTTGCACACCGTCTCACTCTCACGCATGCCACTCCGTCGCCCGTGAGTTCCCGGAGTTGCGCCTCTATTGGCGAGGTTCCCCTGGGTCTAGTGCACCTGGGATTTCATGTTGGTGGCGTTGTCATGCGTTTCGTGGAAGTGGCAGGCGTGAGTACAGGACTCACCGCCTTCTTTAGCACATGTGCCTCACAGTGCACAGCCTCTCACTCGCAGGCGTGCCACTACGGCTGCCGTGATTTGGCAGGAGGTGCCCGACTACTCTCCAACTCCCCTGGGACTATCGAGTGCACCCGGGAATCCGTTTTGTCCGCGTTGTCATGCGTTTCGTGGAAGTGGCATGCGTTGTCATACAAGGCTCACCGCCTTCTTTAGCACATGTGCCTCATAGTGCACAGCCTCTCACTCGCAGGCGTGCCACACCGGCGCCCGTGATTTGGCAGGAGGTGCGCGCCTACTCCCCGACTCCCCTGGGACTATCTACTGCACCCGACAATCCATTTTGGCCGCGCTGTGATGTGTTTGGTGGAAGTAGCAGGAGTAAGTACAAGACTCACCGCCTGCTTTAGCACATGTGCCTCAAAGTTCACAGCCTCTCACTCGCAGGCGTGCCACTACGGCTGCCGTGATTTGGCAGGAGGTGCGCGCCTACTCCCCAACTCCCCTGGGACTATCTTGTGCACCCGGGAATAAGTTTTGGCCGCGCGGTGATGTGTTTGGTGGAAGTAGCAGGAGTAAGTACAAGACTCACCGCCTGCTTTAGCACATGTGCCTCAAAGTCCACAGCCTCTCACTCGCAGGCGTGCCACTACGGCTGCCGTGATTTGGCAGGAGGTGCGCGCCTACTCCCCAACTCCCCTGGGACTATCTTGTGCACCCGGGAATCCGTTTTGGCCGCGCGGTGATGTGTTTCGTGGAAGTAGCAGGCGTGAGTACAAGGCTCGCCCTTTCCTCTTGTACACCGTCTCACTCTTACGCATGCCACTCCGTCGCCCATGAGTTCCCGGAGTTGCGCCTCTATTGGCGAGGTTCCCCTGGGTCTAGTGCACCTGGGATTTCATTTTGGTGGCGTTGTCATGCGTTTCGTGGAAGTGGCAGGCGTGAGTACAGGACTCACCGCCTTCTTTAGCACATGTGCCTCACAGTGCACAGCCTCTCACTCGCAGGCGTGCCACTACGGCTGCCGTGATTTGGCAGGAGGTGCGCGCCTACTCCCCAACTCCCCTGGGACTATCTTGTGCACCCGGGAATCCGTTTTGGCCGCGCGGTGATGTGTTTGGTGGAAGTAGCAGGAGTAAGTACAAGACTCACCGCCTGCTTTAGCACATGTGCCTCAAAGTCCACAGCCTCTCACTCGCAGGCGTGCCACTACGGCTGCCCTGATTTGGCAGGAGGTGCGCGCCTACTCCCCAACTACCCTGGGACTATCTTGTGCACCCGGGAATCCGTTTTGGCCGCGCGGTGATGTGTTTCGTGGAAGTAGCAGGCGTGAGTACAAGGCTCGCCCTTTCCTCTTGCACACCGTCTCACTCTCACGCATGCCACTCCGTCGCCCGTGAGTTCCCGGAGTTGCGCCTCTATTGGCGAGGTTCCCCTGGGTCTAGTGCACCTGGGATTTCATTTTGGTGGCGTTGTCATGCGTTTCGTGGAAGTGGCAGGCGTGAGTACAGGACTCACCGCCTTCTTTAGCACATGTGCCTCACAGTGCACAGCCTCTCACTCGCAGGCGTGCACCTACGGCTGCCGTGATTTGGCAGGAGGTGCCCGACTACTCTCCAACTCCCCTGGGACTATCGAGTGCACCCGGGAATCCGTTTTGTCCGCGTTGTCATGCGTTTCGTGGAAGTGATATGCGTTGTCATACAAGGCTCACCGCCTTCTTTAGCACATGTGCCTCATAGTGCACAGCCTCTCACTCGCAGGCGTGCCACACCGGCGCCCGTGATTTGGCAGGAGGTGCGCGCCTACTCCCCGACTCCCCTGGGACTATCTACTGCACCCGACAATCCATTTTGGCCGCGCTGTGATGTGTTTGGTGGAAGTAGCAGGAGTAAGTACAAGACTCACCGCCTGCTTTAGCACATGTGCCTCAAAGTCCACAGCCTCTCACTCGCAGGCGTGCCACTACGGCTGCCGTGATTTGGCAGGAGGTGCGCGCCTACTCCCCAACTCCCCTGGGACTATCTTGTGCACCCGGGAATCCGTTTTGGCCGCGCGGTGATGTGTTTGGTGGAAGTAGCAGGAGTAAGTACAAGACTCACCGCCTGCTTTAGCACATGTGCCTCAAAGTCCACAGCCTCTCACTCGCAGGCGTGCCACTACGGCTGCCGTGATTTGGCAGGAGGTGCGCGCCTACTCCCCAACTCCCCTGGGACTATCTTGTGCACCCGGGAATCCGTTTTGGCCGCGCGGTGATGTGTTTCGTGGAAGTAGCAGGCGTGAGTACAAGGCTCGCCCTTTCCTCTTGCACACCGTCTCACTCTCACGCATGCCACTCCGTCGCCCGTGAGTTCCCGGAGTTGCGCCTCTATTGGCGAGGTTCCCCTGGGTCTAGTGCACCTGGGATTTCATTTTGGTGGCGTTGTCATGCGTTTCGTGGAAGTGGCAGGCGTGAGTACAGGACTCACCGCCTTCTTTAGCACATGTGCCTCACAGTGCACAGCCTCTCACTCGCAGGCGTGCCACTACGGCTGCCGTGATTTGGCAGGAGGTGCCCGACTACTCTCCAACTCCCCTGGGACTATCGAGTGCACCCGGGAATCCGTTTTGTCCGCGTTGTCATGCGTTTCGTGGAAGTGGCATGCGTTGTCATACAAGGCTCACCGCCTTCTTTAGCACATGTGCCTCATAGTGCACAGCCTCTCACTCGCAGGCGTGCCACACCGGCGCCCGTGATTTGGCAGGAGGTGCGCGCCTACTCCCCGACTCCCCTGGGACTATCTACTGCACCCGACAATCCATTTTGGCCGCGCGGTGATGTGTTTGGTGGAAGTAGCAGGAGTAAGTACAAGACTCACCGCCTGCTTTAGCACATGTGCCTCAAAGTCCACAGCCTCTCACTCGCAGGCGTGCCACTACGGCTGCCGTGATTTGGCAGGAGGTGCGCGCCTACTCCCCAACTCCCCTGGGACTATCTTGTGCACCCGGGAATCCGTTTTGGCCGCGCGGTGATGTGTTTCGTGGAAGTAGCAGGCGTGAGTACAAGGCTCGCCCTTTCCTCTTGCACACCGTCTCACTCTCACGCATGCCACTCCGTCGCCCGTGAGTTCCCGGAGTTGCGCCTCTATTGGCGAGGTTCCCCTGGGTCTAGTGCACCTGGGATTTCTATTTGGTGGCGTTGTCATGCGTTTCGTGGAAGTGGCAGGCGTGAGTACAGGACTCACCGCCTTCTTTAGCACATGTGCCTCACAGTGCACAGCCTCTCACTCGCAGGCGTGCCACTACGGCTGCCGTGATTTGGCAGGAGGTGCCCGACTACTCTCCAACTCCCCTGGGACTATCGAGTGCACCCGGGAATCCGTTTTGTCCGCGTTGTCATGCGTTTCGTGGAAGTGGCATGCGTTGTCATACAAGGCTCACCGCCTTCTTTAGCACATGTGCCTCATAGTGCACAGCCTCTCACTCGCAGGCGTGCCACACCGGCGCCCGTGATTTGGCAGGAGGTGCGCGCCTACTCCTTGACTCCCCTGGGACTATCTACTGCACCCGACAATCCATTTTGGCCGCGCTGTGATGTGTTTGGTGGAAGTAGCAGGAGTAAGTACAAGACTCACCGCCTCCTTTAGCACATGTGCCTCAAAGTCCACAGCCTCTCACTCGCAGGCGTGCCACTACGGCTGCCGTGATTTGGCAGGAGGTGCGCGCCTACTCCCCAACTCCCCTGGGACTATCTTGTGCACCCGGGAATCCGTTTTGGCCGCGCGGTGATGTGTTTCGTGGAAGTAGCAGGCGTGAGTACAAGGCTCGCCCTTTCCTCTTGCACACCGTCTCACTCTCACGCATGCCACTCCGTCGCCCGTGAGTTCCCGGAGTTGCGCCTCTATTGGCGAGGTTCCCCTGGGTCTAGTGCACCTGGGATTTCATGTTGGTGGCGTTGTCATGCGTTTCGTGGAAGTGGCAGGCGTGAGTACAGGACTCACCGCCTTCTTTAGCACATGTGCCTCACAGTGCACAGCCTCTCACTCGCAGGCGTGCCACTACGGCTGCCGTGATTTGGCAGGAGGTGCCCGACTACTCTCCAACTCCCCTGGGACTATCTACTGCACCCGGCAATCCGTTTTGTCCGCGTTGTCATGCGTTTCGTGGAAGTGGCATGCGTTGTCATACAAGGCTCACCGCCTTCTTTAGCACATGTGCCTCTTAGTGCACAGTCTCTCACTCGCAGGCGTGTCACGCCGACGCCAGTGACTTGCAGGAGGAGCGCGCCTACTCCCCAATTCCCCTGAGACTATCTACTGCAC
Organism: Stylophora pistillata; assembly: GCF_964205215.1. NCBI lineage: Eukaryota > Metazoa > Cnidaria > Anthozoa > Scleractinia > Pocilloporidae > Stylophora > Stylophora pistillata. Next base: position 251,125 of record NW_028290842.1, read on the forward strand.
CCGGGAATCCATTTTGGCCGCGTGGTCATTTGTTTTATGCAAGTAGCGGGCGTGAGTACAAGACTCACCGCCTTTCTTAGCACATGTGCCTCATAGTGCACAGCCTCTCACTCGCAGGCGTGCCACACCGGCGCCCGTGATTTGGCAGGAGGTGCGCGCCTACTCCCCGACTCCCCTGGGACTATCTACTGCACCCGACAATCCATTTTGGCCGCGCTGTGATGTGTTTGGTGGAAGTAGCAGGAGTAAGTACAAGACTCACCGCCTGCTTTAGCACATGTGCCTCAAAGTCCACAGCCTCTCACTCGCAGGCGTGCCACTACGGCTGCCGTGATTTGGCAGGAGGTGCGCGCCTACTCCCCAACTCCCCTGGGACTATCTTGTGCACCCGGGAATCCGTTTTGGCCGCGCGGTGATGTGTTTCGTGGAAGTAGCAGGCGTGAGTACAAGGCTCGCCCTTTCCTCTTGTACACCGTCTCACTCTCACGCATGCCACTCCGTCGCCCATGAGTTCCCGGAGTTGCGCCTCTATTGGCGAGGTTCCCCTGGGTCTAGTGCACCTGGGATTTCATTTTGGTGGCGTTGTCATGCGTTTCGTGGAAGTGGCAGGCGTGAGTACAGGACTCACCGCCTTCTTTAGCACATGTGCCTCACAGTGCACAGCCTCTCACTCGCAGGCGTGCCACTACGGCTGCCGTGATTTGGCAGGAGGTGCCCGACTACTCTCCAACTCCCCTGGGACTATCTACTGCACCCGGCAATCCGTTTTGTCCGCGTTGTCATGCGTTTCGTGGAAGTGGCATGCGTTGTCATACAAGGCTCACCGCCTTCTTTAGCACATGTGCCTCTTAGTGCACAGTCTCTCACTCGCAGGCGTGTCACGCCGACGCCAGTGACTTGCAGGAGGAGCGCGCCTACTCCCCAATTCCCCTGAGACTATCTACTGCACCCGGGAATCCATTTTGGCCGCGTGGTCATTTGTTTCATGCAAGTAGCGGGCGTGAGTACAAGACTCACCGCCTTTTTTAGCACATGTGCCTCATAGTGCACAGCCTCTCACTCGCAGGCGTGCCACACCGGCGCCCGTGATTTGGCAGGAGGTGCGCGCCTACTCCCCGACTGCCCTGGGACTATCTTGTGCACCCGGGAATCCGTTTTGGCCGCGCGGTGATGTGTTTGGTGGAAGTAGCAGGAGTAAGTACAAGACTCACCGCCTGCTTTAGCACATGTGCCTCAAAGTCCACAGCCTCTCACTCGCAGGCGTGCCACTACGGCTGCCGTGATTTGGCAGGAGGTGCGCGCCTACTCCCCAACTCCCCTGGGACTATCTTGTGCACCCGCGAATCCGTTTTGGCCGCGCGGTGATGTGTTTCGTGGAAGTAGCAGGCGTGAGTACAAGGCTCGCCCTTTCCTCTTGTACACCGTCTCACTCTCACGCATGCCACTCCGTCGCCCATGAGTTCCCGGAGTTGCGCCTCTATTGGCGAGGTTCCCCTGGGTCTAGTGCACCTGGGATTTCATTTTGGTGGCGTTGTCATGCGTTTCGTGGAAGTGGCAGGCGTGAGTACAGGACTCACCGCCTTCTTTAGCACATGTGCCTCACAGTGCACAGCCTCTCACTCGCAGGCGTGCCACTACGGCTGCCGTGATTTGGCAGGAGGTGCCCGACTACTCTCCAACTCCCCTGGGACTATCTACTGCACCCGGCAATCCGTTTTGTCCGCGTTGTCATGCGTTTCGTGGAAGTGGCATGCGTTGTCATACAAGGCTCACCGCCTTCTTTAGCACATGTGCCTCATAGTGCACAGCCTCTCACTCGCAGGCGTGCCACACCGGCGCCCGTGATTTGGCAGGAGGTGCGCGCCTACTCCCCGACTCCCCTGGGACTATCTACTGCACCCGACAATCCATTTTGGCCGCGCTGTGATGTGTTTGGTGGAAGTAGCAGGAGTAAGTACAGGACTCACCGCCTGCTTTAGCACATGTGCCTCAAAGTTCACAGCCTCTCACTCGCAGGCGTGCCACTACGGCTGCCGTGATTTGGCAGGAGGTGCGCGCCTACTCCCCAACTCCCCTGGGACTATCTTGTGCACCCGGGAATCCGTTTTGGCCGCGCGGTGATGTGTTTGGTGGAAGTAGCAGGAGTAAGTACAAGACTCACCGCCTGCTTTAGCACATGTGCCTCAAAGTCCACAGCCTCTCACTCGCAGGCGTGCCACTACGGCTGCCGTGATTTGGCAGGAGGTGCGCGCCTACTCCCCAACTCCCCTGGGACTATCTTGTGCACCCGGGAATCCGTTTTGGCCGCGCGGTGATGTGTTTCGTGGAAGTAGCAGGCGTGAGTACAAGGCTCGCCCTTTCCTCTTGCACACCGTCTCACTCTCACGCATGCCACTCCGTCGCCCGTGAGTTCCCGGAGTTGCGCCTCTATTGGCGAGGTTCCCCTGGGTCTAGTGCACCTGGGATTTCATTTTGGTGGCGTTGTCATGCGTTTCGTGGAAGTGGCAGGCGTGAGTACAGGACTCACCGCCTTCTTTAGCACATGTGCCTCACAGTGCACAGCCTCTCACTCGCAGGCGTGCCACTACGGCTGCCGTGATTTGGCAGGAGGTGCCCGAGTACTCTCCAACTCCCCTGGGACTATCGAGTGCACCCGGGAATCCGTTTTGTCCGCGTTGTCATGCGTTTCGTGGAAGTGGCATGCGTTGTCATACAAGACTCACCGCCTTCTTTAGCACATGTGCCTCATAGTGCACAGCCTCTCACTCGCAGGCGTGCCACACCGGCGCCCGTGATTTGGCAGGAGGTGCGCGCCTACTCCCCGACTCCCCTGGGACTATCTACTGCACCCGACAATCCATTTTGGCCACGCTGTGATGTGTTTGGTGGAAGTAGCAGGAGTAAGTACAAGACTCACCGCCTCCTTTAGCACATGTGCCTCAAAGTCCACAGCCTCTCACTCGCAGGCGTGCCACTACGGCTGCCGTGATTTGGCAGGAGGTGCGCGCCTACTCCCCAACTCCCCTGGGACTATCTTGTGCACCCGGGAATCCGTTTTGGCCGCGCGGTGATGTGTTTCGTGGAAGTAGCAGGCGTGAGTACAAGGCTCGCCCTTTCCTCTTGCACACCGTCTCACTCTCACGCATGCCACTCCGTCGCCCGTGAGTTCCCGGAGTTGCGCCTCTATTGGCGAGGTTCCCCTGGGTCTAGTGCACCTGGGATTTCATGTTGGTGGCGTTGTCATGCGTTTCGTGGAAGTGGCAGGCGTGAGTACAGGACTCACCGCCTTCTTTAGCACAAGTGCCTCACAGTGCACAGCCTCTCACTCGCAGGCGTGCCACTACGGCTGCCGTGATTTGGCAGGAGGTGCCCGACTACTCTCCAACTCCCCTGGGACTATCTACTGCACCCGGCAATCCGTTTTGTCCGCGTTGTCATGCGTTTCGTGGAAGTGGCATGCGTTGTCATACAAGGCTCACCGCCTTCTTTAGCACATGTGCCTCTTAGTGCACAGTCTCTCACTCGCAGGCGTGTCACGCCGACGCCAGTGACTTGCAGGAGGAGCGCGCCTACTCCCCAATTCCCCTGAGACTATCTACTGCACCCGGGAATCCATTTTGGCCGCGTGGTCATTTGTTTCATGCAAGTAGCGGGCGTGAGTACAAGACTCACCGCCTTTTTTAGCACATGTGCCTCATAGTGCACAGCCTCTCACTCGCAGGCGTGCCACACCGGCGCCCGTGATTTGGCAGGAGGTGCGCGCCTACTCCCCGACTCCCCTGGGACTATCTACTGCACCCGACAATCCATTTTGGCCGCGCTGTGATGTGTTTGGTGGAAGTAGCAGGAGTAAGTACAAGACTCACCGCCTGCTTTAGCACATGTGCCTCAAAGTCCACAGCCTCTCACTCGCAGGCGTGCCACTACGGCTGCCGTGATTTGGCAGGAGGTGCGCGCCTACTCCCCAACTCCCCTGGGACTATCTTGTGCACCCGGGAATCCGTTTTGGCCGCGCGGTGATGTGTTTCGTGGAAGTAGCAGGCGTGAGTACAAGGCTCGCCCTTTCCTCTTGCACACCGTCTCACTCTCACGCATGCCACTCCGTCGCCCGTGAGTTCCCGGAGTTGCGCCTCTATTGGCGAGGTTCCCCTGGGTCTAGTGCACCTGGGATTTCATTTTGGTGGCGTTGTCATGCGTTTCGTGGAAGTGGCAGGCGTGAGTACAGGACTCACCGCCTTCTTTAGCACATGTGCCTCACAGTGCACAGCCTCTCACTCGCAGGCGTGCCACTACGGCTGCCGTGATTTGGCAGGAGGTGCCCGACTACTCTCCAACTCCCCTGGGACTATCGAGTGCACCCGGGAATCCGTTTTGTCCGCGTTGTCATGCGTTTCGTGGAAGTGGCATGCGTTGTCATACAAGGCTCACCGCCTTCTTTAGCACATGTGCCTCATTGTGCACAGCCTCTCACTCGCAGGCGTGCCACACCGGCGCCCGTGATTTGGCAGGAGGTGCGCGCCTACTCCCCGACTCCCCTGGGACTATCTACTGCACCCGACAATCCATTTTGGCCGCGCTGTGATGTGTTTGGTGGAAGTAGCAGGAGTAAGTACAAGACTCACCGCCTGCTTTAGCACATGTGCCTCAAAGTTCACAGCCTCTCACTCGCAGGCGTGCCACTACGGCTGCCGTGATTTGGCAGGAGGTGCGCGCCTACTCCCCAACTCCCCTGGGACTATCTTGTGCACCCGGGAATCCGTTTTGGCCGCGCGGTGATGTGTTTGGTGGAAGTAGCAGGAGTAAGTACAAGACTCACCGCCTGCTTTAGCACATGTGTCTCAAAGTCCACAGCCTCTCACTCGCAGGCGTGCCACTACGGCTGCCGTGATTTGGCAGGAGGTGCGCGCCTACTCCCCAACTCCCCTGGGACTATCTTGTGCACCCGGGAATCCGTTTTGGCCGCGCGGTGATGTGTTTCGTGGAAGTAGCAGGCGTGAGTACAAGGCTCGCCCTTTCCTCTTGCACACCGTCTCACTCTCACGCATGCCACTCCGTCGCCCGTGAGTTCCCGGAGTTGCGCCTCTATTGGCGAGGTTCCCCTGGGTCTAGTGCACCTGGGATTTCATTTTGGTGGCGTTGTCATGCGTTTCGTGGAAGTGGCAGGCGTGAGTACAGGACTCACCGCCTTCTTTAGCACATGTGCCTCACAGTGCACAGCCTCTCATTCGCAGGCGTGCCACTACGGCTGCCGTGATTTGGCAGGAGGTGCCCGACTACTCTCCAACTCCCCTGGGACTATCGAGTGCACCCGGGAATCCGTTTTGTCCGCGTTGTCATGCGTTTCGTGGAAGTGGCATGCGTTGTCATACAAGGCTCACCGCCTTCTTTAGCACATGTGCCTCATAGTGCACAGCCTCTCACTCGCAGGCGTGCCACACCGGCGCCCGTGATTTGGCAGGAGGTGCGCGCCTACTCCCCGACTCCCCTGGGACTATCTACTGCACCCGACAATCCATTTTGGCCGCGCTGTGATGTGTTTGGTGGAAGTAGCAGGAGTAAGTACAAGACTCACCGCCTGCTTTAGCACATGTGCCTCAAAGTCCACAGCCTCTCACTCGCAGGCGTGCCACTACGGCTGCCGTGATTTGGCAGGAGGTGCGCGCCTACTCCCCAACTCCCCTGGGACTATCTTGTGCACCCGGGAATCCGTTTTGGCCGCGCGGTGATGTGTTTCGTGGAAGTAGCAGGCGTGAGTACAAGGCTCGCCCTTTCCTCTTGCACACCGTCTCACTCTCACGCATGCCACTCCGTCGCCCGTGAGTTCCCGGAGTTGCGCCTCTATTGGCGAGGTTTTCCTGGGTCTAGTGCACCTGGGATTTCATGTTGGTGGCGTTGTCATGCGTTTCGTGGAAGTGGCAGGCGTGAGTACAGGACTCACCGCCTTCTTTAGCACAAGTGCCTCACAGTGCACAGCCTCTCACTCGCAGGCGTCCCACTACGGCTGCCGTGATTTGGCAGGAGGTGCGCGCCTACTCCCCAACTCCCCTGGGACTATCTTGTGCACCCGGGAATCCGTTTTGGCCGCGCGGTGATGTGTTTCGTGGAAGTAGCAGGCGTGAGTACAAGGCTCGCCCTTTCCTCTTGCACACCGTCTCACTCTCACGCATGCCACTCCGTCGCCCGTGAGTTCCCGGAGTTGCGCCTCTATTGGCGAGGTTCCCCTGGGTCTAGTGCACCTGGGATTTCATGTTGGTGGCGTTGTCATGCGTTTCGTGGAAGTGGCAGGCGTGAGTACAGGACTCACCGCCTTCTTTAGCACATGTGCCTCACAGTGCACAGCCTCTCACTCGCAGGCGTGCCACTACGGCTGGCGTGATTTGGCAGGAGGTGCCCGACTACTCTCCAACTCCCCTGGGACTATCTACTGCACCCGGGAATCCGTTTTGTCCGCGTTGTCATGCGTTTCGTGGAAGTGGCATGCGTTGTCATACAAGGCTCACCGCCTTCTTTAGCACATGTGCCTCATAGTGCACAGCCTCTCACTCGCAGGCGTGCCACACCGGCGCCCGTGATTTGGCAGGAGGTGCGCGCCTACTCCCCGACTCCCCTGGGACTATCTACTGCACCCGACAATCCATTTTGGCCGCGCTGTGATGTGTTTGGTGGAAGTAGCAGGAGTAAGTACAAGACTCACCGCCTGCTTTAGCACATGTGCCTCAAAGTTCACAGCCTCTCACTCGCAGGCGTACCACTACGGCTGCCGTGATTTGGCAGGAGGTGCGCGCCTACTCCCCAACTCCCCTGGGACTATCTACTGCACCCGGGAATCCGTTTTGGCCGCGCGGTGATGTGTTTCGTGGAAGTAGCAGGCGTGAGTACAAGGCTCGCCCTTTCCTCTTGCACACCGTCTCACTCTCACGCATGCCACTCCGTCGCCCGTGAGTTCCCGGAGTTGCGCCTCTATTGGCGAGGTTCCCCTGGGTCTAGTGCACCTGGGATTTCATTTTGATGGCGTTGTCATGCGTTTCGTGGAAGTGGCAGGCGTGAGTACAGGACTCACCGCCTTCTTTAGCACATGTGCCTCACAGTGCACAGCCTCTCACTCGCAGGCGTGCCACTACGGCTGCCGTGATTTGGCAGGAGGTGCCCGACTACTCTCCAACTCCCCTGGGACTATCGAGTGCACCCGGGAATCCGTTTTGTCCGCGTTGTCATGCGTTTCGTGGAAGTGGCATGCGTTGTCATACAAGGCTCACCGCCTTCTTTAGCACATGTGCCTCATAGTGCACAGCCTCTCACTCGCAGGCGTGCCACACCGGCGCCCGTGATTTGGCAGGAGGTGCGCGCCTACTCCCCGACTCCCCTGGGACTATCTACTGCACCCGACAATCCATTTTGGCCGCGCTGTGATGTGTTTGGTGGAAGTAGCAGGAGTAAGTACAAGACTCACCGCCTGCTTTAGCACATGTGCCTCAAAGTCCACTGCCTCTCACTCGCACGCGTGCCACTACGGCTGCCGTGATTTGGAAGGAGGTGCGCGCCTACTCCCCAACTCCCCTGGGACTATCTTGTGCACCCGGGAATCCGTTTTGGCCGCGCGGTGATGTGTTTCGTGGAAGTAGCAGGCGTGAGTACAAGGCTCGCCCTTTCCTCTTGCACACCGTCTCACTCTCACGCATGCCACTCCGTCGCCCGTGAGTTCCCGGAGTTGCGCCTCTATTGGCGAGGTTCCCCTGGGTCTAGTGCACCTGGGATTTCATGTTGGTGGCGTTGTCATGCGTTTCGTGGAAGTGGCAGGCGTGAGTACAGGACTCACCGCCTTCTTTAGCACATGTGCCTCACAGTGCACAGCCTCTCACTCGCAGGCGTGCCACTACGGCTGCCGTGATTTGGCAGGAGGTGCCCGACTACTCTCCAACTCCCCTGGGACTATCGAGTGCACCCGGGAATCCGTTTTGTCCGCGTTGTCATGCGTTTCGTGGAAGTGGCATGCGTTGTCATACAAGGCTCACCGCCTTCTTTAGCACATGTGCCTCATAGTGCACAGCCTCTCACTCGCAGGCGTGCCACACCGGCGCCCGTGATTTGGCAGGAGGTGCGCGCCTACTCCCCGACTCCCCTGGGACTATCTACTGCACCCGACAATCCATTTTGGCCGCGCTGTGATGTGTTTGGTGGAAGTAGCAGGAGTAAGTACAAGACTCACCGCCTGCTTTAGCACATGTGCCTCAAAGTTCACAGCCTCTCACTCGCAGGCGTGCCACTACGGCTGCCGTGATTTGGCAGGAGGTGCGCGCCTACTCCCCAACTCCCCTGGGACTATCTTGTGCACCCGGGAATAAGTTTTGGCCGCGCGGTGATGTGTTTGGTGGAAGTAGCAGGAGTAAGTACAAGACTCACCGCCTGCTTTAGCACATGTGCCTCAAAGTCCACAGCCTCTCACTCGCAGGCGTGCCACTACGGCTGCCGTGATTTGGCAGGAGGTGCGCGCCTACTCCCCAACTCCCCTGGGACTATCTTGTGCACCCGGGAATCCGTTTTGGCCGCGCGGTGATGTGTTTCGTGGAAGTAGCAGGCGTGAGTACAAGGCTCGCCCTTTCCTCTTGCACACCGTCTCACTCTCACGCATGCCACTCCGTCGCCCGTGAGTTCCCGGAGTTGCGCCTCTATTGGCGAGGTTCCCCTGGGTCTAGTGCACCTGGGATTTCATTTTGGTGGCGTTGTCATGCGTTTCGTGGAAGTGGCAGGCGTGAGTACAGGACTCACCGCCTTCTTTAGCACATGTGCCTCACAGTGCACAGCCTCTCACTCGCAGGCGTGCCACTACGGCTGCCGTGATTTGGCAGGAGGTGCCCGACTACTCTCCAACTCCCCTGGGACTATCGAGTGCACCCGGGAATCCGTTTTGTCCGCGTTGTCATGCGTTTCGTGGAAGTGGCATGCGTTGTCATACAAGGCTCACCGCCTTCTTTAGCACATGTGCCTCATAGTGCACAGCCTCTCACTCGCAGGCGTGCCACACCGGCGCCCGTGATTTGGCAGGAGGTGCGCGCCTACTCCCCGACTCCCCTGGGACTATCTACTGCACCCGACAATCCATTTTGGCCGCGCTGTGATGTGTTTGGTGGAAGTAGCAGGAGTAAGTACAAGACTCACCGCCTGCTTTAGCACATGTGCCTGAAAGTCCACAGCCTCTCACTCGCAGGCGTGCCACTACGGCTGCCGTGATTTGGCAGGAGGTGCGCGCCTACTCCCCAACTCCCCTGGGACTATCTTGTGCACCCGGGAATCCGTTTTGGCCGCGCGGTGATGTGTTTCGTGGAAGTAGCAGGCGTGAGTACAAGGCTCGCCCTTTCCTCTTGCACACCGTCTCACTCTCACGCATGCCACTCCGTCGCCCGTGAGTTCCCGGAGTTGCGCCTCTATTGGCGAGGTTCCCCTGGGTCTAGTGCACCTGGGATTTCATGTTGGTGGCGTTGTCATGCGTTTCGTGGAAGTGGCAGGCGTGAGTACAGGACTCACCGCCTTCTTTAGCACAAGTGCCTCACAGTGCACAGCCTCTCACTCGCAGGCGTGCCACTACGGCTGCCGTGATTTGGCAGGAGGTGCCCGACTACTCTCCAACTCCCCTGGGACTATCTACTGCACCCGGCAATCCGTTTTGTCCGCGTTGTCATGCGTTTCGTGGAAGTGGCATGCGTTGTCATACAAGGCTCACCGCCTTCTTTAGCACATGTGCCTCTTAGTGCACAGTCTCTCACTCGCAGGCGTGTCACGCCGACGCCAGTGACTTGCAGGAGGAGCGCGCCTACTCCCCAATTCCCCTGAGACTATCTACTGCACCCGGGAATCCATTTTGGCCGCGTGGTCATTTGTTTCATGCAAGTAGCGGGCGTGAGTACAAGACTCACCGCCTTTTTTAGCACATGTGCCTCATAGTGCACAGCCTCTCACTCGCAGGCGTGCCACACCGGCGCCCGTGATTTGGCAGGAGGTGCGCGCCTACTCCCCGACTCCCCTGGGACTATCTACTGCACCCGACAATCCATTTTGGCCGCGCTGTGATGTGTTTGGTGGAAGTAGCAGGAGTAAGTACAAGGCTCACCGCCTTCTTTAGCACATGTGCCTCATAGTGCACAGCCTCTCACTCGCAGGCGTGCCACACCGGCGCCCGTGATTTGGCAGGAGGTGCGCGCCTACTCCCCGACTCCCCTGGGACAATCTACTGCACCCGACAATCCATTTTGGCCGCGCTGTGATGTGTTTGGTGGAAGTAGCAGGAGTAAGTACAAGACTCACCGCCTGCTTTAGCACATGTGCCTCAAAGTCCACAGCCTCTCACTCGCAGGCGTGCCACTACCGCTGCCGTGATTTGGCAGGAGGTACGCGCCTACTCCCCAACTCCCCTGGGACTATCTTGTGCACCCGGGAATCCGTTTTGGCCGCGCGGTGATGTGTTTCGTGGAAGTAGCAGGCGTGAGTACAAGGCTCGCCCTTTCCTCTTGCACACCGTCTCACTCTCACGCATGCCACTCCGTCGCCCGTGAGTTCCCGGAGTTGCGCCTCTATTGGCGAGGTTCCCCTGGGTCTAGTGCACCTGGGATTTCATGTTGGTGGCGTTGTCATGCGTTTCGTGGAAGTGGCAGGCGTGAGTACAGGACTCACCGCCTTCTTTAGCACATGTGCCTCACAGTGCACAGCCTCTCACTCGCAGGCGTGCCACTACGGCTGCCGTGATTTGGCAGGAGGTGCCCGACTACTCTCCAACTCCCCTGGGACTATCTACTGCACCCGGGAATCCGTTTTGTCCGCGTTGTCATGCGTTTCGTGGAAGTGGCATGCGTTGTCATACAAGGCTCACCGCCTTCTTTAGCACATGTGCCTCATAGTGCACAGCCTCTCACTCGCAGGCGTGCCACACCGGCGCCCGTGATTTGGCAGGAGGTGCGCGCCTACTCCCCGACTCCCCTGGGACTATCTACTGCACCCGACAATCCATTTTGGCCGCGCTGTGATGTGTTTGGTGGAAGTAGCAGGAGTAAGTACAAGACTCACCGCCTGCTTTAGCACATGTGCCTCAAAGTTCACAGCCTCTCACTCGCAGGCGTGCCACTACGGCTGCCGTGATTTGGCAGGAGGTGCGCGCCTACTCCCCAACTCCCCTGGGACTATCTTGTGCACCCGGGAATCCGTTTTGGCCGCGCGGTGATGTGTTTGGTGGAAGTAGCAGGAGTAAGTACAAGACTCACCGCCTGCTTTAGCACATGTGCCTCAAAGTCCACAGCCTCTCACTCGCAGGCGTGCCACTACGGCTGCCGTGATTTGGCAGGAGGTGCGCGCCTACTCCCCAACTCCCCTGGGACTATCTTGTGCACCCGGGAATCCGTTTTGGCCGCGCGGTGATGTGTTTCGTGGAAGTGACAGGCGTGAGTACAAGGCTCGCCCTTTCCTCTTGCACACCGTCTCACTCTCACGCATGCCACTCCGTCGCCCGTGAGTTCCCGGAGTTGCGCCTCTATTGGCGATGTTCCCCTGGGTCTAGTGCACCTGGGATTTCATTTTGGTGGCGTTGTCATGCGTTTCGTGGAAGTGGCAGGCGTGAGTACAGGACTCACCGCCTTCTTTATCACATGTGCCTCACAGTGCACAGCCTCTCACTCGCAGGCGTGCCACTACGGCTGCCGTGATTTGGCAGGAGGTGCCCGACTACTCTCCAACTCCCCTGGGACTATCGAGTGCACCCGGGAATCCGTTTTGTCCGCGTTGTCATGCGTTTCGTGGAAGTGGCATGCGTTGTCATACAAGGCTCACCGCCTTCTTTAGCACATGTGCCTCATAGTGCACAGCCTCTCACTCGCAGGCGTGCCACACCGGCGCCCGTGATTTGGCAGGAGGTGCGCGCCTACTCCCCGACTCCCCTGGGACAATCTACTGCACCCGACAATCCATTTTGGCCGCGCTGTGATGTGTTTGGTGGAAGTAGCAGGAGTAAGTACAAGACTCACCGCCTGCTTTAGCACATGTGCCTCAAAGTCCACAGCCTCTCACTCGCAGGCGTGCCACTACGGCTGCCGTGATTTGGCAGGAGGTGCGCGCCTACTCCCCAACTCCCCTGGGACTATCTTGTGCACCCGGGAATCCGTTTTGGCCGCGCGGTGATGTGTTTCGTGGAAGTAGCAGGCGTGAGTACAAGGCTCGCCCTTTCCTCTTGTACACCGTCTCACTCTCACGCATGCCACTCCGTCGCCCATGAGTTCCCGGAGTTGCGCCTCTATTGGCGAGGTTCCCCTGGGTCTAGTGCACCTGGGATTTCATTTTGGTGGCGTTGTCATGCGTTTCGTGGAAGTGGCAGGCGTGAGTACAGGACTCACCGCCTTCTTTAGCACATGTGCCTCACAGTGCACAGCCTCTCACTCGCAGGCGTGCCACTACGGCTGCCGTGATTTGGCAGGAGGTGCGCGCCTACTCCCCAACTCCCCTGGGACTATCTTGTGCACCCGGGAATCCGTTTTGGCCGCGCGGTGATGTGTTTGGTGGAAGTAGCAGGAGTAAGTACAAGACTCACCGCCTGCTTTAGCACATGTGCCTCAAAGTCCACAGCCTCTCACTCGCAGGCGTGCCACTACGGCTGCCGTGATTTGGCAGGAGGTGCGCGCCTACTCCCCAACTACCCTGGGACTATCTTGTGCACCCGGGAATCCGTTTTGGCCGCGCGGTGATGTGTTTCGTGGAAGTAGCAGGCGTGAGTACAAGGCTCGCCCTTTCCTCTTGCACACCGTCTCACTCTCACGCATGCCACTCCGTCGCCCGTGAGTTCCCGGAGTTGCGCCTCTATTGGCGAGGTTCCCCTGGGTCTAGTGCACCTGGGATTTCATTTTGGTGGCGTTGTCATGCGTTTCGTGGAAGTGGCAGGCGTGAGTACAGGACTCACCGCCTTCTTTAGCACATGTGCCTCACAGTGCACAGCCTCTCACTCGCAGGCGTGCACCTACGGCTGCCGTGATTTGGCAGGAGGTGCCCGACTACTCTCCAACTCCCCTGGGACTATCGAGTGCACCCGGGAATCCGTTTTGTCCGCGTTGTCATGCGTTTCGTGGAAGTGATATGCGTTGTCATACAAGGCTCACCGCCTTCTTTAGCACATGTGCCTCATAGTGCACAGCCTCTCACTCGCAGGCGTGCCACACCGGCGCCCGTGATTTGGCAGGAGGTGCGCGCCTACTCCCCGACTCCCCTGGGACTATCTACTGCACCCGACAATCCATTTTGGCCGCGCTGTGATGTGTTTGGTGGAAGTAGCAGGAGTAAGTACAAGACTCACCGCCTGCTTTAGCACATGTGCCTCAAAGTCCACAGCCTCTCACTCGCAGGCGTGCCACTACGGCTGCCGTGATTTGGCAGGAGGTGCGCGCCTACTCCCCAACTCCCCTGGGACTATCTTGTGCACCCGGGAATCCGTTTTGGCCGCGCGGTGATGTGTTTGGTGGAAGTAGCAGGAGTAAGTACAAGACTCACCGCCTGCTTTAGCACATGTGCCTCAAAGTCCACAGCCTCTCACTCGCAGGCGTGCCACTACGGCTGCCGTGATTTGGCAGGAGGTGCGCGCCTACTCCCCAACTCCCCTGGGACTATCTTGTGCACCCGGGAATCCGTTTTGGCCGCGCGGTGATGTGTTTCGTGGAAGTAGCAGGCGTGAGTACAAGGCTCGCCCTTTCCTCTTGCACACCGTCTCACTCTCACGCATGCCACTCCGTCGCCCGTGAGTTCCCGGAGTTGCGCCTCTATTGGCGAGGTTCCCCTGGGTCTAGTGCACCTGGGATTTCATTTTGGTGGCGTTGTCATGCGTTTCGTGGAAGTGGCAGGCGTGAGTACAGGACTCACCGCCTTCTTTAGCACATGTGCCTCACAGTGCACAGCCTCTCACTCGCAGGCGTGCCACTACGGCTGCCGTGATTTGGCAGGAGGTGCCCGACTACTCTCCAACTCCCCTGGGACTATCGAGTGCACCCGGGAATCCGTTTTGTCCGCGTTGTCATGCGTTTCGTGGAAGTGGCATGCGTTGTCATACAAGGCTCACCGCCTTCTTTAGCACATGTGCCTCATAGTGCACAGCCTCTCACTCGCAGGCGTGCCACACCGGCGCCCGTGATTTGGCAGGAGGTGCGCGCCTACTCCCCGACTCCCCTGGGACTATCTACTGCACCCGACAATCCATTTTGGCCGCGCTGTGATGTGTTTGGTGGAAGTAGCAGGAGTAAGTACAAGACTCACCGCCTGCTTTAGCACATGTGCCTCAAAGTTCACAGCCTCTCACTCGCAGGCGTGCCACTACGGCTGCCGTGATTTGGCAGGAGGTGCGCGCCTACTCCCCAACTCCCCTGGGACTATCTTGTGCACCCGGGAATCCGTTTTGGCCGCGCGGTGATGTGTTTGGTGGAAGTAGCAGGAGTAAGTACAAGACTCACCGCCTGCTTTAGCACATGTGCCTCAAAGTCCACAGCCTCTCACTCGCAGGCGTGCCACTACGGCTGCCGTGATTTGGCAGGAGGTGCGCGCCTACTCCCCAACTCCCCTGGGACTATCTTGTGCACCCGGGAATCCGTTTTGGCCGCGCGGTGATGTGTTTCGTGGAAGTAGCAGGCGTGAGTACAAGGCTCGCCCTTTCCTCTTGCACACCGTCTCACTCTCACGCATGCCACTCCGTCGCCCGTGAGTTCCCGGAGTTGCGCCTCTATTGGCGAGGTTCCCCTGGGTCTAGTGCACCTGGGATTTCTATTTGGTGGCGTTGTCATGCGTTTCGTGGAAGTGGCAGGCGTGAGTACAGGACTCACCGCCTTCTTTAGCACATGTGCCTCACAGTGCACAGCCTCTCACTCGCAGGCGTGCCACTACGGCTGCCGTGATTTGGCAGGAGGTGCCCGACTACTCTCCAACTCCCCTGGGACTATCGAGTGCACCCGGGAATCCGTTTTGTCCGCGTTGTCATGCGTTTCGTGGAAGTGGCATGCGTTGTCATACAAGGCTCACCGCCTTCTTTAGCACATGTGCCTCATAGTGCACAGCCTCTCACTCGCAGGCGTGCCACACCGGCGCCCGTGATTTGGCAGGAGGTGCGCGCCTACTCCTTGACTCCCCTGGGACTATCTACTGCACCCGACAATCCATTTTGGCCGCGCTGTGATGTGTTTGGTGGAAGTAGCAGGAGTAAGTACAAGACTCACCGCCTCCTTTAGCACATGTGCCTCAAAGTCCACAGCCTCTCACTCGCAGGCGTGCCACTACGGCTGCCGTGATTTGGCAGGAGGTGCGCGCCTACTCCCCAACTCCCCTGGGACTATCTTGTGCACCCGGGAATCCGTTTTGGCCGCGCGGTGATGTGTTTCGTGGAAGTAGCAGGCGTGAGTACAAGGCTCGCCGTTTCCTCTTGCACACCGTCTCACTCTCACGCATGCCACTCCGTCGCCCGTGAGTTCCCGGAGTTGCGCCTCTATTGGCGAGGTTCCCCTGGGTCTAGTGCACCTGGGATTTCATGTTGGTGGCGTTGTCATGCGTTTCGTGGAAGTGGCAGGCGTGAGTACAGGACTCACCGCCTTCTTTAGCACATGTGCCTCACAGTGCACAGCCTCTCACTCGCAGGCGTGCCACTACGGCTGCCGTGATTTGGCAGGAGGTGCCCGACTACTCTCCAACTCCCCTGGGACTATCTACTGCACCCGGCAATCCGTTTTGTCCGCGTTGTCATGCGTTTCGTGGAAGTGGCATGCGTTGTCATACAAGGCTCACCGCCTTCTTTAGCACATGTGCCTCTTAGTGCACAGTCTCTCACTCGCAGGCGTGTCACGCCGACGCCAGTGACTTGCAGGAGGAGCGCGCCTACTCCCCAATTCCCCTGAGACTATCTACTGCACCCGGGAATCCATTTTGGCCGCGTGGTCATTTGTTTTATGCAAGTAGCGGGCGTGAGTACAAGACTCACCGCCTTTCTTAGCACATGTGCCTCATAGTGCACAGCCTCTCACTCGCAGGCGTGCCACACCGGCGCCCGTGATTTGGCAGGAGGTGCGCGCCTACTCCCCGACTCCCCTGGGACTATCTACTGCACCCGACAATCCATTTTGGCCGCGCTGTGATGTGTTTGGTGGAAGTAGCAGGAGTAAGTACAAGACTCACCGCCTGCTTTAGCACATGTGCCTCAAAGTCCACAGCCTCTCACTCGCAGGCGTGCCACTACGGCTGCCGTGATTTGGCAGGAGGTGCGCGCCTACTCCCCAACTCCCCTGGGACTATCTTGTGCACCCGGGAATCCGTTTTGGCCGCGCGGTGATGTGTTTCGTGGAAGTAGCAGGCGTGAGTACAAGGCTCGCCCTTTCCTCTTGTACACCGTCTCACTCTCACGCATGCCACTCCGTCGCCCATGAGTTCCCGGAGTTGCGCCTCTATTGGCGAGGTTCCCCTGGGTCTAGTGCACCTGGGATTTCATTTTGGTGGCGTTGTCATGCGTTTCGTGGAAGTGGCAGGCGTGAGTACAGGACTCACCGCCTTCTTTAGCACATGTGCCTCACAGTGCACAGACTCTCACTCGCAGGCGTGCCACTACGGCTGCCGTGATTTGGCAGGAGGTGCCCGACTACTCTCCAACTCCCCTGGGACTATCTACTGCACCCGGCAATCCGTTTTGTCCGCGTTGTCATGCGTTTCGTGGAAGTGGCATGCGTTGTCATACAAGGCTCACCGCCTTCTTTAGCACATGTGCCTCTTAGTGCACAGTCTCTCACTCGCAGGCGTGTCACGCCGACGCCAGTGACTTGCAGGAGGAGCGCGCCTACTCCCCAATTCCCCTGAGACTATCTACTGCACCCGGGAATCCATTTTGGCCGCGTGGTCATTTGTTTCATGCAAGTAGCGGGCGTGAGTACAAGACTCACCGCCTTTTTTAGCACATGTGCCTCATAGTGCACAGCCTCTCACTCGCAGGCGTGCCACACCGGCGCCCGTGATTTGGCAGGAGGTGCGCGCCTACTCCCCGACTCCCCTGGGACTATCTTGTGCACCCGGGAATCCGTTTTGGCCGCGCGGTGATGTGTTTGGTGGAAGTAGCAGGAGTAAGTACAAGACTCACCGCCTGCTTTAGCACATGTGCCTCAAAGTCCACAGCCTCTCACTCGCAGGCGTGCCACTACGGCTGCCGTGATTTGGCAGGAGGTGCGCGCCTACTCCCCAACTCCCCTGGGACTATCTTGTGCACCCGGGAATCCGTTTTGGCCGCGCGGTGATGTGTTTCGTGGAAGTAGCAGGCGTGAGTACAAGGCTCGCCCTTTCCTCTTGTACACCGTCTCACTCTCACGCATGCCACTCCGTCGCCCATGAGTTCCCGGAGTTGCGCCTCTATTGGCGAGGTTCCCCTGGGTCTAGTGCACCTGGGATTTCATTTTGGTGGCGTTGTCATGCGTTTCGTGGAAGTGGCAGGCGTGAGTACAGGACTCACCGCCTTCTTTAGCACATGTGCCTCACAGTGCACAGCCTCTCACTCGCAGGCGTGCCACTACGGCTGCCGTGATTTGGCAGGAGGTGCCCGACTACTCTCCAACTCCCCTGGGACTATCTACTGCACCCGGCAATCCGTTTTGTCCGCGTTGTCATGCGTTTCGTGGAAGTGGCATGCGTTGTCATACAAGGCTCACCGCCTTCTTTAGCACATGTGCCTCATAGTGCACAGCCTCTCACTCGCAGGCGTGCCACACCGGCGCCCGTGATTTGGCAGGAGGTGCGCGCCTACTCCCCGACTCCCCTGGGACTATCTACTGCACCCGACAATCCATTTTGGCCGCGCTGTGATGTGTTTGGTGGAAGTAGCAGGAGTAAGTACAGGACTCACCGCCTGCTTTAGCACATGTGCCTCAAAGTTCACAGCCTCTCACTCGCAGGCGTGCCACTACGGCTGCCGTGATTTGGCAGGAGGTGCGCGCCTACTCCCCAACTCCCCTGGGACTATCTTGTGCACCCGGGATTCCGTTTTGGCCGCGCGGTGATGTGTTTGGTGGAAGTAGCAGGAGTAAGTACAAGACTCACCGCCTGCTTTAGCACATGTGCCTCAAAGTCCACAGCCTCTCACTCGCAGGCGTGCCACTACGGCTGCCGTGATTTGGCAGGAGGTGCGCGCCTACTCCCCAACTCCCCTGGGACTATCTTGTGCACCCGGGAATCCGTTTTGGCCGCGCGGTGATGTGTTTCGTGGAAGTAGCAGGCGTGAGTACAAGGCTCGCCCTTTCCTCTTGCACACCGTCTCACTCTCACGCATGCCACTCCGTCGCCCGTGAGTTCCCGGAGTTGCGCCTCTATTGGCGAGGTTCCCCTGGGTCTAGTGCACCTGGGATTTCATTTTGGTGGCGTTGTCATGCGTTTCGTGGAAGTGGCAGGCGTGAGTACAGGACTCACCGCCTTCTTTAGCACATGTGCCTCACAGTGCACAGCCTCTCACTCGCAGGCGTGCCACTACGGCTGCCGTGATTTGGCAGGAGGTGCCCGAGTACTCTCCAACTCCCCTGGGACTATCGAGTGCACCCGGGAATCCGTTTTGTCCGCGTTGTCATGCGTTTCGTGGAAGTGGCATGCGTTGTCATACAAGACTCACCGCCTTCTTTAGCACATGTGCCTCATAGTGCACAGCCTCTCACTCGCAGGCGTGCCACACCGGCGCCCGTGATTTGGCAGGAGGTGCGCGCCTACTCCCCGACTCCCCTGGGACTATCTACTGCACCCGACAATCCATTTTGGCCGCGCTGTGATGTGTTTGGTGGAAGTAGCAGGAGTAAGTACAAGACTCACCGCCTCCTTTAGCACATGTGCCTCAAAGTCCACAGCCTCTCACTCGCAGGCGTGCCACTACGGCTGCCGTGATTTGGCAGGAGGTGCGCGCCTACTCCCCAACTCCCCTGGGACTATCTTGTGCACCCGGGAATCCGTCTTGGCCGCGCGGTGATGTGTTTCGTGGAAGTAGCAGGCGTGAGTACAAGGCTCGCCCTTTCCTCTTGCACACCGTCTCACTCTCACGCATGCCACTCCGTCGCCCGTGAGTTCCCGGAGTTGCGCCTCTATTGGCGAGGTTCCCCTGGGTCTAGTGCACCTGGGATTTCATGTTGGTGGCGTTGTCATGCGTTTCGTGGAAGTGGCAGGCGTGAGTACAGGACTCACCGCCTTCTTTAGCACAAGTGCCTCACAGTGCACAGCCTCTCACTCGCAGGCGTGCCACTACGGCTGCCGTGATTTGGCAGGAGGTGCCCGACTACTCTCCAACTCCCCTGGGACTATCTACTGCACCCGGCAATCCGTTTTGTCCGCGTTGTCATGCGTTTCGTGGAAGTGGCATGCGTTGTCATACAAGGCTCACCGCCTTCTTTAGCACATGTGCCTCTTAGTGCACAGTCTCTCGCTCGCAGGCGTGTCACGCCGACGCCAGTGACTTGCAGGAGGAGCGCGCCTACTCCCCAATTCCCCTGAGACTATCTACTGCACCCGGGAATCCATTTTGGCCGCGTGGTCATTTGTTTCATGCAAGTAGCGGGCGTGAGTACAAGACTCACCGCCTTTTTTAGCACATGTGCCTCATAGTGCACAGCCTCTCACTCGCAGGCGTGCCACACCGGCGCCCGTGATTTGGCAGGAGGTGCGCGCCTACTCCCCGACTCCCCTGGGACTATCTACTGCACCCGACAATCCATTTTGGCCGCGCTGTGATGTGTTTGGTGGAAGTAGCAGGAGTAAGTACAAGACTCACCGCCTGCTTTAGCACATGTGCCTCAAAGTCCACAGCCTCTCACTCGCAGGCGTGCCACTACGGCTGCCGTGATTTGGCAGGAGGTGCGCGCCTACTCCCCAACTCCCCTGGGACTATCTTGTGCACCCGGGAATCCGTTTTGGCCGCGCGGTGATGTGTTTCGTGGAAGTAGCAGGCGTGAGTACAAGGCTCGCCCTTTCCTCTTTTACACCGTCTCACTCTCACGCATGCCACTCCGTCGCCCATGAGTTCCCGGAGTTGCGCCTCTATTGGCGAGGTTCCCCTGGGTCTAGTGCACCTGGGATTTCATTTTGGTGGCGTTGTCATGCGTTTCGTGGAAGTGGCAGGCGTGAGTACAGGACTCACCGCCTTCTTTAGCACATGTGCCTCACAGTGCAGAGCCTCTCACTCGCAGCCGTGCCACTACGGCTGCCGTGATTTGGCAGGAGGTGCCCGACTACTCTCCAACTCCCCTCGGACTATCTACTGCACCCGGCAATCCGTTTTGTCCGCGTTGTCATGCGTTTCGTGGAAGTGGCATGCGTTGTCATACAAGGCTCACCGCCTTCTTTAGCACATGTGCCTCATAGTGCACAGCCTCTCACTCGCAGGCGTGCCACACCGGCGCCCGTGATTTGGCAGGAGGTGCGCGCCTACTCCCCGACTCCCCTGGGACTATCTACTGCACCCGACAATCCATTTTGGCCGCGCTGTGATGTGTTTGGTGGAAGTAGCAGGAGTAAGTACAAGACTCACCGCCTGCTTTAGCACATGTGCCTCAAAGTTCACAGCCTCTCACTCGCAGGCGTGCCACTACGGCTGCCGTGATTTGGCAGGAGGTGCGCGCCTACTCCCCAACTCCCCTGGGACTATCTTGTGCACCCGGGAATCCGTTTTGGCCGCGCGGTGATGTGTTTGGTGGAAGTAGCAGGAGTAAGTACAAGACTCACCGCCTGCTTTAGCACATGTGCCTCAAAGTCCACAGCCTCTCACTCGCAGGCGTGCCACTACGGCTGCCGTGATTTGGCAGGAGGTGCGCGCCTACTCCCCAACTCCCCTGGGACTATCTTGTGCACCCGGGAATCCGTTTTGGCCGCGCGGTGATGTGTTTCGTGGAAGTAGCAGGCGTGAGTACAAGGCTCGCCCTTTCCTCTTGCACACCGTCTCACTCTCACGCATGCCACTCCGTCGCCCGTGAGTTCCCGGAGTTGCGCCTCTATTGGCGAGGTTCCCCTGGGTCTAGTGCACCTGGGATTTCATTTTGGTGGCGTTGTCATGCGTTTCGTGGAAGTGGCAGGCGTGAGTACAGGACTCACCGCCTTCTTTAGCACATGTGCCTCACAGTGCACAGCCTCTCACTCGCAGGCGTGCCACTACGGCTGCCGTGATTTGGCAGGAGGTGCCCGAGTACTCTCCAACTCCCCTGGGACTATCGAGTGCACCCGGGAATCCGTTTTGTCCGCGTTGTCATGCGTTTCGTGGAAGTGGCATGCGTTGTCATACAAGACTCACCGCCTTCTTTAGCACATGTGCCTCATAGTGCACAGCCTCTCACTCGCAGGCGTGCCACACCGGCGCCCGTGATTTGGCAGGAGGTGCGCGCCTACTCCCCGACTCCCCTGGGACTATCTACTGCACCCGACAATCCATTTTGGCCACGCTGTGATGTGTTTGGTGGAAGTAGCAGGAGTAAGTACAAGACTCACCGCCTCCTTTAGCACATGTGCCTCAAAGTCCACAGCCTCTCACTCGCAGGCGTGCCACTACGGCTGCCGTGATTTGGCAGGAGGTGCGCGCCTACTCCCCAACTCCCCTGGGACTATCTTGTGCACCCGGGAATCCGTTTTGGCCGCGCGGTGATGTGTTTCGTGGAAGTAGCAGGCGTGAGTACAAGGCTCGCCCTTTCCTCTTGCACACCGTCTCACTCTCACGCATGCCACTCCGTCGCCCGTGAGTTCCCGGAGTTGCGCCTCTATTGGCGAGGTTCCCCTGGGTCTAGTGCACCTGGGATTTCATGTTGGTGGCGTTGTCATGCGTTTCGTGGAAGTGGCAGGCGTGAGTACAGGACTCACCGCCTTCTTTAGCACAAGTGCCTCACAGTGCACAGCCTCTCACTCGCAGGCGTGCCACTACGGCTGCCGTGATTTGGCAGGAGGTGCCCGACTACTCTCCAACTCCCCTGGGACTATCTACTGCACCCGGCAATCCGTTTTGTCCGCGTTGTCATGCGTTTCGTGGAAGTGGCATGCGTTGTCATACAAGGCTCACCGCCTTCTTTAGCACATGTGCCTCTTAGTGCACAGTCTCTCACTCGCAGGCGTGTCACGCCGACGCCAGTGACTTGCAGGAGGAGCGCGCCTACTCCCCAATTCCCCTGAGACTATCTACTGCACCCGGGAATCCATTTTGGCCGCGTGGTCATTTGTTTCATGCAAGTAGCGGGCGTGAGTACAAGACTCACCGCCTTTTTTAGCACATGTGCCTCATAGTGCACAGCCTCTCACTCGCAGGCGTGCCACACCGGCGCCCGTGATTTGGCAGGAGGTGCGCGCCTACTCCCCGACTCCCCTGGGACTATCTACTGCACCCGACAATCCATTTTGGCCGCGCTGTGATGTGTTTGGTGGAAGTAGCAGGAGTAAGTACAAGACTCACCGCCTGCTTTAGCACATGTGCCTCAAAGTCCACAGCCTCTCACTCGCAGGCGTGCCACTACGGCTGCCGTGATTTGGCAGGAGGTGCGCGCCTACTCCCCAACTCCCCTGGGACTATCTTGTGCACCCGGGAATCCGTTTTGGCCGCGCGGTGATGTGTTTCGTGGAAGTAGCAGGCGTGAGTACAAGGCTCGCCCTTTCCTCTTGCACACCGTCTCACTCTCACGCATGCCACTCCGTCGCCCGTGAGTTCCCGGAGTTGCGCCTCTATTGGCGAGGTTCCCCTGGGTCTAGTGCACCTGGGATTTCATTTTGGTGGCGTTGTCATGCGTTTCGTGGAAGTGGCAGGCGTGAGTACAGGACTCACCGCCTTCTTTAGCACATGTGCCTCACAGTGCACAGCCTCTCACTCGCAGGCGTGCCACTACGGCTGCCGTGATTTGGCAGGAGGTGCCCGACTACTCTCCAACTCCCCTGGGACTATCGAGTGCACCCGGGAATCCGTTTTGTCCGCGTTGTCATGCGTTTCGTGGAAGTGGCATGCGTTGTCATACAAGGCTCACCGCCTTCTTTAGCACATGTGCCTCATAGTGCACAGCCTCTCACTCGCAGGCGTGCCACACCGGCGCCCGTGATTTGGCAGGAGGTGCGCGCCTACTCCCCGACTCCCCTGGGACTATCTACTGCACCCGACAATCCATTTTGGCCGCGCTGTGATGTGTTTGGTGGAAGTAGCAGGAGTAAGTACAAGACTCACCGCCTGCTTTAGCACATGTGCCTCAAAGTTCACAGCCTCTCACTCGCAGGCGTGCCACTACGGCTGCCGTGATTTGGCAGGAGGTGCGCGCCTACTCCCCAACTCCCCTGGGACTATCTTGTGCACCCGGGAATCCGTTTTGGCCGCGCGGTGATGTGTTTGGTGGAAGTAGCAGGAGTAAGTACAAGACTCACCGCCTGCTTTAGCACATGTGTCTCAAAGTCCACAGCCTCTCACTCGCAGGCGTGCCACTACGGCTGCCGTGATTTGGCAGGAGGTGCGCGCCTACTCCCCAACTCCCCTGGGACTATCTTGTGCACCCGGGAATCCGTTTTGGCCGCGCGGTGATGTGTTTCGTGGAAGTAGCAGGCGTGAGTACAAGGCTCGCCCTTTCCTCTTGCACACCGTCTCACTCTCACGCATGCCACTCCGTCGCCCGTGAGTTCCCGGAGTTGCGCCTCTATTGGCGAGGTTCCCCTGGGTCTAGTGCACCTGGGATTTCATTTTGGTGGCGTTGTCATGCGTTTCGTGGAAGTGGCAGGCGTGAGTACAGGACTCACCGCCTTCTTTAGCACATGTGCCTCACAGTGCACAGCCTCTCACTCGCAGGCGTGCCACTACGGCTGCCGTGATTTGGCAGGAGGTGCCCGACTACTCTCCAACTCCCCTGGGACTATCGAGTGCACCCGGGAATCCGTTTTGTCCGCGTTGTCATGCGTTTCGTGGAAGTGGCATGCGTTGTCATACAAGGCTCACCGCCTTCTTTAGCACATGTGCCTCATAGTGCACAGCCTCTCACTCGCAGGCGTGCCACACCGGCGCCCGTGATTTGGCAGGAGGTGCGCGCCTACTCCCCGACTCCCCTGGGACTATCTACTGCACCCGACAATCCATTTTGGCCGCGCTGTGATGTGTTTGGTGGAAGTAGCAGGAGTAAGTACAAGACTCACCGCCTGCTTTAGCACATGTGCCTCAAAGTCCACAGCCTCTCACTCGCAGGCGTGCCACTACGGCTGCCGTGATTTGGCAGGAGGTGCGCGCCTACTCCCCAACTCCCCTGGGACTATCTTGTGCACCCGGGAATCCGTTTTGGCCGCGCGGTGATGTGTTTCGTGGAAGTAGCAGGCGTGAGTACAAGGCTCGCCCTTTCCTCTTGCACACCGTCTCACTCTCACGCATGCCACTCCGTCGCCCGTGAGTTCCCGGAGTTGCGCCTCTATTGGCGAGGTTTTCCTGGGTCTAGTGCACCTGGGATTTCATGTTGGTGGCGTTGTCATGCGTTTCGTGGAAGTGGCAGGCGTGAGTACAGGACTCACCGCCTTCTTTAGCACAAGTGCCTCACAGTGCACAGCCTCTCACTCGCAGGCGTCCCACTACGGCTGCCGTGATTTGGCAGGAGGTGCGCGCCTACTCCCCAACTCCCCTGGGACTAACTTGTGCACCCGGGAATCCGTTTTGGCCGCGCGGTGATGTGTTTCGTGGAAGTAGCAGGCGTGAGTACAAGGCTCGCCCTTTCCTCTTGTACACCGTCTCACTCTCACGCATGCCACTCCGTCGCCCATGAGTTCCCGGAGTTGCGCCTCTATTGGCGAGGTTCCCCTGGGTCTAGTGCACCTGGGATTTCATTTTGGTGGCGTTGTCATGCGTTTCGTGGAAGTGGCAGGCGTGAGTACAGGACTCACCGCCTTCTTTAGCACATGTGCCTCACAGTGCACAGCCTCTCACTCGCAGGCGTGCCACTACGGCTGCCGTGATTTGGCAGGAGGTGCCCGACTACTCTCCAACTCCCCTGGGACTATCTACTGCACCCGGGAATCCGTTTTGTGCGCGTTGTCATGCGTTTCGTGGAAGTGGCATGCGTTGTCATACAAAGCTCACCGCCTTCTTTAGCACATGTGCCTCATAGTGCACAGCCTCTCACTCGCAGGCGTGCCACACCGGCGCCCGTGATTTGGCAGGAGGTGCGCGCCTACTCCCCGACTCCCCTGGGACTATCTACTGCACCCGACAATCCATTTTGGCCGCGCTGTGATGTGTTTGGTGGAAGTAGCAGGAGGAAGTACAAGACTCACCGCCTGCTTTAGCACATGTGCCTCAAAGTTCACAGCCTCTCACTCGCAGGCGTGCCACTACGGCTGCCGTGATTTGGCAGGAGGTGCGCGCCTACTCCCCAACTCCCCTGGGACTATCTTGTGCACCCGGGAATCCGTTTTGGCCGCGCGGTGATGTGTTTGGTGGAAGTAGCAGGAGTAAGTACAAGACTCACCGCCTGCTTTAGCACATGTGCCTCAAAGTCCACAGCCTCTCACTCGCAGGCGTGCCACTACGGCTGCCGTGATTTGGCAGGAGGTGCGCGCCTACTCCCCAACTCCCCTGGGACTATCTTTTGCACCCGGGAATCCGTTTTGGCCGCGCGGTGATGTGTTTCGTGGAAGTAGCAGGCGTGAGTACAAGGCTCGCCCTTTGCTCTTGCACACCGTCTCACTCTCACGCATGCCACTCCGTCGCCCGTGAGTTCCCGGAGTTGCGCCTCTATTGGCGAGGTTCCCCTGGGTCTAGTGCACCTGGGATTTCATGTTGGTGGCGTTGTCATGCGTTTCGTGGAAGTGGCAGGCGTGAGTACAGGACTCACCGCCTTCTTTAGCACATGTGCCTCACAGTGCACAGCCTCTCACTCGCAGGCGTGCCACTACGGCTGCCGTGATTTGGCAGGAGGTGCCCGACTACTCTCCAACTCCCCTGGGACTATCGAGTGCACCCGGGAATCCGTTTTGTCCGCGTTGTCATGCGTTTCGTGGAAGTGGCATGCGTTGTCATACAAGGCTCACCGCCTTCTTTAGCACATGTGCCTCATAGTGCACAGCCTCTCACTCGCAGGCGTGCCACACCGGCGCCCGTTATTTGGCAGGAGGTGCGCGCCTACTCCCCGACTCCCCTGGGACTATCTACTGCACCCGACAATCCATTTTGGCCGCGCTGTGATGTGTTTGGTGGAAGTAGCAGGAGTAAGTACAAGACTCACCGCCTGCTTTAGCACATGTGCCTCAAAGTCCACAGCCTCTCACTCGCAGGCGTGCCACTACGGCTGCCGTGATTTGGCAGGAGGTGCGCGCCTACTCCCCAACTCCCCTGGGACTATCTTGTGCACCCGGGAATCCGTTTTGGCCGCGCGGTGATGTGTTTCGTGGAAGTAGCAGGCGTGAGTACAAGGCTCGCCCTTTCCTCTTGCACACCGTCTCACTCTCACGCATGCCACTCCGTCGCCCGTGAGTTCCCGGAGTTGCGCCTCTATTGGCGAGGTTCCCCTGGGTCTAGTGCACCTGGGATTTCATGTTGGTGGCGTTGTCATGCGTTTCGTGGAAGTGGCAGGCGTGAGTACAGGACTCACCGCCTTCTTTAGCACAAGTGCCTCACAGTGCACAGCCTCTCACTCGCAGGCGTGTCACTACGGCTGCCGTGATTTGGCAGGAGGTGCCCGACTACTCTCCAACTCTCCTGGGACTATCTACTGCACCCGGGAATCCGTTTTGTCCGCGTTGTCATGCGTTTCGTGGAAGTGGCATGCGTTGTCATACAAGGCTCACCGCCTTCTTTAGCACATGTGCCTCTTAGTGCACAGTCTCTCACTCGCAGGCGTGTCACGCCGACGCCAGTGACTTGCAGGAGGAGCGCGCCTACTCCCCAATTCCCCTGAGACTATCTACTGCACCCGGGAATCCATTTTGGCCGCGTGGTCATTTGTTTCATGCAAGTAGCGGGCGTGAGTACAAGACTCACCGCCTTTTTTAGCACATGTGCCTCATAGTGCACAGCCTCTCACTCGCAGGCGTGCCACACCGGCGCCCGTGATTTGGCAGGAGGTGCGCGCCTACTCCCCGACTCCCCTGGGACTATCTACTGCACCCGACAATCCATTTTGGCCGCGCTGTGATGTGTTTGGTGGAAGTAGCAGGAGTAAGTACAAGACTCACCGCCTGCTTAAGCACATGTGCCTCAAAGTTCACAGCCTCTCACTCGCAGGCGTGCCACTACGGCTGCCGTGATTTGGCAGGAGGTGCGCGCCTACTCCCCAACTCCCCTGGGACTATCTTGTGCACCCGGGAATCCGTTTTGGCCGCGCGGTGATGTGTTTGGTGGAAGTAGCAGGAGTAAGTACAAGACTCACCGCCTGCTTTAGCACATGTGCCTCAAAGTCCACAGCCTCTCACTCGCAGGCGTGCCACTACGGCTGCCGTGATTTGGCAGGAGGTGCGCGCCTACTCCCCAACTCCCCTGGGACTATCTTGTGCACCCGGGAATCCGTTTTGGCCGCGCGGTGATGTGTTTCGTGGAAGTAGCAGGCGTGAGTACAAGGCTCGCCCTTTCCTCTTGCACACCGTCTCACTCTCACGCATGCCACTCCGTCGCCCGTGAGTTCCCGGAGTTGCGCCTCTATTGGCGAGGTTCCCCTGGGTCTAGTGCACCTGGGATTTCATTTTGGTGGCGTTGTCATGCGTTTCGTGGAAGTGGCAGGCGTGAGTACAGGACTCACCGCCTTCTTTAGCACATGTGCCTCACAGTGCACAGCCTCTCACTCGCAGGCGTGCCACTACGGCTGCCGTGATTTGGCAGGAGGTGCCCGAGTACTCTCCAACTCCCCTGGGACTATCGAGTGCACCCGGGAATCCGTTTTGTTCGCGTTGTCATGCGTTTCGTGGAAGTGGCATGCGTTGTCATACAAGACTCACCGCCTTCTTTAGCACATGTGCCTCATAGTGCACAGCCTCTCACTCGCAGGCGTGCCACACCGGCGCCCGTGATTTGGCAGGAGGTGCGCGCCTACTCCCCGACTTCCCTGGGACTATCTACTGCACCCGACAATCCATTTTGGCCACGCTGTGATGTGTTTGGTGGAAGTAGCAGGAGTAAGTACAAGACTCACCGCCTCCTTTAGCACATGTGCCTCAAAGTCCACAGCCTCTCACTCGCAGGCGTGCCACTACGGCTGCCGTGATTTGGCAGGAGGTGCGCGCCTACTCCCCAACTCCCCTGGGACTATCTTGTGCACCCGGGAATCCGTTTTGGCCGCGCGGTGATGTGTTTCGTGGAAGTAGCAGGCGTGAGTACAAGGCTCGCCCTTTCCTCTTGCACACCGTCTCACTCTCACGCATGCCACTCCGTCGCCCGTGAGTTCCCGGAGTTGCGCCTCTATTGGCGAGGTTCCCCTGGGTCTAGTGCACCTGGGATTTCATGTTGGTGGCGTTGTCATGCGTTTCGTGGAAGTGGCAGGCGTGAGTACAGGACTCACCGCCTTCTTTAGCACAAGTGCCTCACAGTGCACAGCCTCTCACTCGCAGGCGTGCCACTACGGCTGCCGTGATTTGGCAGGAGGTGCCCGACTACTCTCCAACTCCCCTGGGACTATCTACTGCACCCGGAAATCCGTTTTGTCCGCGTTGTCATGCGTTTCGTGGAAGTGGCATGCGTTGTCATACAAGGCTCACCGCCTTCTTTAGCACATGTGCCTCTTAGTGCACAGTCTCTCACTCGCAGGCGTGTCACGCCGACGCCAGTGACTTGCAGGAGGAGCGCGCCTACTCCCCAATTCCCCTGAGACTATCTACTGCACCCGGGAATCCATTTTGGCCGCGTGGTCATTTGTTTCATGCAAGTAGCGGGCGTGAGTACAAGACTCACCGCCTTTTTTAGCACATGTGCCTCATAGTGCACAGCCTCTCACTCGCAGGCGTGCCACACCGGCGCCCGTGATTTGGCAGGAGGTGCGCGCCTACTCCCCGACTCCCCTGGGACTATCTACTGCACCCGACAATCCATTTTGGCCGCGCTGTGATGTGTTTGGTGGAAGTAGCAGGAGTAAGTACAAGACTCACCGCCTGCTTTAGCACATGTGCCTCAAAGTCCACAGCCTCTCACTCGCAGGCGTGCCACTACGGCTGCCGTGATTTGGCAGGAGGTGCGCGCCTACTCCCCAACTCCCCTGGGACTATCTTGTGCACCCGGGAATCCGTTTTGGCCGCGCGGTGATGTGTTTCGTGGAAGTAGCAGGCGTGAGTACAAGGCTCGCCCTTTCCTCTTGCACACCGTCTCACTCTCACGCATGCCACTCCGTCGCCCGTGAGTTCCCGGAGTTGCGCCTCTATTGGCGAGGTTCCCCTGGGTCTAGTGCACCTGGGATTTCATTTTGGTGGCGTTGTCATGCGTTTCGTGGAAGTGGCAGGCGTGAGTACAGGACTCACCGCCTTCTTTAGCACATGTGCCTCACAGTGCACAGCCTCTCACTCGCAGGCGTGCCACTACGGCTGCCGTGATTTGGCAGGAGGTGCCCGACTACTCTCCAACTCCCCTGGGACTATCGAGTGCACCCGGGAATCCGTTTTGTCCGCGTTGTCATGCGTTTCGTGGAAGTGGCATGCGTTGTCATACAAGGCTCACCGCCTTCTTTAGCACATGTGCCTCATAGTGCACAGCCTCTCACTCGCAGGCGTGCCACACCGGCGCCCGTGATTTGGCAGGAGGTGCGCGCCTACTCCCCGACTCCCCTGGGACTATCTACTGCACCCGACAATCCATTTTGGCCGCGCTGTGATGTGTTTGGTGGAAGTAGCAGGAGTAAGTACAAGACTCACCGCCTGCTTTAGCACATGTGCCTCAAAGTTCACAGCCTCTCACTCGCAGGCGTGCCACTACGGCTGCCGTGATTTGGCAGGAGGTGCGCGCCTACTCCCCAACTCCCCTGGGACTATCTTGTGCACCCGGGAATCCGTTTTGGCCGCGCGGTGATGTGTTTGGTGGAAGTAGCAGGAGTAAGTACAAGACTCACCGCCTGCTTTAGCACATGTGTCTCAAAGTCCACAGCCTCTCACTCGCAGGCGTGCCACTACGGCTGCCGTGATTTGGCAGGAGGTGCGCGCCTACTCCCCAACTCCCCTGGGACTATCTTGTGCACCCGGGAATCCGTTTTGGCCGCGCGGTGATGTGTTTCGTGGAAGTAGCAGGCGTGAGTACAAGGCTCGCCCTTTCCTCTTGCACACCGTCTCACTCTCACGCATGCCACTCCGTCGCCCGTGAGTTCCCGGAGTTGCGCCTCTATTGGCGAGGTTCCCCTGGGTCTAGTGCACCTGGGATTTCATTTTGGTGGCGTTGTCATGCGTTTCGTGGAAGTGGCAGGCGTGAGTACAGGACTCACCGCCTTCTTTAGCACATGTGCCTCACAGTGCACAGCCTCTCACTCGCAGGCGTGCCACTACGGCTGCCGTGATTTGGCAGGAGGTGCCCGACTACTCTCCAACTCCCCTGGGACTATCGAGTGCACCCGGGAATCCGTTTTGTCCGCGTTGTCATGCGTTTCGTGGAAGTGGCATGCGTTGTCATACAAGGCTCACCGCCTTCTTTAGCACATGTGCCTCATAGTGCACAGCCTCTCACTCGCAGGCGTGCCACACCGGCGCCCGTGATTTGGCAGGAGGTGCGCGCCTACTCCCCGACTCCCCTGGGACTATCTACTGCACCCGACAATCCATTTTGGCAGCGCTGTGATGTGTTTGGTGGAAGTAGCAGGAGTAAGTACAAGACTCACCGCCTGCTTTAGCACATGTGCCTCAAAGTCCACAGCCTCTCACTCGCAGGCGTGCCACTACGGCTGCCGTGATTTGGCAGGAGGTGCGCGCCTACTCCCCAACTCCCCTGGGACTATCTTGTGCACCCGGGAATCCGTTTTGGCCGCGCGGTGATGTGTTTCGTGGAAGTAGCAGGCGTGAGTACAAGGCTCGCCCTTTCCTCTTGCACACCGTCTCACTCTCACGCATGCCACTCCGTCGCCCGTGAGTTCCCGGAGTTGCGCCTCTATTGGCGAGGTTTTCCTGGGTCTAGTGCACCTGGGATTTCATGTTGGTGGCGTTGTCATGCGTTTCGTGGAAGTGGCAGGCGTGAGTACAGGACTCACCGCCTTCTTTAGCACAAGTGCCTCACAGTGCACAGCCTCTCACTCGCAGGCGTCCCACTACGGCTGCCGTGATTTGGCAGGAGGTGCGCGCCTACTCCCCAACTCCCCTGGGACTATCTTGTGCACCCGGGAATCCGTTTTGGCCGCGCGGTGATGTGTTTCGTGGAAGTAGCAGGCGTGAGTACAAGGCTCGCCCTTTCCTCTTGTACACCGTCTCACTCTCACGCATGCCACTCCGTCGCCCATGAGTTCCCGGAGTTGCGCCTCTATTGGCGAGGTTCCCCTGGGTCTAGTGCACCTGGGATTTCATTTTGGTGGCGTTGTCATGCGTTTCGTGGAAGTGGCAGGCGTGAGTACAGGACTCACCGCCTTCTTTAGCACATGTGCCTCACAGTGCACAGCCTCTCACTCGCAGGCGTGCCACTACGGCTGCCGTGATTTGGCAGGAGGTGCCCGACTACTCTCCAACTCCCCTGGGACTATCTACTGCACCCGGGAATCCGTTTTGTGCGCGTTGTCATGCGTTTCGTGGAAGTGGCATGCGTTGTCATACAAAGCTCACCGCCTTCTTTAGCACATGTGCCTCATAGTGCACAGCCTCTCACTCGCAGGCGTGCCACACCGGCGCCCGTGATTTGGCAGGAGGTGCGCGCCTACTCCCCGACTCCCCTGGGACTATCTACTGCACCCGACAATCCATTTTGGCCGCGCTGTGATGTGTTTGGTGGAAGTAGCAGGAGGAAGTACAAGACTCACCGCCTGCTTTAGCACATGTGCCTCAAAGTTCACAGCCTCTCACTCGCAGGCGTGCCACTACGGCTGCCGTGATTTGGCAGGAGGTGCGCGCCTACTCCCCAACTCCCCTGGGACTATCTTGTGCACCCGGGAATCCGTTTTGGCCGCGCGGTGATGTGTTTGGTGGAAGTAGCAGGAGTAAGTACAAGACTCACCGCCTGCTTTAGCACATGTGCCTCAAAGTCCACAGCCTCTCACTCGCAGGCGTGCCACTACGGCTGCCGTGATTTGGCAGGAGGTGCGCGCCTACTCCCCAACTCCCCTGGGACTATCTTTTGCACCCGGGAATCCGTTTTGGCCGCGCGGTGATGTGTTTCGTGGAAGTAGCAGGCGTGAGTACAAGGCTCGCCCTTTGCTCTTGCACACCGTCTCACTCTCACGCATGCCACTCCGTCGCCCGTGAGTTCCCGGAGTTGCGCCTCTATTGGCGAGGTTCCCCTGGGTCTAGTGCACCTGGGATTTCATGTTGGTGGCGTTGTCATGCGTTTCGTGGAAGTGGCAGGCGTGAGTACAGGACTCACCGCCTTCTTTAGCACATGTGCCTCACAGTGCACAGCCTCTCACTCGCAGGCGTGCCACTACGGCTGCCGTGATTTGGCAGGAGGTGCTTGACTACTCTCCAACTCCCCTGGGACTATCGAGTGCACCCGGGAATCCGTTTTGTCCGCGTTGTCATGCGTTTCGTGGAAGTGGCATGCGTTGTCATACAAGGCTCACCGCCTTCTTTAGCACATGTGCCTCATAGTGCACAGCCTCTCACTCGCAGGCGTGCCACACCGGCGCCCGTTATTTGGCAGGAGGTGCGCGCCTACTCCCCGACTCCCCTGGGACTATCTACTGCACCCGACAATCCATTTTGGCCGCGCTGTGATGTGTTTGGTGGAAGTAGCAGGAGTAAGTACAAGACTCACCGCCTGCTTTAGCACATGTGCCTCAAAGTCCACAGCCTCTCACTCGCAGGCGTGCCACTACGGCTGCCGTGATTTGGCAGGAGGTGCGCGCCTACTCCCCAACTCCCCTGGGACTATCTTGTGCACCCGGGAATCCGTTTTGGCCGCGCGGTGATGTGTTTCGTGGAAGTAGCAGGCGTGAGTACAAGGCTCGCCCTTTCCTCTTGCACACCGTCTCACTCTCACGCATGCCACTCCGTCGCCCGTGAGTTCCCGGAGTTGCGCCTCTATTGGCGAGGTTCCCCTGGGTCTAGTGCACCTGGGATTTCATGTTGGTGGCGTTGTCATGCGTTTCGTGGAAGTGGCAGGCGTGAGTACAGGACTCACCGCCTTCTTTAGCACAAGTGCCTCACAGTGCACAGCCTCTCACTCGCAGGCGTGTCACTACGGCTGCCGTGATTTGGCAGGAGGTGCCCGACTACTCTCCAACTCTCCTGGGACTATCTACTGCACCCGGGAATCCGTTTTGTCCGCGTTGTCATGCGTTTCGTGGAAGTGGCATGCGTTGTCATACAAGGCTCACCGCCTTCTTTAGCACATGTGCCTCTTAGTGCACAGTCTCTCACTCGCAGGCGTGTCACGCCGACGCCAGTGACTTGCAGGAGGAGCGCGCCTACTCCCCAATTCCCCTGAGACTATCTACTGCACCCGGGAATCCATTTTGGCCGCGTGGTCATTTGTTTCATGCAAGTAGCGGGCGTGAGTACAAGACTCACCGCCTTTTTTAGCACATGTGCCTCATAGTGCACAGCCTCTCACTCGCAGGCGTGCCACACCGGCGCCCGTGATTTGGCAGGAGGTGCGCGCCTACTCCCCGACTCCCCTGGGACTATCTACTGCACCCGACAATCCATTTTGGCCGCGCTGTGATGTGTTTGGTGGAAGTAGCAGGAGTAAGTACAAGACTCACCGCCTGCTTTAGCACATGTGCCTCAAAGTCCACAGCCTCTCACTCGCAGGCGTGCCACTACGGCTGCCGTGATTTGGCAGGAGGTGCGCGCCTACTCCCCAACTCCCCTGGGACTATCTTGTGCACCCGGGAATCCGTTTTGGCCGCGCGGTGATGTGTTTCGTGGAAGTAGCAGGCGTGAGTACAAGGCTCGCCCTTTCCTCTTGTACACCGTCTCACTCTCACGCATGCCACTCCGTCGCCCACGAGTTCCCGGAGTTGCGCCTCTATTGGCGAGGTTCCCCTGGGTCTAGTGCACCTGGGATTTCATTTTGGTGGCGTTGTCATGCGTTTCGTGGAAGTGGCAGGCGTGAGTACAGGACTCACCGCCTTCTTTAGCACATGTGCCTCACAGTGCACAGCCTCTCACTCGCAGGCGTGCCACTACGGCTGCCGTGATTTGGCAGGAGGTGCCCGACTACTCTCCAACTTTCCTGGGACTATCTACTGCACCCGGGAATCCGTTTTGTGCGCGTTGTCATGCGTTTCGTGGAAGTGGCATGCGTTGTCATACAAAGCTCACCGCCTTCTTTAGCACATGTGCCTCATAGTGCACAGCCTCTCACTCGCAGGCGTGCCACACCGGCGCCCGTGATTTGGCAGGAGGTGCGCGCCTACTCCCCGACTCCCCTGGGACTATCTACTGCACCCGACAATCCATTTTGGCCGCGCTGTGATGTGTTTGGTGGAAGTAGCAGGAGTAAGTACAAGACTCACCGCCTGCTTTAGCACATGTGCCTCAAAGTTCACAGCCTCTCACTCGCAGGCGTGCCACTACGGCTGCCGTGATTTGGCAGGAGGTGCGCGCCTACTCCCCAACTCCCCTGGGACTATCTTGTGCAACCGGGAATCCGTTTTGGCCGCGCGGTGATGTGTTTGGTGGAAGTAGCAGGAGTAAGTACAAGACTCACCGCCTGCTTTAGCACATGTGCCTCAAAGTCCACAGCCTCTCACTCGCAGGCGTGCCACTACGGCTGCCGTGATTTGGCAGGAGGTGCGCGCCTACTCCCCAACTCCCCTGGGACTATCTTGTGCACCCGGGAATCCGTTTTGGCCGCGCGGTGATGTGTTTCGTGGAAGTAGCAGGCGTGACTACAAGGCTCGCCCTTTCCTCTTGCACACCGTCTCACTCTCACGCATGCCACTCCGTCGCCCGTGAGTTCCCGGAGTTGCGCCTCTATTGGCGAGGTTCCCCTGGGTCTAGTGCACCTGGGATTTCATGTTGGTGGCGTTGTCATGCGTTTCGTGGAAGTGGCAGGCGTGAGTACAGGACTCACCGCCTTCTTTAGCACAAGTGCCTCACAGTGCACAGCCTCTCACTCGCAGGCGTGCCACTACGGCTGCCGTGATTTGGCAGGAGGTGCCCGACTACTCTCCAACTCCCCTGGGACTATCTACTGCACCCGGGAATCCGTTTTGTCCGCGTTGTCATGCGTTTCGTGGAAGTGGCATGCGTTGTCATACAAGGCTCACCGCCTTCTTTAGCACATGTGCCTCTTAGTGCACAGTCTCTCACTCGCAGGCGTGTCACGCCGACGCCAGTGACTTGCAGGAGGAGCGCGCCTACTCCCCAATTCCCCTGAGACTATCTACTGCACCCGGGAATCCATTTTGGCCGCGTGGTCATTTGTTTCATGCAAGTAGCGGGCGTGAGTACAAGACTCACCGCCTTTTTTAGCACATGTGCCTCATAGTGCACAGCCTCTCACTCGCAGGCGTGCCACACCGGCGCCCGTGATTTTGCAGGAGGTGCGCGCCTACTCCCCGACTCCCCTGGGACTATCTACTGCACCCGACAATCCATTTTAGCCGCGCTGTGATGTGTTTGGTGGAAGTAGCAGGAGTAAGTACAAGACTCACCGCCTGCTTTAGCACATGTGCCTCAAAGTCCACAGCCTCTCACTCGCAGGCGTGCCACTACGGCTGCCGTGATTTGGCAGGAGGTGCGCGCCTACTCCCCAACTCCCCTGGGACTATCTTGTGCACCCGGGAATCCGTCTTGGCCGCGCGGTGATGTGTTTCGTGGAAGTAGCAGGCGTGAGTACAAGGCTCGCCCTTTTCTCTTGTACACCGTCTCACTCTCACGCATGCCACTCCGTCGCCCATGAGTTCCCGGAGTTGCGCGTCTATTGGCGAGGTTCCCCTGGGTCTAGTGCACCTGGGATTTCATTTTGGTGGCGTTGTCATGCGTTTCGTGGAAGTGGCAGGCGTGAGTACAGGACTCATCGCCTTCTTTAGCACATGTGCCTCACAGTGCACAGCCTCTCACTCGCAGGCGTGCCACTACGGCTGCCGTGATTTGGCAGGAGGTGCCCGACTACTCTCCAACTCCCCTGGGACTATCTACTGCACCCGGGAATCCGTTTTGTCCGCGTTGTCATGCGTTTCGTGGAAGTGGCATGCGTTGTCATACAAGGCTCACCGCCTTCTTTAGCACATGTGCCTCATAGTGCACAGCCTCTCACTCGCAGGCGTGCCACACCGGCGCCCGTGATTTGGCAGGAGGTGCGCGCCTACTCCCCGACTCCCCTGGGACTATCTACTGCACCCGACAATCCATTTTGGCCGCGCTGTGATGTGTTTGGTGGAAGTAGCAGGAGGAAGTACAAGACTCACCGCCTGCTTTAGCACATGTGCCTCAAAGTTCACAGCCTCTCACTCGCAGGCGTGCCACTACGGCTGCCGTGATTTGGCAGGAGGTGCGCGCCTACTCCCCAACTCCCCTGGGACTATCTTGTGCACCCGGGAATCCGTTTTGGCCGCGCGGTGATGTGTTTGGTGGAAGTAGCAGGAGTAAGTACAAGACTCACCGCCTGCTTTAGCACATGTGCCTCAAAGTCCACAGCCTCTCACTCGCAGGCGTGCCACTACGGCTGCCGTGATCTGGCAGGAGGTGCGCGCCTACTCCCCAACTCCCCTGGGACTATCTTGTGCAACCGGGAATCCGTTTTGGCCGCGCGGTGATGTGTTTCGTGGAAGTAGCAGGCGTGAGTACAAGGCTCGCCCTCTCCTCTTGCACACCGTCTCACTCTCACGCATGCCACTCCGTCGCCCGTGAGTTCCCGGAGTTGCGCCTCTATTGGCGAGGTTCCCCTGGGTCTAGTGCACCTGGGATTTCATTTTGGTGGCGTTGTCATGCGTTTCGTGGAAGTGGCAGGCGTGCGTACAGGACTCACCGCCTTCTTTAGCACATGTGCCTCACAGTGCACAGCCTCTCACTCGCAGGCGTGCCACTACGGCTGCCGTGATTTGGCAGGAGGTGCCCGACTACTCTCCAACTCCCCTGGGACTATCGAGTGCACCCGGGAATCCGTTTTGTCCGCGTTGTCATGCGTTTCGTGGAAGTGGCATGCGTTGTCATACAAGGCTCACCGCCTTCTTTAGCACATGTGCCTCTTAGTGCACAGTCTCTCACTCGCAGGCGTGTCACGCCGACGCCAGTGACTTGCAGGAGGAGCGCGCCTACTCCCCAATTCCCCTGAGACTATCTACTGCACCCGGGAATTCATTTTGGCCGCGTGGTCATTTGTTTCATGCAAGTAGCGGGCGTGAGTACAAGACTCACCGCCTTTTTTAGCACATGTGCCTCATAGTGCACAGCCTCTCACTCGCAGGCGTGCCACACCGGCGCCCGTGATTTGGCAGGAGGTGCGCGCCTACTCCCCGACTCCCCTGGGACTATCTACTGCACCCGACAATCCATTTTGGCCGCGCTGTGATGTGTTTGGTGGAAGTAGCAGGAGTAAGTACAAGACTCACCGCCTGCTTTAGCACATGTGCCTCAAAGTCCACAGCCTCTCACTCGCAGGCGTGCCACTACGGCTGCCGTGATTTGGCAGGAGGTGCGCGCCTACTCCCCAGCTCCCCTGGGACTATCTTGTGCACCCGGGAATCCGTTTTGGCCGCGCGGTGATGTGTTTCGTGGAAGTAGCAGGCGTGAGTACAAGGCTCGCCCTTTCCTCTTGTACACCGTCTCACTCTCACGCATGCCACTCCGTCGCCCATGAGTTCCCGGAGCTGCGCCTCTATTGGCGAGGTTCCCCTGGGTCTAGTGCACCTGGGATTTCATTTTGGTGGCGTTGTCATGCGTTTCGTTGAAGTGGCAGGCGTGAGTACAGGACTCACCGCCTTCTTTAGCACATGTGCCTCACAGTGCACAGCCTCTCACTCGCAGGCGTGCCACTACGGCTGCCGTGATTTGGCAGGAGGTGTCCGACTACTCTCCAACTCCCCTGGGACTATCTACTGCACCCGGGAATCCGTTTTGTCCGCGTTGTCATGCGTTTCGTGGAAGTGGCATGCGTTGTCATACAAGGCTCACCGCCTTCTTTAGCACATCTGCCTCATAGTGCACAGCCTCTCACTCGCAGGCGTGCCACACCGGCGCCCGTGATTTGGCAGGAGGTGCGCGCCTACTCCCCGACTCCCCTGGGACTATCTACTGCACCCGACAATCCATTTTGGCCGCGCTGTGATGTGTTTGGTGGAAGTAGCAGGAGGAAGTACAAGACTCACCGCCTGCTTTAGCACATGTGCCTCAAAGTTCACAGCCTCTCACTCGCAGGCGTGCCACTACGGCTGCCGTGATTTGGCAGGAGGTGCGCGCCTACTCCCCAACTCCCCTGGGACTATCTTGTGCACCCGGGAATCCGTTTTGGCCGCGCGGTGATGTGTTTGGTGGAAGTAGCAGGAGTAAGTACAAGACTCACCGCCTGCTTTAGCACATGTGCCTCAAAGTCCACAGCCTCTCACTCGCAGGCGTGCCACTACGGCTGCCGTGATTTGGCAGGAGGTGCGCGCCTACTCCCCAACTCCCCTGGGACTATCTTGTGCACCCGGGAATCCGTTTTGGCCGCGCGGTGATGTGTTTCGTGGAAGTAGCAGGCGTGAGTACAAGGCTCGCCCTTTCCTCTTGCACACCGTCTCACTCTCACGCATGCCACATCGTCGCCCGTGAGTTCCCGGAGTTGCGCCTCTATTGGCGAGGTTCCCCTGGGTCTAGTGCACCTGGGATTTCATTTTGGTGGCGTTGTCATGCGTTTCGTGGAAGTGGCAGGCGTGAGTACAGGACTCACCGCCTTCTTTAGCACATGTGCCTCACAGTGCACAGCCTCTCACTCGCAGGCGTGCCACTACGGCTGCCGTGATTTGGCAGGAGGTGCCCGACTACTCTCCAACTCCCCTGGGACTATCGAGTGCACCCGGGAATCCGTTTTGTCCGCGTTGTCATGCGTTTCGTGGAAGTAGCATGCGTTGTCATACAAGGCTCACCGCCTTCTTTAGCACATGTGCCTCATAGTGCACAGCCTCTCACTCGCAGGCGTGCCACACCGGCGCCCGTGATTTGGCAGGAGGTGCGCGCCTACTCCCCGACTCCCCTGGGACTATCTACTGCACCCGACAATCCATTTTGGCCGCGCTGTGATGTGTTTGGTGGAAGTAGCAGGAGTAAGTACAAGACTCACCGCCTGCTTTAGCACATGTGCCTCAAAGTCCACAGCCTCTCACTCGCAGGCGTGCCACTACGGCTGCCGTGATTTGGCAGGAGGTGCGCGCCTACTCCCCAACTCCCCTGGGACTATCTTGTGCACCCGGGAATCCGTTTTGGCCGCGCGGTGATGTGTTTCGTGGAAGTAGCAGGCGTGAGTACAAGGCTCGCCCTTTCCTCTTGCACACCGTCTCACTCTCACGCATGCCACTCCGTCGCCCGTGAGTTCCCGGAGTTGCGCCTCTATTGGCGAGGTTCCCCTGGGTCTAGTGCACCTGGGATTTCATGTTGGTGGCGTTGTCATGCGTTTCGTGGAAGTGGCAGGCGTGAGTACAGGACTCACCGCCTTCTTTAGCACAAGTGCCTCACAGTGCACAGCCTCTCACTCGCAGGCGTGCCACTACGGCTGCCGTGATTTGGCAGGAGGTGCCCGAGTACTCTCCAACTCCCCTGGGACTATCTACTGCACCCGGGAATCCGTTTTGTCCGCGTTGTCATGCGTTTCGTGGAAGTGGCATGCGTTGTCATACAAGGCTCACCGCCTTCTTTAGCACATGTGCCTCTTAGTGCACAGTCTCTCACTCGCAGGCGTGTCACGCCGACGCCAGTGACTTGCAGGAGGAGCGCGCCTACTCCCCAATTCCCCTGAGACTATCTACTGCACCCGGGAATCCATTTTGGCCGCGTGGTCATTTGTTTCATGCAAGTAGCGGGCGTGAGTACAAGACTCACCGCCTTTTTTAGCACATGTGCCTCATAGTGCACAGCCTCTCACTCGCAGGCGTGCCACACCGGCGCCCGTGATTTGGCAGGAGGTGCGCGCCTACTCCCCGACTCCCCTGGGACTATCTACTGCACCCGACAATCCATTTTGGCCGCGCTGTGATGTGTTTGGTGGAAGTAGCAGGAGTAAGTACAAGACTCACCGCCTGCTTTAGCACATGTGCCTCAAAGTCTACAGCCTCTCACTCGCAGGCGTGCCACTACGGCTGCCGTGATTTGGCAGGAGGTGCGCGCCTACTCCTTAACTCCCCTGGGACTATCTTGTGCACCCGGGAATCCGTTTTGGCCGCGCGGTGATGTGTTTCGTGGAAGTAGCAGGCGTGAGTACAAGGCTCGCCCTTTCCTCTTGTACACCGTCTCACTCTCACGCATGCCACTCCGTCGCCCATGAGTTCCCGGAGTTGCGCCTCTATTGGCGAGGTTCCCCTGGGTCTAGTGCACCTGGGATTTCATTTTGGTGGCGTTGTCATGCGTTTCGTGGAAGTGGCAGGCGTGAGTACAGGACTCACCGCCTTCTTTAGCACATGTGCCTCACAGTGCACAGCCTCTCACTCATAGGCGTGCCACTACGGCTGCCGTGATTTGGCAGGAGGTGCCCGACTACTCTCCAACTCCCCTGGGACTATCGAGTGCACCCGGGAATCCGTTTTGTCCGCGTTGTCATGCGTTTCGTGGAAGTGGCATGCGTTGTCATACAAGGCTCACCGCCTTCTTTAGCACATGTGCCTCATAGTGCACAGCCTCTCACTCGCAGGCGTGCCACACCGGCGCCCGTGATTTGGCAGGAGGTGCGCGCCTACTCCCCGACTCCCCTGGGACTATCTACTGCACCCGACAATCCATTTTGGCCGCGCTGTGATGTGTTTGGTGGAAGTAGCATGAGGAAGTACAAGACTCACCGCCTGCCTTAGCACATGTGCCTCAAAGTTCACAGCCTCTCACTCGCAGGCGTGCCACTACGGCTGCCGTGATTTGGCAGGAGGTGCGCGCCTACTCCCCAACTCCCCAGGGACTATCTTGTGCACCCGGGAATCCGTTTTGGCCGCGCGGTGATGTGTTTGGTGGAAGTAGCAGGAGTAAGTACAGGACTCACCGCCTGCTTTAGCACATGTGCCTCAAAGTCCACAGCCTCTCACTCGCAGGCGTGCCACTACGGCTGCCGTGATTTGGCAGGAGGTGCGCACCTACTCCCCAACTCCCCTGGGACTATCTTGTGCACCCGGGAATCCGTTTTGGCCGCGCGGTGATGTGTTTCGTGGAAGTAGCAGGCGTGAGTACAAGGCTCGCCCTTTCCTCTTGCACACCGTCTCTCTCTCACGCATGCCACTCCGTCGCCCGTGAGTTCCCGGAGTTGCGCCTCTATTGGCGAGGTTCCCCTGGGTCTAGTGCACCTGGGATTTCATTTTGGTGGCGTTGTCATGCGTTTCGTGGAAGTGGCAGGCGTGAGTACAGGACTCACCGCCTTCTTTAGCACATGTGCCTCACAGTGCACAGCCTCTCACTCGCAGGCGTGCCACTACGGCTGCCGTGATTTGGCAGGAGGTGCCCGACTACTCTCCAACTCCCCTGGGACTATCGAGTGCACCCGGGAATCCGTTTTGTCCGCGTTGTCATGCGTTTCGTGGAAGTGGCATGCGTTGTCATACAAGGCTCACCGCCTTCTTTAGCACATGTGCCTCATAGTGCACAGCCTCTCACTCGCAGGCGTGCCACACCGGCGCCCGTGATTTGGCAGGAGGTGCGCGCCTACTCCCCGACTCCCCTGGGACTATCTACTGCACCCGACAATCCATTTTGGCCGCGCTGTGATGTGTTTGGTGGAAGTAGCAGGAGTAAGTACAAGACTCACCGCCTGCTTTAGCACATGTGCCTCAAAGTCCACAGCCTCTCACTCGCAGGCGTGCCACTACGGCTGCCGTGATTTGGCAGGAGGTGCGCGCCTACTCCCCAACTCCCCTGGGACTATCTTGTGCACCCGGGAATCCGTTTTGGCCGCGCGGTGATGTGTTTCGTGGAAGTAGCAGGCGTGAGTACAAGGCTCGCCCTTTCCTCTTGCACACCGTCTCACTCTCACGCATGCCACTCCGTCGCCCGTGAGTTCCCGGAGTTGCGCCTCTATTGGCGAGGTTCCCCTGGGTCTAGTGCACCTGGGATTTCATCTTGGTGGCGTTGTCATGCGTTTCGTGGAAGTGGCAGGCGTGAGTACAGGACTCACCGCCTTCTTTAGCACAAGTGCCTCACAGTGCACAGCCTCTCACTCGCAGGCGTGCCACTACGGCTGCCGTGATTTGGCAGGAGGTGCCCGAGTACTCTCCAACTCCCCTGGGACTATCTACTGCACCCGGGAATCCGTTTTGTCCGCGTTGTCATGCGTTTCGTGGAAGTGGCATGCGTTGTCATACAAGGCTCACCGCCTTCTTTAGCACATGTGCCTCTTAGTGCACAGTCTCTCACTCGCAGGCGTGTCACGCCGACGCCAGTGACTTGCAGGAGGAGCGCGCCTACTCCCCAATTCCCCTGAGACTATCTACTGCACCCGGGAATCCATTTTGGCCGCGTGGTCATTTGTTTCATGCAAGTAGCGGGCGTGAGTACAAGACTCACCGCCTTTTTTAGCACATGTGCCTCATAGTGCACAGCCTCTCACTCGCAGGCGTGCCACACCGGCGCCCGTGATTTGGCAGGAGGTGCGCGCCTACTCCCCGACTCCCCTGGGACTATCTACTGCACCCGACAATCCATTTTGGCCGCGCTGTGATGTGTTTGGTGGAAGTAGCAGGAGTA